>NC_070648.1:9111761-9436550 GCF_947347685.1 Pleuronectes platessa
ACACAGAAGGTCAGGAACAGGTCCCTCATGTAGAGGCGTGCGTGCTAAGTCATTAAACCACTACACCAACCACACACCTTACACCACGAACTGCTGCATTTTTAATCACACTATCCTGCCCCCTCACTCAGATCACTCCTTTCTGATCCTTCCTTTTCAGTTTTTCCCTCCATGGCTACAACTCGAGTTGCCATTAATCTGTGTGTGCCACTTGCGTCACTCTTCTTCCTCTGGCTTTGTGGTTGTCCACCCTTTCGAAAATAAGTATTTTCAACTCAAGTGTTTACGAAAATGTAATAAAAGAAAGTGTCCCGAGCGACTCAGGACTGAAAGGTCACAGAGTGACAGATGGCATGAGAGCGATGCATGGATGCGGCAGAGGGACAAAAAGAGGATTGACAAGACGAGGGAAGGTAGATGGAGACGGAAGCAGATGGGTATACAATGAGCAGGGACGGTGAGGGACAGAGAAGAGGTGATGGACAGAAAGAAACAGAGTTGTCGAGTTGAGCTCAAAGCACAAACAAAGCCAGTTGATTCACAGCAAAAGGAAAACTCTCCGAAAGGCCTGAGATGAATAGTGGCCGAGAAGATGTCAGAGTGATGAAAGGAAGGAGCAGAGTTTGTGCACGTACTGTACATGATGTATAAGACTCATCACTAAACCACAGCAGCCAGTTGGGAGAAACAAAGGCTCTGTGTCGCACAAGGAATATGCAACAGCTGATGTCACCTGTGTGTCCACGATTCTTTTATTCTGACTTGTGTCCAATGAGCTCCAGCCCCTCCCCCTCACAGGATTAGTGGTATGGATGGATGGGTGGTTGAATGCATGGACGGATGGATGGATGGATGGAGTAAGGGAGGGACCATATAAATGTTCAGTATGACTTAACTTTTCTCTTTGAAACATTTTGCCTTGATTATCAACCGTTATCACTGTTGTGCAATAGTAGGAGTAGAATTGACGTTGGCTAATTATTAATAATCATGAAATATGATTATTAAAATAACAATTATTTCTTAAAAATAATCAAAAATGATAAAGCTATTAATTAAGAAATGTAACACATTTAATTAGAAATGATACGGTTATCCATTAATAATAGTTAAAATAATTAATGAAAACAATAAAATTATCAATTAAGAATAATACAAATCTGTAATCATTGCTTATTGTCGCGGGGCACCACCCTGGTTACAGGGACCAACGAGTCAATCTATAGATATCAGTCTCATAATGATAAATGTCAAATCAATAATCTCAATATTTAATATTAATAATTATTTAATTAACAGTGAAGGCTTTAAACTTTCGAGAGTGTGAGTGTGTGTTTGTGTTATTCTGTGGTTGTATCGGCAGCGAATCAGATGAGAGTAGTGTGTGTTGCAAGTCTGAAAGGGAATTGGATCAGATTACAGAAAATCTTGGCACCAGATTAACTCAATCCCCAGAAGAGACACGATAAATGAAAGAAAGGAGAGAGGAGCAGTGCAGTTAAGGGAAAGCAGCAGCGGTGATGTTTATAGAAGAGGAGCGTAAAAAGGGGAAATAAAGTTATAATGTTATTCAATGATTCATCATTTTAACAAGCTCCGATATTTCAAAGATAAACACAGCAGCAGCACTTATCACAATTCAGAAAATACATGTAAAACCGGCGGTCTACCTATGTATGTCTGTCTCGGTGTGTGTGTGTGTCTGTGTCAAAGTGTCTCTCTGTGTGTGTGTGTCTATGTGTATGCATGTGAAATAAAGTTAGTGTTATTTAATGATTCATCATTTTAACAAACTCCCATATTTCAAAGATAACAACAGCAGCCGCTTATCACAATTTAGAAAAACACATGTATTCCTCTATGTGCATCTGTCTGTGTGTATCTGTCTGTGTCTATCAATGTGTCTCTGTGTCTGTGTGGGTGTGTCTGTGTGGGTGTGTCTGTGTGAGAGAGCGAGAGAGAGAGAAAAAGAAGGGGGCGTGGCGATGACGCAGTCACGTCACATCTAAGATGGCGGCCGATCATGATTCGTGGAATCAAGGCCTAAAAACTCTCAAAATGGCAGATTGACTACAAAACAAGATGGCGGAGCCGTTATGAATTTAGAGCCAGAATGGGAGGAGAGGGAGAGAGGAGGCGTGGCAATAATAGATTCAGAATGGTGGCTTAACTTGCGTTATTCAAAATGGAGTCTATGTTAATGACACCATGTGGCCGGAGCTCACACTGGTGGTCGTCACATGAATTACACCAAGGGATTTTCAGACAAAGAGAATTCTTTGTCTCTGCTTTGGCGTTGGGCCGCATGGCTTCCAGATGTGTCCAGCCTCTCTGAATATAGATTTAACTATGTTACATGAACTGTATTCTAAATACAGATCAGATGTGTGTATAGGTCGGTTTAGAAGGAGAGAGAGAGAGAGAGAGAGCATACAAGGAGAGAGCAAAGCTCTTAAAAGCACCGTCAGAGACAAATTACATTTACTTTACCACTCAGCACCCAAGTGGCGTTGTGTGCTGAGGTTTGACCGGTAAAGTCTCTTTAAAGTTGTTCGAACGGTCACAATGAGCTGGAGACGCTGCTCACGGCGCTTAAAAACTGTGGCACAAGGCCGTAACCGGAAACGGCGAATCGCCGCTAACACTAGAGACTCGGCGGTCTCATACAAAACAAATACATTCAAGTATTAAAACAATACGCTACGTATTAGATTAACATCTGCCCAGACAATAAAGCCTCTTACTGTACCACCCTCGCGGTGTGCGTGCGCGTCGGGCCAGTGAATCACGTGGTCTCTCAAGCGGTCTTCGGCCGCTGGACCGGACAAGCAGCGGATTTTCTCGTGCTGCCTCGACGGGATGAACGTCGTCCTTCTTCAGGGATGTGGAGCTCGTGCTCCTCAGCGGAATGAATCTCGCGCTTCTGCAGGGGATGGCTGTGGAAGCCGTTTGTAGATCGTTGGGAAAAGAAAAGTCCGTGGGGAAAGTGAAACAGTCTGAGATTGTTCCGCGTGCAATTTCCTGTTTGGTCTTTTCAAGTTAAAAGAGCAAAAGTCCTTTTGAAAATAAAAACGTCGACTGAATAAAGAAATAAAAGAAAATAAAACAAACGTCTGTAATTATTGCCTCCTTTAGCAACTAAAATCATCTAGCTAGACCGGGAACGGTCTATTGACGTCTTCAGAGAGCAGGAAATGGCTGATAAACTAAAAGTTAAGGTTGCCCCCTTTAGCAACTAAATCAGCTGGGAGGCCCCAAAGGGGGCCTGGTGTTGTCTTCAGAGCAGGGTAAAAATGGCAGCGATGTTTGATGTCTCAGTGGTTTTGTTCTACCTGAGAGGTCCTCCTCCTTGAGGAGTTGGTCATAGGATGATGCTGGCTTTAAGCCAATTGAGTGTCAGAGCTGGACCTGAGTGGGCTGGGCTTGGAAATCAGCGGGGGTTCCAAGGCATTCCCCGAACATTTTTCCACCACCAGGGGGAGATTCTTGAGCCTGCAGGAGGATGTTTTCCCGCCCAAAGTTTAACAATCCTTTGTTCCTCTCGGCTCCAGTGTCTGCTGGCCCCCCGCTGGGCTCTGGCCCAACATCACTAAAAGTGATGTTCATCCCTAACCAGCCTCATTTCCATTTAATACATGTATTTTATATCACCTTAATTTTAATGCATATCTGGTAATCCTCTACAATGCAACTATTAAAACAAGACATCTGCTTAAGTCTCTTGTTTTATTCCTATTTGCTGACATACTGGATGTAAGGCATGTTTGTTGAATATTTTAATCCTGAATAATTACAATGTCCATTTAATGCTGGATATTGTGATTGTACAGACGTAATAATAATAATAATCACTGACAGAAGCGTCACACTAAAGTGTATATGGCCATTAGGATTAATTTTAGAGGCAGGGAGATTTGCAATAAGCAATGTTATGTTCTCCTTCTCCATTATTTCTGGGCTTTCATGTAGCTTGACAAACAAAATCAGCCATTATGTAGCTGCGGCTTTCAATGCCATTTCGCAGCCATGACATAACATCAATGATGATGTGGATGCAAAAAAAGAATAAAAATCAATCTGTCGATATTTCTCGCATTACTGACAAATTCCGTGGACCCAAAGGAAGAGCAGGGTAAGGCCATCAGCCAGGAGTGTAATGGCAGCTGGTGTGGAGGCTACGCGGCAATAAAGTGCACACACACACATACAGAAGCTGGAGAGAGTTAGAGGAAAGGCAATCCAGACGGATTTTAAATCAATACGACCACAGAAGACACCTAACAGGACTTTACAGGCCATGTGTGGACACAACATTGTGGGCTCATAAAATCTGATGTTTACTATCAATTAATTTGGAAAAAAGAGAGTCGCAGAGGAGCAAAGTGCAGCCATAGCTTTAGATGTACTGGAGGGACAGAGACGGAAATAAAAACTGGTCCCAAAATAACACCGCACAGTTCAGAGGATGCTTCAGCAACGCAACCCGGGCTGTCACATTTTATGACACCATGAAATGAACTCCTATACTGTGTGTGTGTGTGTGTGTGTGTGTGTGTGTGTGTCACATCTTCAGCCACATATTTATTTTTCTCTACTTTCCCTTTTCCTCCTCGCTCTCGTAACATTTACCTGTCCCCCTGTGTTTCCTGTCTCCCCCCCCCTGCCTTTAAGTTACTTCTCTCCGTCTCCAGCAGAAATCTCACAGTTTCAACTTTGACCTTTTATGAAATGCCACTGACAGCTGGTTTCAACATGTGAAAAAGCTAAAGAAAGAAAAAAAAAATCTTAAAGCCAGGGGACTTGAAAAATGGATTCAATGGACATTCTGCTTTGAAAAAACACACAGGACAAATAGGTTAGTGTGAGTAGCTCAAAACTTGTGTTATTAAAAATATTAAACAGAACTATTACAAGCAACCCAACCACAGTAAGAGAAAACTGGAAAAAAACACCTAAATGTGGCTTTTACAGCTTAAAACTGCTTGCTCCTCGGATTCTAACTCAGGCGATAAATGAGACCATAAAGTTTTATAAGTGTCTTTTTGATTCTCTGCCCCATTACTGCACACACCTTCTCTCTATATCCGTCTGCTCGCCTCAGCATCCCTCTCTCAATCCTTCTTCTACACTGGTGCTCTAATAACGGTATGAGTGGCTCCAAAGTGTAAAGTTACAGTAGTGTGAGCAAAGTTTTCATTTGTGCATAATTTACATTGCTGGCAGGCCAAACAACACGCGTGCTAAATTACTACAATTACTCACTTTCACCAATTTAGACCTGATGCAACTTTTGCATGCTTCTCCCTTTAGAGCCGGATGAGACGTGTGCAAGTTTTATACGATATCATCGTTTAGGACGTGTGATGAAATGCATCAGGTTTCACTGAAATACTTGCAGAAAAGGTGAAGTGAAACTATGGGAAATATGCGTTTCTAAGTGACAGGAGCAATATTGAAGCAGAGTACAGCACAATGATGAAAACAACAATATAAGAAAGATTGAGACCATGGCAATGTGCCTGCTGATCCAATGAGGCTTGTGTCAGGGCCACATTGAGCGGGAAATGTTTTTTAACATGTTAAAACACTGGTATAACTTCAGTAGTTACATTAAATATGGCTTCTGGACCTAGAGCCATCATTTGTTAATAATGACACTTTGTCTGGTGACCAGTCCAAGCATCAACTGTGAAAAGGACTATAAGTTTATAGTTTCAATCTATCTCTCACTACTATGTCCTGCCCCAACAGCCTGAGCTAATACACTGAGAAATAGTATTAAGGTATTAGTATTATTAAAGACAGTATTACCATCTTTGAATATAGAGCATTTCACATTAGACGATGCTGAGTTTGTTCAGCAATATAAGAATGAAGACATCGAGATTAAGGATTTAGGATTGAAACTTTAAACCCCTTAAAGTGTCGAGTGTATTGTGAATTAAAATAATCACTCACACTGCCAGTCAAAATGTCAAAACTGTCTTATCCTAAAGTCTCACGTTACCTCTCATATGACTGCACTGGCTTTCCTCATATCCCTCTCATCACATCTTACTTATCCCCTGGTTCATTTTAAGGCTTCCCCCTCTCTTTCTCCACCGCTCCTCCCTGATCTTGTATCCATCTTCTCATCCGGTCCAGTCTCTCCTGTATGCTCCAGTCATCTCTCTTCCCAAAGCTGTCGTAATATCAGGCATTATTCCTCTTTTTTTTTTTGCTCTCCCGTTCACCACTTTGCACTCCATTTCCCTCACTCAGTCTCTCGCTCTGCCCTCGTTCGCCCTTCTCTCTGTCAGCAGTTAATGGAAGTATAATGAGCTTGTTGTCTGTGACATGATGAGGAGAAGTGAATACAGCTGCCTGACGATCAAAGAGCAGCACACAACAGACACAGCTGGACAAAGGCAGGCGCACACATGCCTGTACACAAACAATGAGTACACACACACACAGATTATTGTTTGGGCATGCAGAGAGGTGTGTTGTCTCAATCAGACACACAAACACATTTGTCCACAGTGGGGATACACAATCAGTGACAAGGAAATAAAATCTGTCTGAAAGCTATTTTCTGCCTCCTATTCTTTTGCCATAGCTTCTTCCTCCCCTCTCGCTCCATCTCACCCCTCGCTCGCTCACTCCCCTTTCTCTCCTCCTCTTACTCCCTTGTTCTCTACTCCTTCCAGAAGGTAGTCAGGGCAGAAATGGGTTTTTCTGGCTCATAGGACTGCAGTTGTGTGCATGTGTCTGCACACTGCTTAGAGTGTGTGAGTGTGTGTGTGTTAAACTAAAGAGATTTGGCTGTACCCCGTGTGACAACACAACACCCACACTGCAGCGTTTGACACAGCCGGAGGGAGTGAGGAAGTGGTGAGAGAGAAAGCAGGAGACACAAGGGAAGGAGAGACGACAAGAGTGGCAAAAAAAAAATACGAGGAGGAGGAATGAATTTGTGCTCCTTTGCATTTCTTCCTGATTATGCATGTGTGATATGCATGTGTGCTCTATATCAATCACAGCCATTGTGTCAATCCATTTTCATGAGAATGCGCATGTCATCCAATTGTTTGTAATTTGTGTCAGCATAATAAATCCTGTATGTACTATATGGATGTGTTCATTTGCATGTGTCCTATACTGAATGCATATTTTAGTGTCCTGAAGGCAAACAACTAAATATACATTCAATGGCTGCTGTTATGAAACTAGTAGTGTGAATATATGTTGATATTTTCCTCAGGTTTCGTCCTCTATTGATTTTAACCATTAAACACTGCAGAAGAAGACCTCAATCATCTTTAACCTCAAAAACACACATCAACGTGGACTGCAGTGAAACTTATCCTCATGGCCACAGATTAACAAAGGGGCGGACAAAATCACTAACGCACAATTAAAAAGCTCAACTCAAGCAAAAGCATCTTGATTGCCCCCTGGTGGCTGGCTGCAGTACAGGCCAGAAACCCTGCCTCCTCCATGTTTGCACGTCAAATAACGTTTTCTTAAAGATGGATTTTGATTTGAGGTTGTTCAAGTGTCATTCGATGCTTTAAAAGGAGGTGAAATGTGCAGACCCTCGATCCAAATACACAAAATGGCAGCGTTTGCATCTGGGATGTTTTGGTTTCTAAGGAGTTGGAAGTAGAGACGCTCTCTTCATATACATACTATGATGCCATTCCAATATCACTTGCAGTTTGGTCGCTGTCGTTTCTTTATTGATCTACTTGCATATGACAGATGTGCTCGTACAATATTGTCATAAAGCAATTACCTGAATTCCGCTCAGCTAATATTTGAGACAGAATTCTCTATTAACCAATTATGATTAAAATCTGATTCACATTATGCTCAGTCATTGGTCTAATCAATAACACTAATTGGATTAAAAGGATTCAACTTGAAGAATTCGAATCCAATGAACAGCATATATAATTACTTTCACCCCATTTCACACAAAAACATCAGATAGAAGTGCATCGAATTAACTATGACACCCACGAGCACACAATCACTATATAGAAGGCCTTTGCCTGGAGGATGTGTTAATTGCCTTTTCCAATTTCTTCACAATTCATATATCCTATTCAAGACAAATGTAGCTTCAGCTCTGCAACAAAGCTAAAATGATTCAAACAAAGTATAAATACAAAAGAGAAAAGAAACACAAAAGGACATTTGGATCTGGGAGAAACGGAGCATTGATTTTACATCGAGTGCACAGACACACACACCCGTCACAGGCCGGGTGACAGTCTGACGGAGACAGAACGGGAAAGAGAGGACACGCTGAGAAATCAAAGTGAAGGAAAACAGAAATAAAGACAAACGGCAAGCTCAGAGGGAGAGGGGGCAAATAATTGTTTAGTGCAGAAATGGTGGGAGGGGAGAGGGGGTTAGGAGAAAGTGAAAAGCAGACGGAGGGGTGAGGAGAGAAGGAGGTCGAGAAATGAAGAGCGAAATCTCGTTTGCATTATCCCGTGTGCACAAGCAGCAAGTCACGCAAAACAGGGGGAAAAGAGCTGATGCGAGTGAGTCTGTTGAGTGCATGCTTGTGTGTGCATGTCCACTCCGGTTTCATTAACAGCTCTCGCTTCCTGACGTAAGTGAAATGAGGGGATGAGGGAAGAGAGAAGGAGCGGAGGGGAGGGGGCAGGGGGGGGTATCCCGTTCTTCTCCTCCCTCTCTTCAATGGAATGTTAAGTGAAGCAATTCTGCATCCACAGCTGCAACCAAAATGGCCAACGGAGCCGAGAGAGTGTTCATCAGTGCTGACGCTCTGTGTGGGAGAGAACAGGGAGACAGTGCTCCTGTGTGCTGTTTGTTCACTCTGAAGACTTGAAACATGTTCTCTTTCTTTCCAGAGGAATTTCCCCGAAGGCAAATTCGCTTTCTTCCATCTCTCCTTATCACAGATTCCACTTTTTATTGCACGCAGCAGCACCTTATGGCAACAATTCCACAATAGATTTGTCTGGAGAGAAAAAAACAACAACCTGTGTGTTCCTTGTGTTTTCCTCGCGGTCCTCAAAGGGCAGAGCAGTTGTGTAATATAGGGGGAACCATTTAGATACTGTACATCATTAGCGAGCTGAAAAAGTGGTAATCCAGTGCGAACCCATCAGTTTTGCAAAATGAGGCCTGACGGGGAATCAACACCCCAACGTGACGCTAATGATTTCATTACACGCCGAAGTGTAATTTACAAGCTTCTGCCAAAAGTGGCCGAGTGCACCTGTCAGCAGTCAGCCACTAATGTCTTTTTGGCATAAATTGTCACTCATTTATTCTATTAAAAATTAACCAAAGTGACAGGATGTCCTGATCAGAGTTTACTGTAAAAGCCAATGTGCTCGATAACTGTTGTTCATGGGGCAAAATCGAGTGAGAACTAAAAGGGCCAACTCTGTCTGCTTAGCCTCATCTTGAAAACTGAATAATGGATTTAACACCAGCGATACAAGTTTTTTTTTTTTCCTTAATTATATACCCATCAATTCAACAAACCTCTGTCTGTCTTTCAGTCTGTCCGTTAGTGGCATATCTCAAGAACCATATTCTTCTGGTGTGATTTGGACATGCTTATTATTCAATATTAATAAAAATTGAATAAACAATGCCAACAGCGAGTCTTTGGACCCAGTTGAACTCGTCTTCTTCTGCATCATCGGATAAACAACAATATTATGTATAAGCCGCACACAAGAGACCAGTAATAAAGCATATTCAGTTTCTTATCATGAAATAGATTCACTTGAAATCCTCATTGCGAACCAGGCACGCAGAGATTTCCAACCCGACTCTGAATCATAGACTTTATAAAAAGCTCTGCACACAAACAATAAAGAAGTGACAGTATATTGAACTGGGAGGACACAGGCCAATAAAACAGCCCTTTACAAAACAGGCAGGTTCAAAGTGGGCAGTGCACTAGTACTTCAAATACAAGAGACTCGCTCTAACAACAAGCGGTCATACTGTTTATCCACAGTAACCAAGAATCAGTGTTTTTTAGACACTAATTTTACGGATATCAGCAAACAGCAGCCGCAGCGGTTGTTCTGCCATTATGTCGGCAGCGGGGGGGGGGGGGGGGGGGGGGGGGGGGGGGGGTCACAGAGCGGATCGATGTGCGTGTATGAGGGAGAGCCGTCATAGTGGGACAGGAAGCTGCTGCTGTGTTCCACGTCACAGCTCTCATTCTGGAAAGCCTGCGTGCAATTTACAAACCACACACTGAGGCGACGCCATGCCGGCTCGGTTTGGTTCAGTGTAAACAAGCAAATGCAGCAGAACAGCGATGCAGCAGGGCCTGTGTGTGAAAGAGGCTTGAGAGGGAGTATCGTGATGCGGAAAGATTTGAAAGAACCATTTCTAAATATTTTATAAAAAGCATCTCGGAGTATGTCGACTATTGTTCCATTCATACAATGAACTCTAACTACTGTTGACAGCCTCTCTGCTTGGTTTCCCCTGTTTGTATACATCAATTTAAAGTACTAACTCATCCTGCAATGCGTTTAAACAATCATTTGACACATGATTATTACACAAGCTTTCTATTCCTTCCTTCAATACCAGTATTGAGCATTTTTATCATTTAAAAAATGCTTCTAGATTGCTAGGTTTCATTTTACCTGCATTAACGAAATCCATTTCTCTCAAACCACTTTCCCTGAATGTTTTGACACAATGCGCTGATTCAAAATGATTTAGTCGTCCTGAAGTTTTTTTTAAAGTATAATCAAAACAAAACCATTATAAGAGCTGCAGTTGTGCTGCTTCTGAACCAAGCAGTTCTTTGACCATTTATAATTCATCACAGTGCACTTCTCACTGTTCTTTAGTGTCATGCTGCATATTGTGATACAAACCAGTGCAAAAGCTTCCTGCTCTCTCACCATTTTCCTCTCCTCTGCCATCCATCTCTTTCCTTCCTTCCACCTTTCCCTTGGCTCTAATTTCAGAGCGCGCAGTTGGCTTGAGTTCCCCCCCACCAGCTGGCGGAAAGAATCAATACGTCCCCTCCTCTTTTCTTTTTCACTCGCTTCCCTTTGTCTCTGCATCGTTTGACCACCTCACTTTCCCTCTGTGTACTCTTTGCAAACAGCAGGTTTGTCCTTTTCCTTTACCGCCCTTAAATCCCGCTCCATCCATTCCCCTCCTTTAACTTTGTACTTTATTGTCTGGTGCTTCTCAGTCTTTAATCTCCCTCCATCTGTACTTCCCTCCCTCCATCTGTACCTCCCTCCCTCCATCCTTGTTTCCCTTCTAGACGGTCTCAGATCAGTGAGATAGACGGGCTCATCTGAAACGCAAACAGATATGCTCACAAACATTCCGGTAATAATCAGCAGTAAAAAAAGCGGCCGCCATTTCTATATCCCCTTTAGTGTTGCATGGCGTACCGAGACTAGAAAGGTGTCGTGAAGCGCTGCCTTTAAAAATTTTACAATAACACATTTCAGTCTTATTGGCCCTTTAAGGAGGAAAGTATCCTTTAAATTGTGTTTATATCCTGGTGTGTGTGTGTGTGTGTGTGTGTGTGTGTGTGTGTGTGTGTAGCCCTCTGCTTCCACTGCCTGCAGGAACAGTGGGCGTGCCAAATGTTTTAAGCTTTCATGGTGACAAAACAATGGCTGTAAGCACCAGTGATATTTCCAGCCGTCCAAGGTTTGTCGACAAAGCGGAGGCAAGAAACAAAATATGGAATTATTTCACTTGCACAGCCGACAGCGAGGACACGCCCACAAACATCACAAAGCCCGTTTGCAGAATCTGTTTGAAACCTACGCAGACCAAGAGAGACAACACATCTCAGTGACCCAATCGGCTTAAGGTCTGGTTTGTGAATGTGATAAGTAACATAATCACATCATGCCCATGCCTTCGAAATAGGCAAATTAACTTCTTGCATCAGAGTTTGACATAAAATGAAACCTTAGCCACCTCTCAAATGTAGTGCGTAGTGAGAAAGGATGGTTAGCTGTCCTGAGAGATGGGTTTCTGGCACGATTCTTGCACAGGTGGTGTTTTTACAGCCGGTCTACACTCTCCCTTATATTTCCAGATAAGAACTATATAAATACTAATACAAAAGGGTCAATAAGCAATTTAGGTTTTTTCATTATGAAGCATGGGGGGGAACACAGAACCTGTCTCGTAAATAAGAGCACCTGCAGGTTTGTGTTGTAATCAGTTCCCTGGGATGATGACTGCAACTTCTCCTTGGGTCGAACCCATGAGCACCGTTAGAAAGTTGCCATTTTGAGATTTGACTCAACGCCACAGTGGAATTTTGTGATGACTAAGTGAATTATATCACCTCCAGGAATAGTGCAGCACATCATGTTGCCCGCTCTCCATAAAACTTCAGTCATAACATCATTCTGTCATAGACAGCTCCCAGATCAGTGCTTCAGGCGGCTCAGCCCATAATGAGAATGTACTTTTTGTCAATTTCATTAAAAAATTACTGAATGAGAAGAGGGCCATTTTGGAATCAAGATATTTAGGCAGGTGTCTTATAAGTCAGTCTTTTTTGTGTTGTGTTAGAGCTCATTAATACCTGAATTCAAATATAGCTTATTTGTACTTCTAATAAATCCTGTGATTTTGTGTTAGCTTGTAGAAATCTAAAAATATACACTGCTGTTGCATTTGTTTTATCTAAGCTGTTGTTTTCTGCAATGTGTTTTTTTCAGCCCACTTGTCAATCAAATAGTGCGAGCACGACGGTGACAGTGTTATTTCTTTCTGTCTGTGAAACTTAGATTATGTGTCAATGTTTTCCAAAAAGAGTTTCCAGACACTGGATCCTTACAGCAGCTTTCACTACGTGTCACAGATAAAAAAAACTGCATTAAAGCAGCAGCAACAAAAGGCTGAATAGCTTCATCCATATGTCCATGATATGGCTGAATACTTTGAGTGATCATCTTATTTGATTCATTTCAGTTTGATTAGTCTCAAATAACCAGAGCAGCATTTACTGTACTCTAACGCTATGTGAATATAATCACATCCTTTTGTTTACAGTGCATCCAGCTCATACGTAACATAAGTTAACCTTTAAAAGGGCGCAGGCCCCAATGCATTTTATTCCCTCTTATTCTATGTGGATGAATGCTTTTAATTTGTCTATAAAAATGATGCATCTATTTTGCTATGGTTCCCTTCCTGTATTAATTATAATAATGCAGAGGGAATACAGGATAAAAGAAAAGTGAGTGAAAAACAAAAATGTATATATTAAGATACTGAAGTGTATATATATGTTATATGAAAGGGATTGTGCACAGTGCAGAGAACTACCAAAAGAAAAAAGTCAACAGGTGAAGACACTAAAAAAGATAAAGAAAAAAAAGAGCCGCAACATAAATAATTAAATCAGGGAAAAGAAACAAGACAAAAACTGACAGATGCACGATCTCAGTGGGGAAAGAATGGAACATTTTGCATCTAACCCATTTCCACAATGCTGGTTTTCCAGATGGAATATAAAAATGTGATCTCGGGATAAAAGTGTTGCTGGTTTTGAAGTAAAAAATGGGACAAAACAAACAGAGACACATCAAGCCGGGTGTTTATGAGCATTAATGTTTACAGTACACTGACCACCTCCAGGGACAATGTGTCAATCGGAATTTGTGGCTGAAGCAAACAGTGTATCAATGTGAGCGCGTGTGTGGAGTGTTAACCAGGGACATGACTCGTCTAAGCGAGAGTGTGTCATCCCTTCACCAACTGTGGCCATGATTGACAGCACAACTAATTCCACAGGCAACATCCTCAGAGGATTGATGGATATGTGTGTACAGGACATGTAGCAAGCGGCATCTAACGGCAAACACCATGGCACACACTCAAGATAGACATGAAGTCTAGCGTGGAAAATCACAAATCTAGAGTCGGAGGTATTATAATAAGGAGTACCAAGGTGTACAAACTTGGTTTTAAGTAGAACTCGGCATTGAAACAATTTCAATAATTATCGCTATAAAAGTTTCATCAATAGAAAACACAAACGCCCAATTTAATATTTTACTTATGCATTGTCAAGCACAACGAGGAATTGTAATCTACCTCTGATTTGTAAAAGGTTTGCTGTGTTTGTCACTCTCCGTTTAGACTTTAAAATGACATTTATTATGATAATCATCGATATTGACTGATATGACCAATTTGATTTTGATATTATTTCTGATCATTTTCCAGTCCTACTTTTAAGGGTCCAAACCAGATTAATACTGCACCACCTTGTACCAAATGAGACTAGAGTGGGAGACTTGTGCTCTAGTTTGATTAACACACACACAAACTATGAATAATCTGGCTGCACACAGAAGGTTAAGGGAAAGCTAAGCCCAGCGGGAAATTACCATTTTGCGTGTAAGTGTAATCGTATTTATGGCTGCTCTATAACATCTGTGCACATGCTCGATGTATGTATGCTATATGTACAGTATATGGCTTCAGGGTTTTAAAGATATCGAACGGCCCCTGAAGGTCACGGTTTCTGTGTACACACACACACACAAACACACACACACACACACACCTAATTAGAGCTAAACAAGCTTCTGACAATTACTCTGCCTTAAGGTTAAACCGATAAATATGACATGAAACAAAAATGGCAGACACTGAGGCCTGGCTAACATTAAAGTCTCCTATAAACACACACCTGCTCATCTTTCCTCTCACACACTGAGACAAATGTGGAGGGTATTAGATGCATAGTGTGGATTCCCATAGACATCTGCAGTGTGCTTACATGTATACTAAAATAAATAGCAGTCAATGAGGTAAACTCACTGCTAACAACCATTACAAGGATTGTTCCTATTGTTTCAGTGCAGATTTGTACTTGCTCTGTACGATAGAAAGGATATTCTGATCTGTATGGGTCAACATAATCAATATTGCAATGACGATATGACTTGTGATAAATATTGAAGCGTGTAAATACAGTCTCTATGGCTTCTCAGCTATTGTGCTGCTGAACCTTCGAACATATTCACAACATTTCATCTGAGCAGGGTTGCCTGTGGGCTAACGGCTCTGATTAACAAATAGTATGTACAGCTACTTCTAAACAGCATGTATAACCATCTTAAAATAAATTCAATTAATTTCTAGAGGAGCAATAAACAATAACTGGTTGACTGATGCAAACTGTATTTTACAAACTCAATAATATCTTGCTGGAAAGAACCGGAAAATGTAATAAACTTAATAAGATTAGGGATATGAACTGAGAAATGAAGAACACAGACATTAGTCTCATCCTTTAGCTATTAGTTTACTAAAGTTAAACAAATATGATGATGTGTACAAGCTAAGAAAACCAGGTTTAGTTTAAGCTTGTCTGTGTACATATTGGCTGGGACCAGTTGAAATCTTCCTTCTCTCCGTGGTTAAAGCTGGTTGCACAGGTGGTGTGATAAAGGACTCTTTATACCCTGAACAACTTTTCGATGGCACAGTACGATACTGGGAAAGAGCTGCAGTTGTCAACAGTTGGAGTTTAACAACATGGAACTAGTTACTTCATTGGTCGGTAATGTTGCAAGGACGTTGTAGCACTTTTAGGATTTTAAATTCTTCCCATTAAAAATTTAAGCAAGATCTTGGCATCTACACAAGTTTGGACTAATGTCGAAAGTGATAGTGGGGGGGTGATAAAGTTGTGATGAATAAAAAAGGACAAGATTAACTTGTAAAAAAGGGAAACAGCAAAACGACTTGGAAAGCCAAGGACAGCCAGGATGCAGAGTGACCTTGTGATAACACTCTCTGCGACTTCACACAGTGCATCCTTTCTTCATAGACATTCACTGTTAATGCTCAGTAGTCAGTAAAAAAAAAACAGTGAGTAGTTGTGATGTCAAACAGTGAATATATCTTCTCATGAATTCTGCCCTGACAGCCGGCCAACAATACAATACTCCACTTGTTGCAGTCTGCACAATTTTCCTGTGAAACTTTGTACTTAAATGTGTGGTTAGATTTGTCTAATTTAATCTCCAGTCTAAGTCATGTAATTTAACGCCTTTGCCGTTATAGTCGATCATAGGATTGTGCTGCTTATGCGTTGGCAGGTAAACCACAGGCGATTTGTGCACAGATGTTGCATGCCTCATAGAAGGCGCACATAACTTGTTGATGGTGGAGAAAGGAGGATTTATGCCCAAATACAGGTATTAAAACTTTACTTCCAATCATAAAACTCATGCCCATTAAGCAAAACACAGCACAATGGGCTATGCTGCTTCGTATTCAAAAGCTCTCAGCCCAGTGCAGACTCTGAAACACCCAGTACAAGCGCTGGGGAGAAATGCAGATATCAACGAGGTATTCAAAAAAGACAAAACCATCACTTTTTATTATGGATGATTGAGCCAGAAATTGAGAATCCAATCAGCGGGCCAATCAATTTGATTATGAAAGCCTCAAACTGCTAGAGTGAGATGCATCATTCATAAAACTAATCAGGACCGGCCGAGATACTGCATGCGTTGGTTCAATCAGAAGTCAGCGACAGACAGAAAACAGGAAGACAACAGAGCAAAGACGCAGCCGCCAGACAATCAGCGCTGAAGAGAGAGAGGTACATTTCCAAGCCAATACACAAAATCAGCTGTTTGAGCCGCAGATAACACGCAAGCACGGTGTAGGCATTCGACAATATCCCCTGATGTTCCTGTGAGCTCTGCCTTGATATTCACCACTCTCTGTTCAGCCCTTTTTCCTGAGCGCTGAAGCCACTTCCTGTAGCCGTCAGTGTCGCCAGGCGGCTCCTCTGAAAGACTCAGATGGAGGCTGCTGATAATGGAATATGGGCGATACACAAAGATGTAGAGATGAAGGGGGAGGGAGTGCCAGCACTACGGAGCCGCCATTAACACCAGATAAGGGCTTAGAAATAGCAGGTGTGTGTAGGAGTGTGTGTGTAGTACATCATTTTGTGTGTCTCTCTATATAAACACACACAATATCTTTCTATGTTTTGTCCAAGTGTTTTTGCAGAGTTTGGAGACTGTGTGGGCACAAGCAAATGGAGGAAACTATGTGTGCACGTACAGGTGTGCACATTCACACACACACGATACAGTTGCAGTTTAATGTCTGGAATGCTATCCCATTACATTACAGTGAACTGCTGATTAAAATGAAAAGGCTCCAATTACGCTGCAAATTGAACTGGATGCATTAAGGTGTCGAGCACTCTTGCCTTTCATTTCAGTTCTGTAAGAGCTGGAAAACAAATGTCTCCACAACAGCAGCCATCTATGAAAACTGGCCTCTTGAGACAACCACACGCGTCTCTTAATGTGTGCGACCAACACACAGACAGGGATGTAAACATGACCTCCTTGGCGAAGACAATTAAGAAAACATCACTATGACAACATATGCAGCTAATGCGACACAACCAACAAAAAAAACATGCTGCAGATATTCACAACACAACCAAATACATACACACTCTACTCCATTGATTGGTCAGAGATTGACTTTGACCCTTCTTCTTGAAATGTGTGTGTTCTTTTATAATTTCCCCCACATCCTGACAGAGATGAGCACCAGCCTTCAAGCATGTTGTTGTCCTGTACAAGCCTCCCTTCATGATTATCTTAGCGCATTATATTTTTTTAATAACACTTTTGCAAAGATGGAGCTTCCTTTTGTCTCCATGTTATACGCCTTGAGTTGCAAATCAAGGGCACAGCCTTGACGAGCAGAAACTGAACTACATCAGTGATTATGGCAAGGCCTTTCCTGCGGAGTCTGAATATATGAAATCAAAAGGTTTAAGATATTTCATTCAGGTGAATTCAAGGTTTGAAAACAAGAGAAATCTTCCTCCCACATGCAATCCCAACTTGTTCCCAGAGACAGCATGTGAGGGCTGCGTCGGTGAGATGGAATGTGTCAAATGTGTCCATGCACTGAGTCTGTGGGAATCCTATAAAGACGAGTATGCGGGTGTGTGCGGGAGCATGCACTCTTGTTGCTGGCCATCATCGACACTCTGTCACTGGAGGAGCCGCATCATTCTAGTCTAAAATGGTAATGTGCAGAGTTATGGACAAGAGGGAGCTGCTGACACTGCTCCTACACACAAGGAGGCCGGGTTTATCATTTCATCAGCAGATAAGCCGGGTGAGGTTATTTGATTACTGTAAAAATTATTATATGAGAGCAAGGTCATATCATGATAACAACAAAGTTTCTAGCTCTCACTGATATCATCATTTCTGCATCACTTGATCCATGTCATTTTTGTAGAGAATCACCATTCATGGATCCATCCTCCCTCTTCACTTCTAACCATCCCTCTACTGGGCCATCACCTGGAAGTTGAGGCTTGACCTAAGTGATGCTGCTGGGTTTGATCCAACTTTCTGGCAACACAGAAGCCAAAAACTGTGAGAGATTTTATATTTATCTAATGGTGCAATAAAAGGTGAGCTTCCACTTTGCAGCGAATGTGTTTTGCATAAGCAGGGAGCACAGCTGGTGACAACAATCCAAACTGTTTTGAGAGAAACACACTCAAAAGAGGTTCACACACTCATTTACTCTCTTTACAGTTTAAATCTAGCTCCACACATATTCAAATCTCATTTTCACACGCAGCCCTCATTTGAATCCCAGGTGTGTATAGCACATTCAAATTCCTGGGGAGAATCCAGTTGTTTTGCAGATTAATTATAGACCCAAAAATGAATAGCATCAGGGACTTGCTCAGACTTCCTCTAGTGTCCTCGGAGGGAAAGATTTTTCAATTTCACTGAGAAATTTTCTCCTCAACTTGGCCAACTTGGTAAAAACTCCAGACCTGCATGTTCAAAGTGCTGATACCTGCCTTGACAGCTTGGAGGAAATACTGCTACCTACTAAATAACCCAACTTAACATCCGGCTACAGCCACATTAATATTTAACATCAGTTTAATACACAACTATTATTTCCGTGCGCTCTGATTAAAATATGATTAAGTAATAGTTCCGTCGAGAAACTTTTTTTCTCCCAATTTCCCTCGGGGTATTTTCGCAGATGTAATGAAATGGTCTAGTTAAAGTGAATCTGTGGGAAATGACTGCGTGTCAAACTGAGGGAGACGGAGGAATTCGTGAGAGCTTCGTGGCTGATTGATCCCAGCTTAATCACCAAACCACAAATCACAGAACCCTACCTGTCTGGCCAGGTTGACGGAATCAGCGTGAAGTCTGTCTCTCAGATGAGGGTCCAGCTGGAAGGCCGGCGCGATCTCCACCACCTTCAAGACAGCAAGAGTCAATTTATTGAGAACGCCTTCAGTGATCACAACATTTTCACAATGCAAATGAGGTAAATAATCATTGTCAGGATGAGCAAATGTTTCCATTATAGACTGTATATAGAGATGGATGGGGCATCTTCACTTCCTCATACTATCCAGAAATTAAGCTATGACTGCTGCCATCTTGTGCATTTGGAGCCAGAGTCTGCACAAGAGTGATCAGAGGATGGAGACAAATTGTATTCAAACTTAACCCGAATAAATCTGTGTGACAAAACAAACTACAACGATAGAAACCCTCTTTGAGAGAAGGTATTTGTCGTTTACTGTCAGCCACCAGGTGGCGATGCAGCTGTTTTGGCTTCACTTTTGGGCAGCAGTCATGTTGTCCAACTTTATGTACAGTCTATGATTTCAACTCAGGGACATTCTCATCACCTGCGAAGCCTGCATTCGGAACAGTGCTAAGAAACAAGCTACAACTAAATTAGAGATATGTTTGATCCATGTGGCCCGACACTGAAAACTCTTTACTCTCATGAACGATTTTTTGCCTTTGATTCACTCGATCTCAAATCATTTTAATAATAAACCACAGGAGGAAAGGTATTTATTTAGAAAGCCCTGATGAGGCTGCCCTGCACCCCCTTTATTCCTCTTTGTTACATTATTTCAGGCACTCTAGTCACTACCACTAGCAAAAATGTGTTCACCAACAGAACCGATTTATTTTTACCCATCCGTTTACTTGCTCTGTCTGCTTAACGGTGTTGTGCAGGTAGTAAGAAGTGGGATTTTTTTGTTTTTTAAGTCAAAACAGTGTTGAGATCAGTGAGAGTGAGCCAACACAGAAACAGCATGAGCTGTAAAGTGGAAACAACGAGCTGACAGATGCTCCAGCTCCCTGTAGAGCTGCAGGGAACCGCAGAGCTGGGAAATGATTCTCCATTGGTCCATCGCTACGACTGACACAAGCACTTGATCTGTTGTTTGCATAAAGGCTTCATTTAGCCAAGCTTTTAACTAAATCCCTGGACTTGCTTGAGCACTTACTTTGGCGCTAGTTTTTCAAATGAGTCTAAAATCAGACCAATAAACTGAAAACCAAAACTTTGTTTTTTAAGGACATTAGCAATCATTTGATTAATTTAGTGTCACTTAGCCTTAGCAAATCAGATGTAGTGAGTCATTTGAAGTCACAGTCAGCCTTTAACTTGCTCCGCATCCTGGCTGCTGGGTGGGTAGGGTTCACTGTGCCTAAGGCTCATCTGTTTCACTCCTCTGTGTCAAACAAGTCATCCCGTCCAAGAGAAATAATTGAATCTAGTTTAAAACAATGTGACCTGTGTTTGATTTTTTTTAAAGAAAGAGAAGAACTCAATTTCATTCGTAGCAAATCGTATTCCAGTTTAAAAAAACTCTCTAAGGATGAATAGCACTTCCAAGACACTGAGAAAAGCTAAAAATATCCCATCGGCGCTCCAGATCTATTTCAATGAGCGACTATTCGTGTTTTCTGAGACTCAAACAGATCTTAGATTAAGGGCAAAGGCAGATTAAGTCTCGCGGAATTTAGGAACAGCAGCTTTGGCATGAATGGAGTCGCTAATATGATTATCATCTATAATTTGATTAAAAGGAAAAGTGGAAAATGATGAAAACAGCGATTAAAGTCCTTCGAGGTGACGAGACGTAATGAAATACGTCTGATCTGTTCTCCCTGACGACTGAGTGACATTAGATCATTTCTCTTTAATGTGATTGCAGCCATGTTGGTTATTTCTGTTTATCATGTGATGACAGAACACCTAATTTATTCTTGTGCTAATTCCAATTCATTCAGCAGCAACAGTGGCTTATTTGTATATAATCCTCTTACCCCCTGCTACTGTGGACATCCACAACACCTAGGGCCACAAGTACCATAATAATCAACGCCATAATCAGGACTGTAATAATCTTGATTATTTATACAAAGCTTAATTGGCCCATTAGCCTGCATAAAAGGGGAATACAAACACTTGAGCCGTTGGTCCATTCAGCAGCCTGCAGGGTTTGCGGGTGCGATTCCCGCATATGACCTTTGTTTCATGCCCACTCACCATCAACAGCCACTTCACACTAATCTATGTAATACGGCAGAAATGCCATGAAGATAATCCTAAACACATTTAAATATTAAATTGGACTAGATGAATGTTTAAATGGGGCCTTCACCTTTTGGTGCCTCCTCTGAATGGAGCAGTCCCTCTCGTAGAGGTGGATGACATTACCGTACTTATCACCTGGGGAAACAGAGACGAGGAGACAAGCAGGTGAGAAAACAGCAGCGGGAGGATGAAAGATAATTCTAAAATAACCATGAGTGTGAAGAGAAAGATGGTTGAATAGCGGTGGTGAAGGAGATGTGAAGAAAACATTTGACGGTCCCAGGTTTCCTGTGAGACACATTCATCGATAGACAGTTTATGGCTTTGTGGACCAGAGACACCCTGTCAGAACATCAGGACCTCAGACTCACGCGGTGATAAGCCATGTCTGTATATGGCATGAAGTGACACACGATGCGCTGGTCAACACAGACATACTAAGAGTCCTGAGACAGATGACTCCAGAGACCACCATGTTACACAACCTCGTGTTAGCTGGACTGCACATACTGAGGAACATCCTATTATGAAAACCAAAGTCTGATTAATGGAATATATTTGGAGAAGGGAAAGGAAAAGGGAGGACGTAAGGAAACGGGGCATATGCAGGAAAACAGAGTGCTGGCAAAGACGTGCCTTTTTACAGGTGATTCAGAAAATTCACTAAATGCCTCACATGCCCTGAAGACGGTAATAACTCACAGTGACCACACACACACACACACACACACACACACACACACACACACACACACACACACACACACACACACACACACACACACACACACACACACACACACACACACACACACACACACACACACACACACACACACACACACACACACACACACCTGCCAAAACAGACAGATGTTTGATAACACAAGCACCTAGAGCACTGTACACATGAACGTGCATGCACAACTCATATTCACAGGTACCGCACAGCATATTCTAAGAGTGCAGACACTTCCTGTCAGTGTCAGTTGAATTTCAGTTTGGTAATATTGAATGGATAAAGAATTACATCCACTTAAATGAGAAAATTAATACTGGAGATTCCTGTGCTCTGTCATTCTTTTCACTCTTCAAGGACTTCTGTGTGTCTTGCTCTCCTAATGAATTTCCGTCAATCCACATAAAACAAACAAAAACTGACCCCCAGTCAAAGGCAAACACAAAAGGTAGTCACAGAGTAAACTTACCCAGGATCTGTACTTCGATGTGTCTCGGCTTTTCAATAAACTTCTCGACAAACAGGGCTCCATTCCCGAACGCCGACAGGGCTTCCGAGTAGGCCCGCTGGTAATTCTCCTCGAGTTCCTGACAAACAGACGAGACAAATCCATAACGTCTGAGTTAGAGTTTTTAGTCAAGATGAAAAAGAGTCACCGTGAAGAGTTATATGGTTTTCAAGGAGTTTTGAAGCTGCAGCATCAGGTCATGTACTTTGATTCAGGACTTCTAGTTCCTGTTTTAACCTGTAGTACATCCCTCGTCATTCGCATTGGAATTAGGTCTATTTTTTTTCCCCCTTTTTGTGACCTGAAACGTTTCGAAACCCTTGGGATTGGGAGCAAGATGCTACACAACATCTCTGTGACCCGACTGTAGGAGGTCAGGACCAAGCCTGCCGAAGGTCATGACTCAATCTGTGTTTGTCAGCGTGTTGTCCTGCCAGCACATCCAGTCTCCTCTACTGGGGAAACACTGAGTCACCATCATGCCCTCGTCCCAGTGCCTCTGGAGGAGATACGCAGGCCCAGTCCTCAGCTGTCAGCTCACGGGTTTGAGAAAACACACCATTGCATGCAAAACGACCGGTTGTTCAGGGCGAAAAGCAGACGTCAATGTCGCTGAAAGAGGGCAGCTGCTTTTGTTAAAGGGAACAAAACAGGAAAGAACGGATATTGTGAATTTCCCAAACTGACCAGAAATACTTCCACTGGTGAATATTTCGACAAAAAAATGTCTGTGATCAAAGTTTGCTACGTTTATGGAAACACGGAGCCTTCTGTCCATACTCTGCAGTAATTTCCTCCATATTTGTGCACTTCTTTTGAAAGCTTACAGATACTGACGACACTGAGCAGTACCACTGGATACCATGGGGGGGCAGCAAAGCCAATAGTTCAACTGAGACATTTTTAGAACACAATTTGCAAGTTAGTAAAAAACTATGGGCGTATATATGATGTCACCTCGCCTGTTTACAACGTGGCCGCTTTCGCCCATTTGTTAGACGCCATCGCCATGTTTGCAGTCAGAAACTCTTGAGGCTGTGCCGCCCTCTAGTGGCTGAATTGTTGAATAACCATGCCTACGGAAAAGATCGATCTAAGTATGTGGGCAATAACGGTTACACCTTTTTAATATCTTGTTGCATTACTGAGCCTTTCAATCCATCTCTGACCAAATGACTCAATTCATTTGTTTTCTGCGGGAGAATAAATAAACAATGACGTTCATCTCCGCTCAACTTTGCAAAGGTTTCAAGTTAGTGGTGAACCTGCATTTCTTTAAATTTATCCAAAGACTTTTGAAAGACTCGGCTAGCAGACTTCCATTTGTACTCTTTCCACATCAGTTCAGTCGCTCTTACGGCTTCGGCCACTGGAGCTTTGATTCGTGCAGCTCTACTGTTAGTTCGCTCTTTGGGAACCACATCACGTCGAAGTTTGAGCTCGAATCTGGCACTTTATTGGTGCCTTCCTCATCAGTAAACATACACATCTTGTCCTGCAACAGGATGCAAATGGTTTGGCTCGGTCTGTTGACTCGGCATACCAATGACCCACAAGCTCGTCTTAATGGAATAAAAAGTCAATCTGCACATTGTTGCTCGGGGTCCCAACAGTGCCGAGAAACCTCTTTACAATTTCCTCACATCATATCAGCTGGAGCTGCGGAGGCCCCTGTGACTCAAATGAATCACTAGAAATGTCGGCAACTAATTAATTAGACTGGGGTACAACTCAGGAAAGGTCATAGTTTCCAGTTGATTGCCGCCTGGTGAGGCTCAGTGACTACAGTACAGCACGTCGCTGCCGTTCCCTGTGTAGATTAGAGAGTAAAGCATGAAACCGCTGTGGCCCACACTGGCTGGTGTGTGGTTGGAATGGGACATTTTTCTCTCCGGGTCAAGGGTTTATTGAATGTCACAGCTGTAACACAACATATACAGAATAACACTTTATAACAGTTAAACTGAATTCTAGCCATTTGTAAGCAAAACCGGTTGATTCTCAAATGAGGCTTTTATGTTTTCCCTTTGTTATTCTTCATAATGTCATAAACAGATTAATTCTAGGCTTTGGGCGTTCGCTTGAATTAAACAGGACGTATGACTACATTTTATTCAACTGTGGGAAATTCTAACAAGCATTTTTCACTCTTGTGATACATTATGAACCAACCGAGATTTAATCAGTAGATTAAATCGACAATAAAAATTATTGTTGGTTCGAGCCCTAAAGAATAACGTTCCATGCTTAAATGTGGGGCTTAAAGAGAGTATATAAATAAATGATAAGCCTGACTATTTCTAAATAAATGTAGAATTTTACACAGGAAAATAAAAATATACTGTGGCTGATTTGGATGACCTTATTTATTGTGACTTCAATATTCTTAGTTTAAAAAAAAAAAAGAACACCAGCAGCCATGAAGAATGACGAGTCGGCGTTCGCTGATTCACCACTGAGCTCCGGCCTCTTCCATTTGATTGGACATCAACCAGCTGCCTGTTCAAATGTCTGACGTGGTCAAACTTGAGGCAGAAATGGGGGGAAAGCGGTGTTCGCTCAGAAGGCCAACGACCGCACACACTCGCCTCCAGTGCCACAAGAAGCAGTGATGAGTTCCCACTTCTTGGTGTCTACTGGCATGAAGGAATTCATTTTCCCTTGAGACACCAATTTTGGATTAAAAGGTCATCAAACCCCCCCTTCTCATATATTGATATTGTCCTGGGGTTACTTATAAATTCAGATTGTTTTATTTTGCCATTAATTATTTCCAACAATCTGCAATAAAGACAAATAAAAAAAGGACAGTAACAATCACTCACCATTAAACCATGGAAAGTTCAAGTGAGGTGTTGGTCCTGCTTGGCCCAGTTTCTCAGAATCACTTCAGTTTTAAATTGAAACTGAATTTTTCACAAGCATCTCTCACAACAGCACATAGTGAGAGAGCAGAGGTTTGCTGTCTGTGTCAATGAAAAGCTTAACGAATATATTTTAATGTTACATAATGACTGAGCCTTTATGTATATGTATATTGTAACACACGGCATACGCTACATAGATGGAACTCAGAGAAGAGGATCTGTATATACAGACTGTAACCACAGTTGGTAAATAATGAAAATGTTCTCTATTATGTATATGAAAGCTTATAACAGAGTCTGCTCTTAGTTTTTTGCACTTCATACATTACATTTTTTTTGCATAATGAAGTTGAATTACCAGAAAGTAACTTTTGAGTTTATACTTGGGTTTAGTTTGAAGCTGGCGGGTAAAGAACAAGCCTCCAATCTAAAAGGTAATATCTTTGTATCATAATTTTCAGATTTCTAAATCAGGGAAAGTGGCGTATTGACATAAATAATACAAATATATAAAGATGACAAAAGGGCCTCATGGATGTAAAAGACATTGAGGGAAAAAAAGACCGGGGGGGATTCGGGCTGTAAAGGCGAGTGCCACCACTCGCCTGAGTTTCCCCGACATTTCCCCGTTATTGTGAACGTATTTGAGATGCGAAGGGAAAATCAATTTTCTGGACTTTTTGCAGAGTTCATGTCTGAGAGCCGCTTTAGTCTGACATCATGTTTGCATAATTAACACCAAGACACATCTGTTTATTTGATTCTGGAGCAAACTAACATAACCACAGAGTGACATCACCCACAAATTTCAGTTTTGACCTCTGTACAGATCTGTGTGGTCTTCACGTTGACAACTGCAGTGACAGAGAGTCATTGCTGCCTGGGCGACGTCACCCTTTCATGGCCGAGAGGAGGACGATGGTGACAGACTGGTAGATATAAATCTGACAAGGGAGACGCAATATATAGCTAATTTCAAAAAGCATTTTTCCTGTCTGCAGCTTCTCATCTCCTGAGACTACATGTTTGAATGTTAACATTGCAAAATCACTCATGTTGGAATCCTAACAGAGGTAAGATTAATTTTACACACAACTGCATATTTAAAATGTGGGCCATGGACAGTTACAATATTAAAACGCATTATTTTGCAGTGTCCTCAGCCCATGTTTCACTGGGTGACAGAGGCAATTTCAGAGCACACACACAACAAAACACACAGGGTGATTGGCGCCTAGAGAGAGATAAATGACCGGGTTGTAATTTCCATCCATTTCACTTTGACGCAGCACAAATAGAAAATTAATGAAAAGAAAAAACAAAAATTTGTCATGAGGCCGGCCCGGTCAACGTTTGTTTTCTTTGTGATGGAATAGCATCGGGGAAAGATTGATGTTGTTAGAGCAAGGTGTTAAATTACAGCTCTGACAGACGTGATCGTGCACGGCAGCAGCTGACGGGCTCACCTCGTACTCCCTGACCACCCTCATCCCTCGGCCACCTCCACCATAGGCTGCTTTGAAGATGATGGGGAAGTCGTATGTTTGGGCAAACACCTGCGCATCGTGCAGGCAGGAGATGGGGGCGTTCGTTCCTGGGACCACAGGTACACCTAGACACGGCCGGGTGGAGAGAGAAAATACATTAAATCCAGTTCTAACAAAATAAGAAAAAGTTGTTTTACAGCAAAAGTTCACTTTCTTACCTGCTGAGATGGCCAGGGAGCGAGCCTCCACCTTGTCCCCCATCTTACGGACCGTCTCTGGGCTCGGGCCAATAAACATAACCCCTGCGTCAGCGCAGGCCTGAGCAAAGTCTGAACGCTCAGAGAGGAAACCGTAGCCTGGGTGGATAGCATCCACATTGTTGTCCTAACAGGGAGAGAGGGATAGAGACAAAAAGGCAATTTTCATTATATCTCTCCGTGTTGTGCTTCTTGACTTGAGTCTTACTGAGAACAAAATGTCCATAATTAAAACATTCACCTGCCAAAACGCTATTTAAATTCCAATTTAATCAAAGTTTGGACTGAAGTTAGTTGCTAGTGGAGCCCAGAGAACGGAAATGTAGCCCAGCTGAGCAACAGGAGCTCTATTGAACAAGGAGCCACAGTTAACACTTGGCTGACTATTAGTGAGGGAAGTAAAACACTCAACACACACATGAGCCTGCATGCTTAACACACACTGAGTGCGTGCCAGTGAAAAGGTTTTACATGTCACTGTGGGCTAATGATACATTTTATTCTCGTCTATCTTAGTTGCAGTCGCCCATAATCTCGTGAAGCGACACCAGTAGGAGACTGAATGAGTCGACAGACAGGCATAATGTGACGGTCAGGGGGAAGCACTGAGAGGAGCGCACACACACACACACAGGGCAGCAGGCAGATACAGTAGCTGCCGAGCTTGACAGATAGAGCCATCTCTGGATCAGTGTGTGCCATCTGCTCTTGGATACAAGGCGGACTATAATTATGGGCTGTCCCGTTGTTAAGGGAGCTGTTACTGGCAAGCCAGAGGAGGCCTAGAGCTTTACACACACGCACGCACGCACGCACGCACGCGCACACACACGCACACACACGCACACGCCGTACGCACACACACGCACGCAAAGCAGGTACCCTCCACAACTACCCATAACCAGGGTTGAGTAGTGTGAGATTTCATCAGTTTGAAATAACAAATTGGACAAGAATACATTTAAAAGATTATAGTATATTTTCCATTTTTAAAAACATGTAACTCTATTACATGTTAGCCAGTGGTAATGACAAATGAACGCATGCCTGACATAAAGTGCTCAACTTCGTGGGGGGGGCAACAACACGTTGAATCAAGAAGGAAGGTTCGAGCACAATTCTTTGAAATATCACTATTGCTTTCAAATGTGTTACAAAAGAAAGAACAAATATTCACTATGCAAACAAAATAATGTATATCTCTCAACTTAAAATCTGAACAAACACTTTTCCTCTTAGTCATGGGGCCAACATTACAGGACAAATGTGCAATGGGATTAAGCTTGAATTTTGTTTTAACTACCGCTGGGCTCATCGGCTCGTTCGCATCTGCCACAGGTTTATGATCGATAACTTAAGTGATCCCTTCGCTTTCAGGAACCATACAAATGCTCCATGTGTACATTTTAATTATACTGAAAATGTTTCAAGACGTTCTAAGAGTTAAATACTTATTGTGGAACTTCTGTAGCTGCATCCATCAATGCAATGGATTACAATACTAATATAAAATCTTTATTCAGTTCCTTAACCCTGAATAACATGACATCCAATGCAAACACACTCATACAAACCAGAGTACACTAAAGCTTTTATACGTGCAAGCAGACGTGCATATTATCAGATACAGTACGACATACAAAGCACAGAGGGTCGTGGTTATCTTGGTCACAGAGTAATAAAGTTATACTCAGTGTGAAGAATGACACTGAATTTTGAAAAATGAGAGCGGCGGGGGGAGGAAGGGGGGAGGGACACAGACAGACACACTTCTTGCTGGCATGGGGTGGCTGGGCTCCCAGATAGACAGATGGATTTTGAGAAATGAGTTGGATGGCAAAGGTTCCCCAATTTGGCTGGCTGACCACATGCCCACGCCGAAAAAATTATAAAGCCGTGAGAGATTGATCTGGAAAATGATAGCGAACAACTGGCAGCGTGTCCTGGAGGGATGGAGAGAGGACGGGAGGGAGTGGAGGCAACAAGGAACAAATCGGATTTAGCACAGTGATAAGTGGCGGAGGGAAGAAAAGGAGAGGGGGAGAGATGGACAGCAATAATGAAAAGGAGGGAAATGGTGGAGGGAAGCAGCAGCAACAACAACAAGATGATAAACGAATGAGGCAAATGAGGATGGACAAATGGAAGAAAACAGGGGAGAAGAGACGAAGGTGGGGGCAGGTGAGAGGGATGGACGGAGAGAAGTTCTTTCCATTTCCTTCCTGCCAATCAAGCTGGATATTGACTGGGTGAACAGAAAGCAATAAGAGGGATTTGTCTGTCACTTGTCCACTTAATTGTAAGCCACTGAAATCCTTAAAACTTTGCTGTTTCACTGACGACAAGAGACAAGACTTTGCAACTCAAGGAAGGAGGCGGGGCTTTTCCTGAAGATCAAAATGTGAACTGGCTGAGAACAAATATTTAACCACTCCAAGACATAAACCTGAACACAGTTACATGTAACTTCCACTGAAACCTCCATCTTATATTTCTGTCTAGGTTAGATATGTGACAAGAAATACAGAAATCAGCTTTAGAGATGTTGCTCCACATAGACTCTCACGTTGGACGGGGCCAGGCTCGATGTTTAGCCCCAGTCCCTGTGTTTATTCTGAGTTAAGCTAATTGCCTCCCATCCACAGCTCTTTACAGTCCTCTGCAAGCACAGACGAGACATCAAATATTCCCGTTTCACTCCCAGAAAGAAAGCAAATAGGCAAATGTTTAACTTTTCCTTTAATGCTAATTAAAGACTTCCTACAACTACTTCAAAGTGAAAGCCTCCAAGCTAAATGAACTGAGATAGCTCATTTAAGTGAAGTTAAGTCGTGGAACGTGTAGAGAGACACTGTTCTTAATCAAAATCTGCACCGCTTATTAAGCAGGATGGGGCCGATGTATGAGGACACACTGTTTTCATGGTTATATGCTGTGTATAGGTTGTCCAGGACAGGAAGCGTTTTAATGTGAGGACAATCCCATGACAACTTCAGACCTATAAGTACATAAGTATTAAACATGTAGAATTTCCCTTTAAACAAGTGAGCCAGCTTAAAACCAAAGCAAACACCATGAGTGTTATTATTAAATGACATATCCATCTTGTGGTGAACGCTCTTTACCTTGGCTACTTTGATGATGTCAGGGATATCCAGGTAGGCAGCGACAGGGGCCAGGCCTTTCCCGATCAGGTAAGCCTCGTCCGCCTTCTGCCTGTGAACAAGAGGGCAAACGATTCCCATTAGAGAAATAGAAGGTGCAATCGAAATTACACAAGCATGTAAGTGGAGCTCCCGACGGTACACAACCATTATGGCTTCATGGCAGCGTTTCCAAGCTCAGTTCTTATTAGGCAGCCATATTAAGTCAATAAACACACACTGCTCTGATTAATAAATTGGTAAATCAGCGCTTAATGGTTTTGAAGTTGGTTGGCCAGTATAAGCCTTTCACTTGCATGTCGTTATTAAGGTTTGCTAATATGTGCTGATAGGAAAATCTTTATTTTACTAAATAAATAATGCAGAGAAAATATATTTATTTTCTTAACTTAAGTTTTACATACTTGGTTTGATTTGTGTTTTTATTTATAGTTGCAGAAATGTTGTGGGTTAACTGTAACAACCAAAATACCCTGTCAGTCAGACTCTGCTTTTAGTGAAGGATGAGAGAGAAAGACAAAGGGATGAAGGTGATATAAAGAGGGGAAAAGAAGCAACGAGGGAAGAAGCAGAAGCAGGTGGAATTAAAAAGGAAGGAAGGAGGAGACAGAACCAGGAGGAATTAAAAAGGAGGAGGCAGAATCAGGAGGAGTTAGAAGCCGATAACAAGAAGGAATAGTCAGTGACACACAATTTACAAGATGGAGACATTAGCAAGTCAGAGGAAAGGCTCACAGTGGAGCAGATTAGAGTGTTTGCGAATGTAAACTAAGCAGTGCGATTACCTGGATGTTTGTATTGTCAATACAATTATACTTATGTAGGCTGCAAAACAAAGACCCGGCCCAGCACAGGAGAGCAGGAAAAAGCTCCCTTCTGCATCCTTTAATTGCTTTTGCCTCTAATCAAATGTTAGCGTTTTGTGGTCGATGCCCAGCGGTGGCTGCCCGGCAGTTTAGCAACACATCTTTACTTAAACCACCGCAGACCTATTGAGCTCTAATGTAGCAGAGATTATTACCTGTGCATCTGTCCAGTGTCCTGCTCAGAGTAAACGGCCACGGTTCGAATCCCCAGTTCAGTGCAGGCTCGGAACACCCGGATGGCTATCTCACCTGGAAGACAAGAAGAAGAGGGAGGAGATAGGAGTGAGGAATTTAGGACATGGTTTGTTTTTTAACAGCCCTTGGTGTTTGTGTGCGAATGAGTGAGTGAGTCTGTGTGTGTGCATGTGTCAGTTTAAATGTGTGTGTCTGAGAGTGTGAGTGTGTGCCATCGAGTACGAGTGTGTGCATTTGAGTATGTACGTGCGTCTGAGTATGTAAGTGCATGTGCGCAAGTGTGTGTGTGTATGAGAGTGTGTACGTCTGTGTGTTTTACTATTCCAACAAATTTCCATTCTTTGCATTTCTTCGCAGATGATGCTCCTCACCACTTATTATTCCCTTCATTATCTAAATGTGTATAAATTTGTGATCCGTGTGTGTGTGTGTGAGAGAGAGAGCGGAAGAAGGTGTGTTTGTGTAGTTCTCAGTCTTTCATCTTTCCATAAACACAGACTTTACTGGAGTTTGTCAACATCCTGCGGCATTAGCACTAATTTGCCACCGTCGCCTCCACTGAGAGAGTAAAATATAAAGTTCAGCTTTCCACGTCGTCATACAGGAGCTGTGAAAAAGACGGATCCATTTGGTGGTCGTCATTTCACTGTGCGAGAATATCAACAGACACTGCACCAGGTCTGCAGTGTTTCTCTAGAGTTTAAGAGCACAGAGTGTGACATCTCAGTTTTAGACAAGCAAAACACTGGCTTCGTTTTATCTTGCTGTCACTAGGGCCAGATACTTGTTTTTCAAGCAGCAAAGTCTGAGGGGAAGAAACAACTCTAGTTACTGGAAACTAGTAAGATGTGTTGTTCTTGCTTGAAGGGGAGGACAGTGCTCCAACATTTGAAGAAAGTGAATTATGGAGGAAGAAGAGCAGGAACACAAAAAGGATGAAAGGGGAAGACGAGTGGGTGCAAAAAGTCAGGCGGTTGAAATGTTATTGTAAAGGGGAGAAATCTAGAGAGTGTAAACGTCAGGGAAAACACAAAGTCTGAGAAGGAACAATACAAAAGGAGGAAGGGGGACACTGAAAAGAGGAGAAATGTGGAGGTTTGATAGAATGGCGGGAAAGTAAGTTTAACAAAGTGATAAATGAGTGCAGAGGACACAAGAATAGGAGTGGAGGAGGAGAAAGCAAAGAGGAGCCAAGAAACAGGAGGTAAAAAGAAGACAGCTAGTGGCCTGGAGGAAAATCACATCTGACAACTGGAAAGGGAGAGAGAAGAGGAGATGCAGAGGAGGTATGAGAGGAAGAATAGAGCAGTAAGGAAAAGGAAGGAGAGGGAGTATTAAAGAGATTATTAGTTCAAAAGCAGAGAAGCAATCAGAGAGAGGACATGTGCTTGGTAAGTGCAATCTGCACTGATACAATGATCCAGTCTCTTATCACATACATATATGAATGAGTACGCCCACACAAGCTGGACACAGTCTGCTGCACTCCAGTGTGTTGATATCGTACCACACCGACAAGAAGGAGAGAGATTGACGGAAAGCCCTGCTGTGTGTGTATCGGTGTGTGTGTATCGGTGTGTGTGTGTGTGTGTCTCTGCAGCACACAGCACAATATCTTGCAATCGAATGGATTGAAGAATCTATAGGAGAGTAGACGTGAACACATGCATGCATTTTCAGAGCGAATGCATATTGTTCAGCAGGAGGACCACATATGCCCACAAGTGGAATAAAACTGGAAACCCACGACGCATCAATCAATATGAAATAATGAAACGCAGAACTCAGTCGAGTTTTTCAAATACGTCCATAGGAATGAATGTAATGGAAAGCTCTGATATGCAATTAGAGTAAAATGCACAAGCGCATTTATTTGTCACTCAAACCCTGAACGTCACCTGACAGAGTCCCTCTAATTGCATGCTGATTGCCTCTCTGGACAGTATGAGCATTAACAAGAGGGGGCTGGGTGCTTGTTTGTATTACCAGAGCATATCAGTGATGTTTACGCTGTGTATAACAACCACACTGGTGACTGTTATGTGTTTAAAAAACTCTGAGCTTTAATTATGATTCTATTCCACTTATGGTTGTTTCTATAGCAGCTTAGAAAGGAACGAGTTAATTCTTTTTTTCCGACTGGTGGTTTGTGGACAAACAAATGTTACACTACATAAAACATGTTTCATTTAGGTTCCAGGAGAATGTAGAGCCGTCCGTGCAGATTTTAATTTAGCTTTCGTAACTCGATTATATTCAAACAAATACCTCTGTGATATTAGTCGTGCACAAAATTCCACAACAGTTTAATATATACTGCTGTTACCTCGAGGCCTGTGGGAGCAGTTCCACCTTCGTTTTCATTATGTAAAGAAATTCACTGATTTGGGGTTTAAGCAAACACCACCAGCTAATACAGCCACCTATATACAATGTGCACTTAATATTACTATGTGACCATTAAAAATGAAGACTCTGGTCTTTTGCCTCGGGAAGATTCTAAATGTCGTAACTATATTCTTACATTATACATGGAACGGCATTAAACTGAATAGAATTTTATAGGACGACCTGAATTGTCCTCTTCAGTGTTGAATTACTTGTGTTAGCACGTAGATAAGAGGTGGGGTGGGGTCTTACCTCTATTGGCCACCATGACCTTCTTGATTGGTCGATACTCGATTTTCTGCGGGGCCGAGTGGGAAAAGCGGGAGAGATGACACGCGCGCCTCACGGCCAACAGGCTGAGGCCGCCTTGGACCGCAGCGTATCTTAACAACATCCTGTGTGAAAGAGGAAAAGAAGCTTAGCAAACACAGTGTCGTTGGAAACTTGACACGACAACAAGAGGGTTGAAGATGGAAACACACGGATACAGGACATTTTTACAGGCTCACACAAAACACAAACGAAAAGGTCAACAGATGCTGTTTATGAGATGATACCCCAGAGATTATCTATTCTAACAAATAGTCTGGTCACTTGGTGTCATAATAATAAAGAAAGTAAGAAAGAATCATTCTCGAATTGGAAAATTCATGTCGGAGCAACAACTGTGAAAGTCGGCATCATCCCTTCTAAACCAATTCAAAAGGTTTTACAATCAACTTTGAATAGAAGCTTTTAATCTTAACTTGTCAAATGCTGTTTTTTTCACTTGCAAACTTCATTCATCTCTCCTAAGCACAGAGGACCGCTTTATAGCCAATAAAGATTTTATGAATAACAACCCCATTGAAATCATTTATATGCATCTGTCACACTTGATCCTTTTTGTTTCCTCTGCGTTAACATGCAAACATAGGAAAGAGGTGTCAAGGTGTTATTTAAAAGCTCTAATCACATAAATACAACATGTTGTTTACAGCCTCCATGTTTTATACACATTCCCACTTCAAAGCAAACAAACAAAACAAAGTCAGAATGACTTCTCAAGAAATGTGACCTTCTGAGCAGCAATGTAAATTATGTTCAACAGAATAACTATTTACATCGGCGCTTATCCATAAAACTCTGCTGCTCACACTTTCTTACAATCTCTAGTCACAAACATTTGATGAATTCAGTTGGTGAAAGGTGAGAAAAAAAGATGCTTGGAGGAAAATGATAACGATGACAATGCTTTAAAGTGATTAAACAAGAAGTGTGAGCCGTGTTTAGAAAGATTAGATCTACTGAAGCGTCAGCCCGTATTAAAGTTATTGCCGAGGGTTGTGGGTGCCGTTCAAGCGCATGGTATTTTCTCTGAGAAGGTTTTTAATTGGCCTTTCCATGATATTTAGAAGGAATCCCGAACGATTCCAGCACAGTGGAAGAGAAAGTTTTATTGCGTATGAATGATTTACTGCCCGTGGGCCCTGGCGTCTGTCATTTTGTTTGTGGATTGACGGATTCCATCTGGTCTTTGTTGACTCTCTTATAGGACGGGTGGGAGCATTAGAGACAGAACAAACATCGCCATCTGGAGGTCACTGATCTAATGGATAATACTGAAAATAATATGGTAGCAAAAATCCATAAGCACACAAAAGCTTATCACTGGATGATATAAAGTATCAGATATCAAAATTAATAGAATTAAATGGTCTTAAATAGTTAAACAAGACCACAGAGTTAGAAATGTGTATTCAAACCATATTTATATTACTTGAATAAGTGGTTACAGATTGCTGATGGTGGATATTTACAACATGACAAATTAACATATTCTACTGGCAATAACTCCTCCATTTCAATTTTCATGCTGCTGCCTCTAGCTCTTTCAGGCTTTTTCTAATGTATAAATAGTTTTTAAACATTGACACGTTATGTTAAAATCTGTTTCTTCTAATCAATGTTGTAAATATTGTAATTTTGTTGATGTTCTCAGTTAGACGCTGCATTTTTTCCCCCTTCTAGTTCTTTTTTTTTTTGTCCTTACTCTTGTTGACGGTTAAAGACAGGAGATGTCGCATCTGAGAGACAAATTGTGATTTGAGAATATGGGCTATACATTAAAGTTTGATTGTTTGATAGACAAATATAAGGTAACACCACATGAGTATTGGTATTAAATATTTGTTACATTTACAAAAACTATGGTTTAACCCTCTGCTGCTCTACTTACCTATGTGCATATATGTTGATGAGGCACTCTTTCTCTAGTATAAAGAGTGTTTTTAACAATGTGAATAAAACTATCGATGTGAAGCGGGGGCAGGAAAAAGATGATTCTGAAAAGTCAGACTCTAAACCTGTTCCATGAAGGCAGCATTTCGTGGATTAGCCAATCAGCTGCTGAGGACCTGTGTTCAATCAGCTGCAGGTGTGTCTGAGCACATGCACCACCTTCAGGTGTGTGAGGAGCAGTTTCCACATGACAACAAGAAAATGGAGGCTCTAGCAGTTTTCACTAGTTTTCGATCTGTTCTTACTCCCCCCCCCAAAAAATTAAATACACAATTCAAACTTTCCCAACTCGTCCCACAAGAATTTAGCTGACATTCGTCTCATGTCCAAATCCGTTGTGTCCACAGGGACGGCAGCTAGAGTGACACTGTCAGTTGTGTTCTTTCACTACCCTCAAACGAAAGAGCTATCAGATTAATCCCATTGAACACACACACACACACAAAACATGAAGCCCCAACTAGCAGTAGCTCTATGACTTGACAACTGCACTGACAAGCAACACACCCCTACACTCACACGACTGAAAACAGAAAGGCCTCACTACCGCACAACCCCAAAGTGAGTGCCACGTTACACAGAGCGACACAGACTTCATGACGGTGCAGCACAATCAGCAGCTACCTGCTCCAGTCGATGGCGAGTGGCTCATTCACTGTGTGGAAAGTGATGGAGGCTGTTTGATAGGAGCTCACTGCTTCTTCTCTCTCCACACGGACACACTGCACAGACGGTGCTCTGCTGCCACGGGGAGGCCAAACAAGAGCAGTGCAGCCAATGGGCACAAATATGACCAAGAGGAGGCACTATAGAGGAATCCCTGATTTTTTTATTTCAAAAGACTTGATTGTAATTTTACCTGACATGCAACAGTAGTGCAGGCAGAATTAAACAGTGTTTCCCTGAGAGACCTACATAAGATAAAGAAACTAAAGGAAATCAAAGAAATAAATAACAAAAGAGACACATTGTCCCTGAGTCCCATCTATTGTTAAGATCAAGTTTAAAATGTCCATCTTAAAAGAGCATGGGAAATTTAAATGTCTGGTAAACTAAAATGTTGAAGTAGTTAAATATAAAGGGGTTGTACTGACAAAGTGTAAACTTAGTGCAGAAAGGAGGAAGCTGTTTAGTAGTCTGGTGGTTCTTGTTTTGATGCTCCTGTAACGTTTGCCTGATGGCAGCAGTTGAAAAAGAGGGCAGAGACTCCGTTGACCTTCTCAGCTCCCCTCACTATCCTCTTAGATTACACTTCAAAACCTACCGTGCTTTGCACTTCAACGGAGACCAGTGTGTAAGGCTTAACCGATTTTATGCCAAAGGCTGTTGTGGTGTTATGAGGATCCAACAGTGCTTTGCACGAATAGAATCAAGAGACTTTCAAAAGAGTTATGTGGTAAATGAGTCTGGCACATACCAAAACAAACATAACACGACCAAGGCCAAAGAGTCCAACGAGTAAAGAGTCTTAAACCTGCAGTTGTGGAACGTTTGTCTCCCCCTTCTGGCAGCGAGAGTAATAACACAAACACTGCTGTTTGTAGTTGTGATGCATGCCTACAGGTGAACTCCTCTGAATGACCATATCTGGAGAATCCCAAACTTTCCTTGATTTTCCACCATGGGCTCTGCTGCTTCCTCCTGTAGCCGGCTCCGTCTCCGTTTCTATAAATACAGTTACGCTTCTCCTCAGCTCTGGTAAACCGATCATCGTTGGTTGATGTCAAATGTAGAGCTACTACAGACCCCCGATTCAGAACCCAGGTAAAGTGCATAGTCTCCATCAATAACTGAAATACATAAAGCCCATACTAAATTGATCAATCTTGCAATGCCCACTCTATATGTGTCTGCTAGGTATTTACAATACCTCTATTAAAAGGGTGAATATGTGGAAAGAAAGTAGACAGACAGCTGAGAGACTTGATCCCACGGATAACATAGCATAAAGCAATTACATCTTGACAGATGCTTTATACAGTATATGACCATGTGTGACCGATCAGCTGGTGAAGGATCAAATGCATGAAGAATTAACTATGGAGGATTGAGTCAAGAACTGATGCATTTAAGACGATGAATGACTTGAGACCATCCGAGTACTGCGTCTGTGAGCTCAGGCTGAAACTGTACACTCTGTCGACACAAAGGAAACAGCGTCACAGTATGAAACAGATACAGCTTCTCCAGGCCTGAACACGACAGGGTGGCGACAGCAGATCAGGTGGAGATGGGAGAAATGATACAGACAGGCGAAACTGGTCTAAAAGGTAATCAGTGCCTTGCTTCCAAATACTTCAGGGGAGTCAGGGGATTTGGTCTGTGCTTAAAACATATTTCCAGTATTAGCATTTGGGCTTAAGACAGACGTGTTACCGGTAATTTCTCCTCAGTAATAACAGTCAAGTCAGAAATATAAAATCATATGTTTTATTATTTGTCTTTCCTCTAGAGGTCAAACTGCATGAGTTGTAAATCATCTAACGTGACACCATGCAATCAATCATTCTGAATAATGGGTTTTCATGTCACATGACATCACGATGCCACATATTTGAATAATGCACACCTGATAGCTAGTCCAGCACGCCCCCAAACAAAGCCAGTGAGAGGGGAGGTCGATATTTCCGACACACGCTCAAAGTCGTTGACCAATCACAAAGTGGGATAGCAGGCCAATGAGCGGAAGAATAATATGTCTCCTTAAAAAAAACACATAACAAAACCAAAAGTCACAGTATTATCTCCAAAACGAATAGTTTCTCGATCAAATACTTAAAATCTGATGTTTGGTACAAACATGACAAAAAATAAATGGTCACAAGACCATGCGATGCACTGAGATCCAGTCAGCAGCCTGATGTTGGCTAATTTAATCCCAAATGCTCTTTGATGTCTCAAAAACTGAAAATCTACCAGACACTGTGACTCATAGAGGGAGAAACTTGAGAGATGAAAGAGAACAGTCGTGATGTTACATCCATATTCTGCGTTATAACTCAGAATTATCATTGGTTTGACTGAAATACCACTCACAAACCCAAAGCATACAGCCATTAAAATATGCAAAGTATCCTGGACAGCGATGTTGTAACTCATATGACTGGAAGGGAAACACAAACTAACTTCACTAACACTGAAAAGAAATAAAACACTAGAGGAAATAAGTACTGAAAAGGCCTATTTCTCCTATTTATATAGCACAGCAGTGTAATCCTTTATATTAATGCTTTGCTCTATTTTCTGACAGAAGGACATTACTCAAGGTCAGACGCAAAGTAAGAATAACAATGCAGTGTTTAAAAATGGAGCCTGACTGAGATAAGAGAAAAAACAAATGTGATCTGTGAATTTTCCGGTTGTTCTCCTCTGATCCCTCATCTCCAACTTCTATCCTCAGGTTCTCCTGCTTTGTCATCCTCCAATACCTTTATACCCCTCTTCCTCCCCACGGATGGAGCCAACAATAAAATGCACAACAGCAAGCACTTCCCCAGTTGTGTGACTCACAATGCCCAAAGGCAATGAAGCAAACTCCGGGATAAGTCGTGGTATAATAGGAATGTCAAACATTGGACACATTGAAGAGGCAGATGTGTCATTTTGGGATCATTTCTGTTCTTGGCACAGCACTGTCATGTTGCCGGTTTGTCATCTATTCTGGCTCCGGTGAACACAACAGAGATAAAAAAATGTTCTGTGTCAGGATGTGACAGAAAGAGGGAAAAGAGGAAATAAGGATTTTGTGTGTGGGCCCTCGTTTTTAGGTGACAACTTACTCCAAAGGTTACGACACTGGAAGTGTGCATCCTGAGAGAGACTGCACCTTCACATATAACTGGTGAAAATAGAGCTATTTTGACCTTATAGTGATACCAATTTTGTCAGGGTTATCAGGGTCAGGGCTAATTTTTAGTGTGTAAAACTTTTGAGTGTCACTTCAACCTTTTTATTGTCGTTGAGTCTGAGCTCAGGCTGCCTGTGGCAACAGTCTGACTTTTATTACCTAAAATCAATGAAATGAGAGGATACTGCCACAGTGTTTGTTTTTCATTTATTGGAGCGAGTCCCATTTGGCCAAGTTTCACTTTAACCAGCCTTTTCTAAAAGGTCACACAGAAATGTGACCTTTGAGTTTTCATGTTTTCTTATTGTTTGTGGTAAAAAACGGTTTCGTCTACAACAAGCATATTTACTCTGTTATTAACTTAAGTTTCACAAGACACTGTGGAATACTCATATCTAATTTTATCTTAGAGTTATGTCACTGTATTCACTGGGAAAACTGCAACTCCTCCTCCACAAGATTCAATCTGGAGGCTCAAAACCTCCTGCATTCCACTCATTGATACATGAAACATAAACACACAGTTGAGTTGACAGATTAAGCTTAAAGGTTGTAGTGTTTTCTCAGTTAGTTTAAGTGTAACGCAAAGTTCTTCAATAACCAGAGGTCTCCCCTCCGGCGCACATCTGTCTGATAACACACTCTGCATCACGTCAAACCTCCATCAGTAACTGCTCCGTGCAGAATTGAAAGGTCATATGCGGCTGAGAACATCTTGTTTGTTGTCTGGCTCAAAGAGACCAGAGGTGATTTCAGGTTCATTCATTAACTTGTTGAGGATCAAAGTTCTGCTCTGTTTTGATACACACACACTAACGCACACACTGACACACAGTGATAACGTGACACACAAACACACATTACGAGCATCAACTTTGCCCCAATTGCCAGATCATGGGGAAAATACACACACTTCCCTATCCGCACACATGAGAGACTCTCCAGTCAGGTAGAAGCCCTGATGGTGAGTCTGATACTCAGAACATTATATGATCTTCTTAAAAAACATGAGCAATTTTGAAATGGAGGCGAATCCTCACAGATATTCTTCTCTGAACTTCTTCTTGAATCCTAAATATTAAAAGATCTTTGATAATTGGCACTGTCGCCCCAACTATTCTTTCAAGGAGTTCAAATTCTTTGTAACCCCTCACATTACCAGATAATCTGGTCTGAGCAGATTTCTCCTCCGATTCTTTGGGTTAAAACAGCGTGAAATCCCTGCAGCCGGAGCCCAGTTTACATGTAAAGCAAAGCCTCTGTGACAAAATAATGTTTATGTGAAAACATGGTTTAAAAGATAGTTGCAGCACCAAGGCTGCTTGTTTTGTGGATTTTTTGAGGGGGATCGTCTACGGGTAATTTACTGTAGACAAAAAAAATGATGGCTGGACTTAAATCTAGTAGAGGTGGCATTGATGTTGGAATATTGAGCATGAAAAGGAAATGCATGGTTTGAATCCTGAAGCAGCAGGGAAACTCTTCAAAAACAAGGAACACTCTTACCCTTTAAAAATAGCCTGGACTGCAACCTTTAAGCAGGACATCAATGTTGTATGAGCTTCCTAGACTTTCTCAAGAAATAATCCTGACTTCAGACAATTCAACACTAGCCTTAAATTCAAATGATCCCACGCTGATGATCAATTCAACATAGCAGCTTCAGTAAAGGTAATACTACAGATGTATATATGTGATGAATGGACAGGATTGAACGTGCAGCATCTCTGTCTTTCACTGTCACTCGGGCCCTGAACAGCTGTCTCAACAAGCCGCTGCAGCCTCCCACCGCTACAGGCCGACCTTGTATGATACACAATATGTTGGAAAAACACCAGATTTCTACACGATTCTTAATAGATTGTTAAGGTGCCCTTGCTTTCCTAGACCTTCTTTCACATTTTTTACAGCTCTGAAGAATACTATAATTTAAGGGTGCCAATAGATTTACTGTTACTGAAGCGCGGAGGAGAACTACGGTGGCCTTCAGGTGACATAAAGATGCTAACTGTCCTCTCTGGAGCCTGGTGAGCTGCATGAAACAGGACACCCCCCCTATGCAGCTTATGAAAGGCTCACACTAAGCAAACACACACACAATGATTCCTCGTTCCAGTTTATAATAAAGTGATGAAAACTTAAAGACGCCCATAGACCTGGTACTAACATCTGTTCTCTGAGTGATCAGTGTGAACGCAGCCGAGATGAGGAGGCATTTAGGATCCGATTCGGAGGTGGACTGGGAGAAGAGGGGGCCCATTCCCTTCGCTGTATGAACACAAATGCATTGTGGGCCACATATGAAGGACCGCCCTCTCTCTGACGTCCTCTGCATCCGCTACACCTTCACAATAGACCAGGGCTATTCTTCTATTTCTCTGTGTTTCCCATAGGACATTGATTTATTTGAGGCCACCAACACAACATTAACACTGCAGATATTGATTTTCTACTTTCTTCAAGTGAGTAAAATCTTGTTTGATTGCAATGCACATTGAATCACTCAGCCTTTCCCCCCCACACACACACACACACACACACAATGGACAATTGCCACCTGTGTATAGTTAAACTAACTAAAACCAGGTCTGAGCAGGTCTGCCAATAGATCCCTGAGATCCCTGCACACTGGTCCTTAAAGTGCAGCGCAGTGACAAGCTACATTCTGTTTAAGCAGCAGGTATAACACTGAGAGTTCAGATGGGTTGTAATGATATATTGCAGCGTGCTTATTTTCATCTGACTGCACTGCTGCATTCACACCAGCTCAACTAGCTGCTGTCTGTTCAACTTCTTCTCCTGAAACTCCTCAAAGTGTCTTTTGGAGAAACTTGCGACCTTCAGTGATTTCATCGTGACTTTCCAGGTAAGACTTTTTTTGTGATTTACATAATGGAAAAAAGAGAGCAGCAAAACCTCCTCATCACTGTCATGACACGATAATTAATGTGTCTCTATCGTGAACAATAAAATCATCAAGGTGAATGTCCATTAAAAACTCGAGGCCACTGCAGCTGTGTCTCAGAGGTCTGACACAAAAAGTAGATGAGGGTCTTTTACTGTCTGCATATTTCTGATCACAGCCCTGAAAACAGATTAACTACTAAGTTCTGCTTCTAACTTTTAACTAAGTTCTCATGACTTGTGGAAATAACGGTCCCTTGTATAATCTGTGCACAGCTCCAACTGGACGTCCCTCCGCTCTGGGATGGGACAGCCGCTCTGCGTGGACCGACTGAAGGTTGCTTTTGAGGATAAACACACCGCACCAGAAAATGTACACATCAGATACACATCGACCGGGTCAAAGGTGAAAGAGCAGAGGCAACATTTCTGCAACACAGGGACGCTGTGAGAAAAAAGATAGAAAGAATCAGCTCGTGCAAACAGCTCATTTGATGTGCAGCTCGCAAGCAAACAAACAAACGTGTTAGGCAACCGACAAGTTGGAGCCTGTACACAGACATTCACTGCCCACCAGGGGAAACCAGCTCCCTGGGGCACTGCCTCCTACTGCTTCCAGATCAGCTGAACAAGCCCCAGAGTGAGATCAGGGTCATTACCACGGAGACCAAATTTAAAAGTCTTTACAAGTTTACCTGTGAGAGCAGGCATCTATTCCAACATTCAACTTTAACCCACCATCAATTGTTTGAGGTTTAACATCACAGTGGGTGACCTCTCTGCCACGGAGGTTATGTTTTCACCCCTGCCCGTGTGTTTGTTGGTCTTTGAGCAAGATAACACGAAAAACTGAACGTGTTTCTACGTAACCTGGTGGATGATGCATTATGGGTAAAATGTTGGTGCGGCTCAGGGAATTCTTTCACGTTCTTTAACGTTGAGAGAAACTCTATTTCCTAACATTTCGCAGATTTCCCAGGGGATGACTCATCGATCTCGGCGGAGGTATTGCACTGCGGGTGATGCATGCTTTCTTTCGGGGCCAATTCATAATAAAACATCTATACAATGAATCATTAAAGGTCACAGGGGTGTGAAGCAAAGGGGGGGGGGTACATCCTGGATACGTCGCCACGAACTCCAGAGGAAGTCGTCACAATTGGGTCCAGACTCTCCCCAGAGTTTGCCTCTGACAGGAGGAGATCCTCCACTCAGACGTGATCACGGCTACACACCAACACCGCGTCACCTCTCATCACCTAAATCTAGTATCTCCAGTTGCATTCTCACGTGGTCTTCTCAGAAGATGTCAGGAGATTAGCCTGGAGTTCATCGCACGTCTGAAAGCAGCTACACAAGTACAAACAATCGTCACAAAATCTACCCAACCACAATCTGCGTGACATTTGACTCTGGGAGGAAGTTGGTGTAGCCAGGGAGAACCCACAGGAACATGCCAATGGGGAGAACATGCAAACTCCACACTGACAGACCCGGGTGGGAAATCGAACCTTCTTGCTATGAGACCACACCACACGCTGTCGGGAGAAACCTCGTGCAACCCTGTCACAACCCCTTTGACCCCTGGAGTCCTAGAGAGTGCTGCCCTCCACAGGTTCAAGTTTCCATGTTTCAGCCATGAGGAGCCGGTCGTGAAGGGAGTTGGCGAGAGGAGCGGCCGGTGAAGTCGGGAAACTTTGAGACGAGGTTTCATCATGCACAGAGTGGGGCTCTGGTCGCACGTGTCTCCGTGCAGCAGCTAAAGGCAGTTGTGTTACCACGTTGACAGTAACACAAGCAGCCAAACACACACTTGGGGGGGGAGGGAATGGGTTCACTTCAGGTAAAACAGACACACACACACACAAGTTGTCCATCAGTACTCACATTGTGCCGGTGTCGGTCAGGGATGTGAATCCGCTGTCAAGTAACCGGACGCCGAGTGTCAACAGTCGACTGTCACGCTGTGTTTATATGGGTGCGCGCGTGAGTGCTACTTTTCCTGCTAACCTCACACACACTCACTCACTGACACTGACACACACAGTGCCAGACACGCTGCAGAGAGGAAGAGGGAGATCCTTGGGTCTACACACACACTTTTGCACGCACACACACACAGGGGTGACTTCGGGACGGCCAGGCGCGCGCTAAAAGCGTCGACACACACACGCACGCGCGCGCGCTGTCACTCACGCACTCACACGCACACTCTCTCTCTCTCTCTCTTGCTCATATGTAGCAAACGGGCTACGAGTCTGAAGCTAGTTGCTAACGGTGGCTAACGTAGCTAGCATCTGGCACCGTCCGTCTCCGTCTGGCGGATATAGCAGTCTGCTACTGCGCCTGCCTCCTACTCACTGTTAATCTCTCTCTCTCTCTCTCTCTCTCTCTGTCTCTCCCCCTCTTCATAAGCCTCCATCCCTCTCTTTCTCGCTCTGATATGACGCAATCGGGCACACCCCCCCACCTCTGCTTTCAACCAATCACAGAAGAGGACACTGCAGCACGCGGGGAGCGGCACCATTTAAAGAGCTCGGGCCAAAACTCCTCCCACTACACTTTGACGAATGGTGCAGTTATTAGGAAGTAATTTAAGTTATAAATGACTAACTTCTTTTTTTACACTTGTATATATAATAAGAATAATCATAATAATAATAATAATAACTTTATTTCAACAGCACTTTTCAATACAACTAACTAAGTGCTTTAAAACAAACAATGTAAGATCCAGAACAATCAGAGTAAAGAAATAATAATAATAATTTACAAGGTGTTTACTTTGTATAGTCAGGGCTACTGTATGGTGTATTGTATGGAACTGTGATATCATTAATGTTAATATGATGAATAGATAGAATTACCCTGTAAAACCACAATTACCTAAAGTGCTATAACTACCAGAGAAACCGGTCTTCAACACCTCCTCGGTTAATATCAAGTTTCATGTTTTTAAGGAAGGGTTTGGAAATAATACCTCTGAAGGTCATTTGGGAAGGATAGGTTGATCAGTGTAGTCTTTGTTTGACTTTAAAAAAAGTTTATGATGCCTTTTATAAATGGTTAAACGTCTTACTGAGGAAAAAGAAGAGAGGAACCCTGGGAGGGGAAAGTGCATGTGTTGGACAGGGAGAAAGAAACAACCCTCTTTGTTCAGGAAAGAGCTGGAAAGAACAGGGTTTGATTACAGGCTCTTGAAATGGTTCTTTGTCGTGCTGCTTTGTAGAGTGGACAATAGTATACTGTGATTTGATCTGAGGATTCACATAATACACCCAGACCTCGTGAGGACATCACATTAAGAGAATTCATTAGCAACTCATTTGAACACTGATCCAAACCTGTAAAAATCCGAAACATATCCTAAAACCTTGTTATGAATGTGATGTGATAGTAATGTAGCCATTATATATCTTATTGTTGTCTCTATTTGTGGGAACTTGTTCTCCTGTGTACCTTTACATGAAGTGATCTAAGGACAGAAGTTCAGTCGCACACACACAGACACACACACATAGAGGCCCTCAACACAGGTACGCAAATATGTGATTGTTTCTCAACCCTTGCTTGTTGCCTTATCGGATCCAGATAAGTCTGAGTCAATGACATTCCTCAGAGGACGCATTCAAACTCGCCAGATTATGGCATGGACAAAAAAATAAGTAGCCGGTCAAAGATTCTGAATACATATGGTCTTACTGGCAGTAGGATTGGGATTTCCTGATCGTTTCATATGACCTAGAATTCGTCTTTGCTTCGTGCTGCTCCCACTCGTCCTCAGACAGTCTCTTCAAGAGTGTGTGTGGTTGTTATTATTACCACACTCTGCTCGTTTATAACACACTTCATTCAGATGCATGAGCCAGTCCTCCCAGACCTGCCAAGTGGGACAAACACGGCGTGCCAAAGTGTTTCATCATGTAGCTAGGCCCCGTTCGTCCTGGCTAGAAGAATTTTTATGGGGCCCCCCCACTCTCTGCATAACAGACTCTCAATCCTATTTCCATTGTCAATCTTGAAAAGGGCGCACAAATGTCAGAGAGCGTGCTGGTCGGGAGGCAATGTTTATCATCCAAGTGACCTTTAAGCTCTCAGGATCCAGTAGCACAGCGTGCACCTATTAACTCAAAGATATTCTATGATTAAAGATGAAGATTATCGTGATTATGATTCAAGAAACACCCAGTGATAAAATAATGATCAGTAGCTGACCTGATATGTAAATAACGAAGTCAGCTGAGAGGCAAGTCCAGGTTTCCCTTTGTATCCATTCAAATGATCACTGGTTTATAAGTATTCTGTGTTGAAATGGTGGGGAAATGTTTCTAACCCTTTTATAATATCTTTGTAAGACACTTTTCTTGAGTAGTTCTTCACATAACCTCCTAGAATTGTTAATAATTATTACAAAATTCATGTATGAGGGGTCCCCAGAATATTTTTTGACTTGACGGGGTCCTTGGCAGAAAAAAGAAAGAGAAACTCTGCTTTAAAAAGACCAGAAACTTTCCAAAAACATATAATCAACATGTAACATGTACATGTAACAACATGTATTGATGATATTATTAGATTTTACTCAGTATATGTTATTACACTTCAATATAGCAGTTTACATAATGCATTAAATGTCACACTGAGAAAAATGCTTATTTCCATCCCTCTTCAGTATGACATATAAAACATTGTTAAGGCTTTAAACAATATGTCACAACCGTGAAATTTATAATAACAAAGTTGTTTTTATTTACTGTCATCACTCCTACAGGCCTATAGGGAGAAACTGAGGAGAGGGAATGAGGCTGGGTGGTGGTGGGGCCATGTGAGCTGGGTCACTTTGCAAAGAGTCGCTCACCCTGAATAGGTGAATGGCTGCTGCTCAGTAACTTCTCTGTTTATTCTTGCCCCATCCCTCACTCCCCTCTCCTCATTGGTCCGGTCCCCCACTACCCCTTTATGTACAAGTTTTTCGTCTCTCTCTCTCTCTCTCTCTCTCTCTCTCTCTCTCTCTCTCTCTCTCTCTCTGTAAAAGGGGAACATTGAGAACTGTTACTGATGACTTCTCCCTCCTCGGTGGGATATTAAAAACAGCAATAAGCAAAGAGGGACTCTAACTGCAATCAAATGTATATAAGGGTGGGATTTCAAATTCAGTCTCGGTTAGTCCCCACGCCTCAAATCGATGCATTTAATAACACATCGGCAGTTCTGGGATGGATGGGAGGCCGTGGACATGTAAAGAGGACAAATCTGACACTGGCAGACCTCATTTATTAACAAGCAACAGCTCTATCTCTTTATTACAGAGGTGGGCGGTGCTGTGTTAGAAAAGATCTGAGAAAAGCCGACATCAGAGGGAGAAAGGAGGGCAGACACACTGTGCCAGACATGTTGGACTTTAAGCAGGGGGGAGGGAGATCTCTGGTAGGGGACACTTGTTAAAGTTATCAGAGACATCAACAGGAAAAAACGCATGATGGTCACATGCTACACACGCAGACACATACAAACACACAATCATAAACACATCCATGCACTCGTCGAGGACAGTCATACTCAGGTTGTCATTTTTAACATACAAACCATAAACACACACTCAAACACTGTTATCATTTGGTAGTAACAGTCGTGAAGACATGAGAACAAAGAACATGTCACCACCTTGACTGTTAAAAACCGCTTATATCTGCATCATAAACACATCTAGCACCAAACAGCAGCTCCAGGGAACATTTAGTTTGTTTGTGTCATCACAGAGACCCTTACGTGACTTTTATGTTTACCTGTTTCATTTTAGCTCAACCTCGGTCTGGATTTAGCTGACCTACTCCACACAGAGATCCTGTGCAAACCTCCCTGTGCGCCTTTCCTGGCATCTTCCAGGACACACACACAAAAACTGGAGCTGTGGTTAACCATCAATAGGGCAATGCCGGCCACTCAGACAATTATAAGAGAGGAGATGACCTACCAAGGTCAATATTAGCCCATTAAAGTGTTATATCAAAACCTTTCAACACGCCGTGTCTTGTGTGTGTGTGTGTGTGTGTGTGTGTGTGTGTGTGTGCGTGATTGTGTGCGTGTGTGTGTGTGTGTGTGTGTGTGTGTGTGTGCTCCTCTTTCCATGTCTTTAGGCATGTGCATTTTAAACCTTGATGGACCATTTAGCTCATCCTGACTTTTTTAAAGGACTTTGTGAGAAGTAATAGTTTGACATTTTAAATGGTTCTATTATTGATTTAATGACAAAAACTTATATAAAAAGTCTGACATGTCTGTCCATTAAATATGAATATATCAGCACAAAGCCTGGAAACAGGGAAACAGCTAGCCTGGACCAATAAACATAATATTTCGTATTTGTTTGATCTTTGTAAAATGTTGTGTTTTACTGAACTCAAAAACAATCTTAAGGTCACAAATTTTATTCAAATGCACAATTTACAAAAAAAATCTCTTTCTTTTACTGAGCTACAGCGCCCCCTGCACCCACATGTGGTACTGGACTGCACAGTCCCTTAAACACAACTGAACGTTGGCTATTACCCATGACCCCTAGCTTTCTGAACCAGAAGAGCTGCTGGTTTGAAATGATGTCGCTGTCTTTTTAACTAATCTACAGTTCAGCGTTACTCTTGAAGTTGCTAGGCTAGATCGCCAAAGCTACATAGAGCAAGAACAGATGTTGGGGTTGAGGCGTGGGAACGAAAGCTGCCCCATTCTCACTTTTCCAAGTCATAGACCCATCAAACTAATTTTAAAGCTGCTATTTGAAGGTAAAAAATTGAAAGTGTTACAGGTAAAAGATACAGAATCTTGAAGTTTAAATTATAGTTTGACTTCAGCGGTGGTAATGCTTTTGGGAGAGTTAAAAGCTACTGCCAGTTGATAGGCTCTTTTCCTCCCACTGTCCCATCTCCAGGCTTCTCTTTCCCATCTGTGTTGCAGAAGAAGACAGCATGAGTGGGACCGGGTCCATATGAGCTCCATGACTGGTGGAAAGGTAAGACAGAGGTGGGCTCTCTTTGATTTGAGTCACCAGCGTCAACACTGGTGATCACACGAGAGTTAGACGCACAGATGTTGTTATATGTTACTGCTGTGCTGGGATCTCGGGCATCGCTGGGAGTGCTGGTGTTGCTGCTGGTTATAGAGTTGAGGATAATGTCTGCATTGCTGCTGGTGCGTGATGTTCCTGAGGAGGCGAAGGTCAGAGCTGGAGCATGAGTAGGGAGCAGGTTACTTCCTGAGGTGGGCATGGGGTTGGCGGAGCGGCTGAGGGCCAGACGCTGCGTGAGGATCTGGTGCTGCAGCCGCCGGTCGCCCCAGTCCTCCTGAGGCTGGCGGTGGATCTTCATGTGAGCGTTACGGGACTTGATTTTGTAGAACATTCTGGAGGGAGAGGGTTGGAGGAGAGAGGAAGACAGAAAATGAAAAGAAGACTTGGAAATCAGAACCATCTGCCGGCTTGCTCAGAAATGCCAAACCCTGTACACAGCTGTATGCTGTGGGTTCCTCTGGTCTGACTGGTCCTACTCACTTGCCACACAGCTTGCAGGGGAAGAAGCTGGCCAATGAGGGCGCGGGGACCGCCTCCGCCTGCCCAAAGCGTCTCTCCGCTGGCTGACAGATGGGCGTCATCTGTAACAACAGGACCAATTAAAAGCCACCATGCTGGGACTGACTTGTTGAGCCGCATTTCAAGCTGGATAACTATGGAACACAAGACGGCCAAATACCCCAGATTCCCTGAGCACCATTTTGTTCTGTTAGTGTGTATCGTAAGGCTTATCCGACACATGATGCAGTGTATCATGGGAATAAACAAACCACCACAGGACAAAAGAGGAGGAGAACTAAAGCAAAAGAATGTTACTTAAACAGAAACATCAGTGGGAAGTCCAGGATCAGTTTTCTAAGAGGAAGAAAGAGTCAAAGTTAACTCTTTACATTCACATGTTTCTTACACTTTTCTGCTGCTGCAACTCTTCATCTCTGTTGTCTTCCTCCTGCTGTTTCTTCTGCTTGTCCACAAGTTTCTTGCTCAGGTAGTAAAACTCAATGCACTGGCTCACAGTCTTGGTCCTTACCTGCAGCGTAAACAGACAAAAAAACATGTAAATACATTCAAACGCTTGATTCCGAATATCAAGCCGACACATTCAGTAGCACTAACACACTGTAAAATACAATGTTTTGCAACTTTTAATTCTTATTTTCACTAAGTCCTGTGAAAGTGGCGGTGCACTCTCAGTAATGTCACAGTTGCATAAGAAGCCATAAAGATAATCAGTGGATGTGGGGAGTTTAACTACTTTGACATCGCAGCCACTCAAATGATAGACTACAGATGGGAGACATGCAGTAAATTCTGCTTTCATGAGCCTGTGAAGGGAGTCGATGAGTTGAATGGGACGTTCTTCAAACTCTCTACTTGCTGTAAATGATCAGGTATTTATGAGAGTTTGTAATCTGTCTGTGCACCATGATCAGAAGTGGAATAAAACTGTACATTTAGTGCACTTAGATGAGTCTGCTGCTCTCCTACTGAAGTGCATGGTGAGTCAACAAAAAACACACAGGTGCAGGGACGGAAAGGAACACTGTGTACACTGCAGCTAAGGAAAATTCTTCCTCACCTTTGTGTCATGACCCTGCACAAAATGTAATGCTTCACTTTCCATGTGTTGATTTTGGTGGGTTTTAGTGGGTGTTACTCACAGTACTAACATTAAATGTGACAATCTGTTAAGATGCTCTATTTCCTAAATATGTACACAAGGAAAAAAAATTCACATATATTCCATGATTTGTGGCTATAGAGCTAACAGTAAACAAGGAATGACTTAAATGACATAAATTCTGGCCCCTTTATGGCTCCTGATTTAGAAGAAAACTGGATGTATACATGCATAGTTTTTTTAGGTTAGGGCATATGCAAATTAGAAGGGAGCACATTGAGAAAGGATTCAGCACAAAAGACAACCAATGCATTAATTCTTGTTGTAAAAGTTGTACCATTTTGTGTATGAGTGAGAAGTCTTTTCCGTAAGTACCCAGAGCTGCACCAAAGAGACTCTTTTCAACGTCTGTCCAAAAATCACTCCCTACAGAGAGAGAGAGAGAGAGAGAGAGAGAGAGAGAGAGAGATAGATGAGCGATGGGGGAGGGGGGAGAGGGCACGGCAAATAATGAAACAAATATCAAAAGGTCGCTGTTACTTGCGGTGGTGCCATGTAATGCAACCACTGTTGCGAAATCCTGCAGCAACTAGACAACCAGCCATGATTTGTCTGATGTGGAATGACTGCTTTTTAGCAATGTGCTGAGTCGATAATGCTGATGAACACGTGTTTGTTGACTTATCTCCTATATAAAACGTAACATAGATTGCCGGAGGAAACACACACACACACTCAGTGTGACTCACAGCTTTCGACAGAGCTGGGTGTGGTTGGTATTTGCTGTAGAGACCAGGAGTGATTCAGGGGGGTTAATAGCTGCAGTGGTATTCTGGGAGATGCCAGCGACTTTAGAGATTATTGAAAATAAACTTTTTAGCAGTCACCTGAGTTGACACTACAGCATAGAACCATGTGTCTTCTGTACCTCACATAGTTCATGGTGGATTTAAATGCACCAAAAAAACGGGAGAGAGACCTAGAAAGAGTGGGGCTGTTACAAAGCCTGCTATTATACAACAGTGGGAAGAGTTTGTGTTTTGCTGAGTCTGTTGTTTTACAGAAATATTGAACTTCCTTCACTGCATCACATTTGATGTGAATGTTACTTCTCTGGCCATTTATGTCCCCTGGTTAAAAGAGGTGCCACTGGAGAAAAAACTGGAAAAGATATTTTAGTGATTTGATTCCAATGCTGATAATTAGTCTTCATACAGAAGATAATTGACCCGCTTCTCTTTCTACCATTAACATTGGCCATTACAAAGTTATACTGTGCCCCAAGATTTCCATTTTATAGTCCATTATACGATCAAAATATTTAAAAAAATGTTAACTTCTGCAACAGAGGTTTTGATTATTTTCTGTTGAATGCTGCAGCTCTACATTATTGTGTATACGTGTTAAAAAAGGACACATTACAATGAGCATGAAAACACACACACCTCACAGTGTACCTTTTTTCCATCATTAATCATCAGAATACATAATATTTATCAAATATTGACTCAGTTTGTGAACAAGAACATTATTTTTATATTATGTTAATCTATACAAAGTGGGTCTGATTCAGAATCAGCTGAGAAACAGAAGCAGTGTGAACGCTCGTGGCATTTAACTGTCCGCCAAGTTATTTTACATGGTGACAGAAGAGGATTTAACTGTGGGTAAAGAGATGTCTTGACATAAGGTGATTTTTTTAGAAATTATTCTTTATTGAGTATGAGATAGCTCAGGCCTTAGGGTGAGGTCAAAGGTCAAAGGTTACCAGAGTAGTGGTAGTCTCCTGCTGAAGAGGGCTGCCAGAACAGCAGCATCTCCACAGTGGCCTGCACAGGAGAGAGGGACGGACAGGGAACAGATGACTGAGGCATGTGTGATGAATATTATGAAGAGAGTTATAACTGGATATGAATGAGAGAGAGAGAGAGAAAGAAAGAAAGAGAAAAGGAAAGAGAAAAAGAAAAAAAGATTACCATTGTGTTCCCCTGGCAGTGGTGCAGACAGTGCAGAGCCAGCTCGGTGTTACTGCCCCCTCCTGGTAGACAGCTCGAGCTACACAATGACAGCAGCTTATCCACTGTGCACGCACACACACAAACACAAAATAATAAACGGCCATTACTACATTTCATTATGTTACGGGTCTATATTTTTTGTCTAAAATTATTTTTAGTTCCCATTTCTCCTGTGAATAACAATGCAGGTGAGAGAAGAGGAATCCTGCGTACTGTCCTGTGGGACTTTCCTTTTCCCACTTCCTTATTAGGTTGGAGATCGCAGAGGTCACCTATTTCATTTTACATATAATCACATTTATCTGGTCAATGGGTTACAGATTATGAAAATCAGACATTTACCTTGATTTTGTAAGTTGGCGCTCTCCTCCAGCTCCAGCGAGGGTTTCCAGAGCAGCTGTTCCCTGGGAGCTTGGTCATGTTGGGACAAAGCCTCTGACCCATTGCCCTGAACGCAGCATGGTGGAAGCTCTGCCTGGAACTCAAAACCTACATTCACACACCTGGAAGAAGGGAAAGAGAAATAGAAACAAATGAAAGGGACTTAAACCCTAATCCTAACCCAAAATATTATTTTTAATATAATGATACTGTATTTTTCACCATCTCCCAGTTTCCTTTTTACCCACCGTAACACACCACAATCCTCTTCCTCGTCTCTGAATGCCGGTTTATCGTCTTTGTGATGGAGCGGTAAGAGGGAGGAGTACAGCCCCGTCCCTCTGCGGATTGGATTGAGCAGGGGTCGTGGAGTGTAGTGGCCCCTCTTCTGGCCCCTGCTTGGGTGAAGGACACTGGGAAATGGAATTCCAGTGTAGACAGGAGAGGCTTGTTGCTGTAAAATCCAGCGACAGAGTATTTTATAGTGTTGCTCTTTGTGTCATTTGATTAATACATGATCAAAAACTAAATCCAGAAGGAAAAATGTGAGAATAGAGTCCTAAAATTTGCAGTATTTAGAAGATGAGCTACATTTTTGTTGATTTGAAGGCAATCGGGTAACACAAACTCCTTAGAACTGTATTCTGAGTAAGGTGATTGGGGTAAATTAATAATTGCAGGGAGAAGCCCATGTTGCATCTGGCCTAGTTTGGAAGCAGGCGAATCAAACTCCATCATAGGTGACAATCGGGCCTTTCACCGACTCTTACTGTGTCTAATTTACAGAATCTATCTATACAATGATTCTCAAAATAAGAATGTGGTTTTAGAAGCAGTAAAACAAATAGAGCTAACATGATTTTTGGACAAATGTATGCATCCGCCCATCATGTGTGTACAGCTTCTACCCAGTTTCCTGAGTTTTGTTTTGTGTGCAAACACGGCAACCTCACAGTCAAAATGTGACTTTAAAAAGGCAGTGGGTGTTCATGGAGAATATGCAAAAAAATCTTTTAACTGTAATCTTAAAACCTGGCAACCAAACAAGTATAATGTATACTGTTTATTCAAGTCAGGATAACATGTACCACACCATACCTGCACAGCGGCTGATCCCGTCTTTGCTTTCTGGCTCACCAATTTAGGAGATGTGTCTTCTGCTGCCTCGTTATTTTGGCCGGTGAGGTGAGATGGAGGAGAGAGAAGATGGAGGGATGGGGTGTTCAAGGGACAGAGGTCTCTGGGTGAAGGGTGGAGGGACGAATGATGGAATGGGGAAGTGAGGAATGGAGACTCAGGAGACTGGAGGGTGTCATGTACAGCTGTAGGAATAACGAGAAGATGGTGGGAGAGAAAACAGAGTAAAATCTGAATAGTAATTCTGACATTACGATAATTGGTTTTCATATGGAAACAATTTCATTTTTCACATTTCAAATTTATTTTACAATGGTGTGAAAATGTAAAACGTGAAAAAATGTTTTTATAAAAAACCCCATGTCCCCTTTGTTATTTAAATTATTGATGTTTAAGTGGTATCAAAAAATATATATATTCATTTTCTTAGAATCATACTTATATTACAATATTTTACCAGTAATATTTCCATAATGAGAAACATGGGAAGATCTTAAGTTGTTGTCACTGCTGCTGGGGTCACCTGACGTCTGTGGAAAGCTGTGCGACAGCACAGGAAACTTCCACATCATCCCAGAGCAATGGACAGATGGGAGAGACTGAAGGTGGGATGTGAAAAACTGGAGCGGGCCAAGTGATTCTTGGCCACTTCCTCCAGACGCGCTGGGAGAATCCATTTTGGAGGGAGAGTGAGAAGGAGGGGGTAGAGGTGTGGGAGGAGGACTGAGAACTGAAGACGCGAGGTGTGACGATGTGGGAGGAGAGGGGAAGGATGGAAGTGAGTGGTGAACTGGGGAAGAGAAGGAGACAGGCGGCAGGTAGGGGTCTGAATCAAAAGCACAGCCGTGACTCGAGTTGACAAATCCAGGTATTTCTCCGAACTCCCACAACTGTCCAGAGGAATCCCCACTTTGGATCACAGGGAACCGTCTCTTACGCTGGGAGGGGAACGCCTCGGAGAAGGAGTCCAGCTTCTGAGTGTACGTCCCGCTGCTGATGGTGATAGGTGACCTCAGGGGCAGGCCCCCCTCTGCTTCTCCTCTCCACCTCCCTTCTCCGGTCTGACTCGTGGGAGACATACTGAGCCAGTGAGCCTCCACCTCTGCTTGCTGCAGCTGATCCTCACCCGACCCACAGCTGGACCCATAGTCTTCCTCTCTTCCTGAATAGTTATCGCTCACTCTTGAATCTGTCCGACAATAACCGACGGTGCTGTCGCTCAAGCTGCCTGCAGCACTCCTACTGTGGCACCTCGTAAAGTGGCTGATATTACCCTCCCTATTGTAAACCGCTTCACTTTTAGCATCACAGCTAACCTGGGTATAGTTATTATAATTTGCTCTGAGTTTACAACTGAGTCCTTCCTCGCTGTCACAGTTCATGGTGTAAAAAGCCCCATTTGGGTTATTGTAGCAATCGGCTTTACTGTAAAATACTTCTGTAGAGCTTTCACCGTCTTCCCATACTTCTTCTTTCTTGATACCACCACACCAGGGGTCAGTGAACTGACTGCCTGGCCCGCCATCTCTGTCCCGATGGCCTCTCAAGCCATCATCTCCACCCATACCTCTACCACTTGTGTTTTGGAATCCTCTATCTCCGCCGCTGCTCCCCTTTCTCCCCCCAGAGGAGTTGCTTGAATTCGGGAAAGACGCGACAGATTGTTCCCCCCTGCCTCCGTACTGCTCCAGGGGGTCCAGCGCAGGTTGATACCCGGCTTCTGGGCTCTGCAGGTTGGGCAAAGTGAGGTGAAGGGATGGGCGTTGGCGATGGTGGTGGAGGTTAGGGAAGGATTCGATGGGTGAACAGTCATCCATGGTTGTCTGCTTGGTTTGGTTAATGTGACTACAGGACACAGAAAGGAGCACAGGGTCAGTATAAACAATCATGTCACAGCATTAGCATTAGTACTCCCTTGCCACAACATTCTCTGACAGCTTCTAGGACTTTATTCGAAATGTGAGCTCTTCTGCAACCAATATTGTTATTTCTGTTATTGCATTTTATTTTTAGTTCAGTTACTCCAGTACCTACAAACTCAATCACATTAGAATAGGGAGTAAAAAATAGAAGCAGTCCGCAAACCAAAACAACACAGACGCGACTTAGAAGATAGAGGATAAAAGAGATTCTGTGATAGTAGAGGATTAATTACAAATTATGAATTTGTTATGACCTATCCTGAATACAATGTTTGGTTGTGTTATTGTTGCTAATCGCAGCTATCAAAATAAAGTAACGAAGAGAGTATCGTTACGTTTTTGCATTGGAAAAACAGCTGACATGCCTATTATCATAATTATTTACTTATTTACTAGCCTGTCCTTTTCCTCCGTTAAAAACAGATTCAAAGAAACAGCATCGGATGCGGTAGAAAATGTCTGCCCACAACTTGACCGAAGAAATCAAATACATGAAAACTTGTGCCGAGAGCGACGCAGCAAGAGAAGCCAAGAAACAAAATATAAGTTCATTTAGCTTAAATCAAGTATATGAAAAAACAACACTTCAAGAGAGAAGAAACTTGGTTACAATTCACATTCACACTGCGCTGCATTCAACTTTTAAGTCTTTCATTCTTGAAACCACATGCCGCTCTAAATAGGACAGTGAGTGAGTCAGAAACAGAAAGTACGAAGGAAGACGAGATGGAGACAGATACACTGTATCTACGTTTTGAGGTTTTCTTCTTTTTTCTTTTACCAGTCCTTGGTGCTTTATTTCTTTTTCAAACATTGTCCTCTGTTGTTTTCGGGTTCTGGTTGTTCTTCTTCTAATTTTCTATTCTTCATTCTTTCTTTCTCTTTCTTGGTCTGTCGTTCGCTACTGTGTCCAGAGTGTTATAATTTCCCCCTTCAGATTCATAGACAGACACTTAGTCCTTCCTATCTCTCTCTCTTTCGCTCTCTCTATCTATCTCTCTCCATCTCTCTCTCTCTCTCTCTCTTTCTTTCTGCTGTTTAACACACACACACAAACACACACAAACACACACAAACACACACACACACACACACACACACACACCTAACTGGATCAGTTACTGACTAAATCACACTTATGTGCGTCTACACACACACGCTGAATTTCACACACACACACACACACACACACACACACACACCTGCAGGTGTCAGAAGGGACCGAGGGGTAGTGATGTTGCCTCGCTGCCTTTTCGTTGTTGTGGTAACCACATCCTGAGGAAACAAACGCTGACGGATCTCCCTCCGTTCAGCTATCTTTATCTCTCTGCCCTCCGCCTCCCTCTCCCTGCCTCTCTTTCCGCCTCTATGCCCGTCCTTATCTCACTCGGAGTCGTTCTCTTGCAACTTTGTTTTCTCTTGTCCCATCTTTCATCTTCTCTCCATCGCTTGCTCTTTTTTTCATCTCTCTGCTTTGCTTTAATCTCTGTGTTCGTTCATACGCTCTCTCCTCTTCGGTGCACATCTTGGTTCTTTCCTAGGCTTTCCACATCTTCTAGGCACTTTTTCCACTATTCCTCTCTTTTTTCAGATACTCGTGCTGAGATTGAAAATGTATCCGAGAGGAACCTCAAAAGCAAGATGTACTCTATAAAAAGCATTCATCTTGGAAACTCTTTAATCGTTTCAGTTTAAAATATGTGTGTCTTTCAGTTCTCAATACAGTACATTTTGTAAGTATAAGTAAGTAGATTAAGAGTCTCTCGCTGAGACAGCTGACAGGAAGTGAGAGACATTCAAACAGGAAGGAAGACGGCGACAAGCGATGAAGTTCAGGGAACCCTCTAAACACATCGCAGCACCACCTACTCGCCACCCACTCGCCTACCTGACACACACACACACACACACACAAATTAAATAACTGTTTTCAACCTTTGTTTTGTCACAAAACCTTAAAGCACCTGCTCGCTCATGCAAACACAACCTCAAACATGACCACTGACAGGTTTACAAGACTGAGGAGCTTCAGAAAACCTCAGCCACACACACTCACACACACGCATACACACACACACAAACACACAAACACACACTCACACACAAGCACACGCACACGCATGTTATTTAAGGGTCTAAGAGTGATTGAAAGGTTTAAATAACATTCGTGATACTACATTAGTTAAAGTTTCCTGTAAAAGGCAGTATGACAATGTAGAAATAGTCAATAATACAAAGTGCCACAGATAAAAGGGAATTGTTATTTTCTGTGTTAAATAAACTAATAAATCAAATCCTGTGGTTGTCTTCTATATCACCTACCATCATCACTATCATCATCAAACGTACAAATAGAATACACACGTGTCATGTGGAATACAGTATTTATATATATGGTCAAATCTAAAATGTACAAAATTATTCATTTGTAACAAAATGGAAATAATTGAATTTAACGTATTTCACTTGGGTTAATGTAATTTCCACACCTGGAAAGCTGCTGTGTCACATTGTTCGCATTCATTGTAAAAAGTTGCATCATTCATGTAATCAAAGGAATCAGCATCTGTCTGATCGTCGTTCGAATCAACAAAAGTGAATTGAGGAAATTTGCGTCACTAAAATTGCAATTTTCAACAAAATTTGAAACTTTTAGTGCCGAAAATGACAGAATTTGCTTAATATAGTTAAACAACATTTGCAACACATGCACAAACACATGAGACCTGCTATGTACAGTTCGTGAGTGACAGTGCAGGAATGTGATGCTTGTGTAATCTGTAGTTGAGCTGCAACATTAGTCAGAATAATGAAAAACGTACACTGACGAGGAATTAACAAGGTTTCTTACCGCTGCTTATTTCTCGTCCAGCACAGGAAGTTGTTGGATTCAATTTAATGCCAACTTAAACATCCTCCTCAGCCGGCCTCAGTTCCCATCATTACAATTCAGTCTCATATTTGAGAGTAAAATGATGTCCTTCCAAATATTCAATAATTCTATTCTGCGAAGAAAATAGAAATTGATGCAATTTATGAAAGAAGAATCCAGTTTTTTGGAACCTAGCGAAACTGAACTCTGCATTAACCTTGGCCTTCAAAAGCCTAACCTGAGATCTACACCTTTCCGTCTTTATTTCAGTCGTTCTGACATGAGCTGCTAATTCGTCTTTGTCGTCTGTGCGTATATCATTTGCATACATTTGTGTCCGGAACCTTGAGAAAGCAGCGGAGTGAAAGATGTCTGAATGAGAGGAGGTGAGAAGGAAGCGGAGTGTGGAGGAGTGCGTACGTACGGGGGAGACACTTCTCTGGTTTTCTCTCGAATTCACCATAAAAACCCGCAGGAGCAGAGGAGGGGGGAAGAGAGAAGCACTTCTGGACTTTTTTCTTCCTCCGTCCCTCCGCCTGTCTTCCGTCACCGAGAAAAGAAGAGATGACTGGTAGGAAGAGAGGAGCTAACAAGCCGAGGGAGACATTCAACTTTTTCACCAAACCCAGCAGGTGTTCGACCTTCGGGCCTTAGGGTCGGCTGAATGAGCTCATTCCGTCTCCGAGACAATGTCCACATTGACACTGTAGGTGAATGTGTAATGGACGGGATGTGCAACTGTAACATTGATGATAAGGCGACGATGCTGTGTGTGAAATACTTAGCACACAGAAGCAAAACTACAACCAAACTGTGCGTCACACAAGACGTATGTGACTGAGATTATTTTTCAAAAAAGGTGGACCTTCCCTTTAATGTCGTTACAAACATTTAAAGCAAAGGGGAAGGATGATTCAGCGAATTCACACATTTCACTCAAACGACAGAGGATTTTTATCTCATAAGACAGTTTAACAATAGTAAATAACACTCAGAAAAGGGTTCATCGCAGTGTATTATTAACAAATGTGCCACACAAATGAACATAAATAATAATATTGTTGGAAATATATCATATTTTCATTTCAATGCACGAAGGCATTTGGAGAATGCCATATCTTTAATTGTTGAGGTAACAAGAGTTTATACGCCTGAAAAGATCACAGGCCATAAAATGTTCCGAGACCTTGTCTTCATGTCTGCACACACGTCTCCGACTTTTCACATTTCATCACCTAACACCAAAGTTATCAAAGCTGGATTTGAGAGCGACAAGACATTTAGCAAACAATAGTAGAATAACGCATATTAACTACAATTTTACATGTGACGCTGCTGATGAAGTGTGATACTAATATTTGGACACTTTCCATCACTGTATTTTCTACATGAAAAAAAACCTCAATCCTAATGTATTTAGCCTTTTTTTAAATTATCTGTTCATGTCAGTGCAAAAGATTGAATTCAGTTTTCCATGATGATAAAGATCAAAGGGGTCAACTAAAGGTGAAGTAACAGAAGCAACATTATATGAATATATAAATGGAAATATACTAAAGGGGTTCCTCCATTATTTTAAACTATCACAGCACTTTAACGAATAATGAATATTGATTAGCTGTAGTGCAAGTAAATCCTTTCACTTTTCATAGTTGTTTTTTGCATTTTGAAAAACCAATTACGAACAAATTATATAAGGATTACTATAAATATAAAATTTGCTATTGTGCAGAATTAGTTTTTCTGTCATTTATTCTCAAAAGGACATCAGCGTCAGGGATGAAAGTTACAACATCTCAGTTTGTTTGAGTTGTACCAACTTTTTAAAAGTTTATTTAATATAATCGCCTCTACAGTATGGAGCTGTACGATGATAACAACTAATTTCTCCAGGAAAACGTATAGTTTCATTTTGTCTCATGTTAATTAACGGAAGCACAAAACTTTTAGTTGAACTTCAGTCTTTTTGTCATTACAAGGATTTCATACTGAAACCATGTTTTTGAAGGATTTGTTTCGTTTGATTACAAAAACGTATGATAATCCACAGGGTCACTGCTGAGTAAGCAACAATCGGGCAGAAATCAGTGCATTGGGGTAAAACGGGGGAAGGTAAAACACCTTGTAGTCAGATATACCCAGATTCTGTCTGCTGCTGATTAGATTGTATTAGTCATACAATAATCTAAGGTATTATTCATTTCTGATGAATGATGGTTATCATTTACATAGCAGGTTTACAATCGATGGTAAACGTTCTGTATGACTGTATTCATATCTTATCGACCACTCAAAGCGCTTTACAGTAGAAAACACATCCTCCAATACAGTGTCAGCAACAAGGTCACAGAGTTAAATGTTTTGTGTTTACTGCTTCACACTTTGAAACTAAAAGGATGCTCGGAAACGGGAACAAGGCTAACGTCCCATCTCGCCATAATAGAATCTCGTTTATCCAGCTCTGCTCCAAACTTTAGCAGCTTCTTCCTCCGTCATACACCACCCCGCATATATATCTCCGTCCAATGTCCATCAGTCCCCTTAAATTAAATCAAGCAGCAGCGAATTACATTCCGTTTTTTTCATCAGCATCTTCATATAATTTCTATATAAATTCACAAAAAAGGCCATATCTCCCCAGGTTCGCCGCTGATCTGGATCTGCATTAATATTTTCTAGGTTCTGACCCATCCCGCATCCTTCCACCAAGTTTCATGGCAATCCATCGACATTTTTGCACAATCCTACTGACAATCAGACGCAGATGTTAATGTATCAATTTTAATTTTTTGCTGAAGTGCAGTCTAATGGGTGTACTGGTTTAAATCAAGTGCAAATATAAATCACAAAAAGATAGATTCCACTAGTATTTAGCCTTTTAGTTTGACACCTAAATCCCCACGCATGCATCTGATCCATTGTTTTGTGTGTTAAGGTATGATGAATGATTTGAGGTTGCACGAAAAGAACATTGCGGATGAGTCTGTGTTGAAGAAATACCAATCAGTGGAAGAATATAAGAATATTTTAGAGGTTTGAGAGGACTCTGATTGATTATCCTCCAACACTTAAGTCTTGGTAAAGAGCTAATAACTGCGAGGGAGCAGCAGGTCTCCATAGCTGAGCAGGGAGACACTGCAAACAACAACTGTGTCACAGCTTTATAACAAAGAGAAAACCCCACTTTACACAAGATCACATGATATCTGAGGTAGTGTTTATCAGAGCACATGTGGTAAATAAAGTGGTTTTATGGCCTGATGACTCTTTTATTTCAACTGTGCACCGCCAAATATTAGCAGAAAACTCTAAATACCCACTTTGAGGTTTGGTGGAGCAGCGTCATGCTGTGGGGATGCCTCTCTGCAGCGAGACCCGGAAAGCTGGTGAAACGTAAAGCTGAACAAGTCTTTCAATCCTTGATCCTAATATTTCTCTGGATCAGACTGAATTGCAATGCAACTTATTTCAAACTTCCTAAGTGTCCTCATTTCATCCTCTCTTCCAGAAGCCCATAATAATGGCTCAACATAATTTAAAGATGAAAATAGACGAAACAAGACAACGACTCAACTTAATTCTGATTCTACAGTTTGAGTTTCATGCAAAAAACTCTGGAGACGTTCTTCATAGAGGTTTTTTGATCAGGGCCCTTGTTGGCGCAGACGCTTGCTCGACTTCACACAAAGGCGGTCGTTGCCCTCGTTCTGTCTGCAGATGTCAAAGGAGGTCACAAAAATAATAAATAACAACAATACAAAGACTTCTCCTCAAGCTTTGCCCACCTTATTCAAATATTTAAGACAGAATAGCCACACCACACACTGCAGCCTTCAAAATAACGAAACATCGCCTCTGGATAACTGTTTGAAACAACTTCAATTCCCGGAGGGGTTATTACAAGAATATTATATGAGTTTGAGTTGCATGTCACACCAAATGCTATAAATGGTTTCTATGGCTATGTCCAAGGCTTAAATTCCACAGGCCTCTTGCCAAATGATCCCAGCAGGACCATGACCTAGATGTGTTTAACTGTACCTCAATCAAGATTAAAGTCAAGCTCTGGTCTGTTGTTGCCACCCTTATACAAAGCATCGGGTTTTAAGACTGTCCATGTTAGAGCATGTTTGCTGTAAACACCAACATGTTGCAGGTAACAACAATGAAATGCTACAAAATAAAGTGGCAGCTCGCGTCTCACTACCGTAGTTTCTCCTTATAGGGAAAAGGCATAGCTCTATAGCCACATGGATTATAGGATACGTGATATTCAAAAGAGACACATACGAAACTGCATGAAAAGAATTAGGACAGATCTTAGTGGGATCTGTCCAAGTTCAACAAATGTATAGAATATAATGGATCTCTTTATGGATTTGAACTGGATTTCTCTGCGTCTACATCCTTTGATTTGTGGATTTATTCAAAGCTACATTCACAACGAAGCATTTAACCCATCAAATCCTTATATATGTGCACCTTCAATGTCAAGTTGGTAAAAAACGTCGAAACGATACCCGACAAACAAGACCGAAGCAGAACAGGTGTGTTTTAGAAGTGTGTGAGTTTTTTAGCGATGTTGAGTTAAGTGAAACCTCCTCTAAACTTAGTGTGGCCTTGTCGTGTTCAACATACAAAAGAGAAATTTGAAGGAGAATAAAAATGAAGTCTTACCTGTTTATGTGTCATTACGCGGACAGATGTGTCTGTGGCAGATGAAATGCGTTTTGTGTGTGTTTGGGTGTGTGCGTGTGTGTGAGAGAGTGTGTGGTCTGCTGGAAGTTACACGTGTGTGTGAAAGGGGGAGGAGAGAGAGAAACGGCGAACAAGAGAGAGAGATGTAGTTTCACTGAAGGTGATCGGCCGCTGGCACTCTTTCAGTTGATCTTTCAGCCTTTCATCCCCCTTGTCATACCACAACCGTGTGTATGTGTGTGTGTGTGTGAGTGTTTGTGTGTGTGTGTGTGTGTGTGTGTGTGTGTGTGTGTGTGTGTGTGTGTGTGTCTGTGTGTGTCAGGCTGTGTCATAGTGATGCTGGAAACATAAGAAAAACACCCGGGGTGTGTGACTTCAACCTCTTACATGTACATGTACATACACACACTTTCGGTTTGAGAGGTTGGTTTTTCTTCGTACCTTCTCATCCCTCCTTTTCTCTTATGGTCTGTTTATTTTAAAGACACACACACACACCCACACAAATACAGGACCACTCAGAAAACCACATGCATATTGCCCATGCTGTCACTCAGCGTGTCATATTGACAATTTGGAAAGTTTGTCCAGTGGCTGACCTTCTGTAGATAATTGAGGTCTAGTGTTAAAGGGATAGTTCACCGAAAAATGAAAATGCATTCATTATCCACTCACCACTATGGCGATGGAGAGCTGGGCGAGGTGTTTGAGTCCACACGGCACTTTTGGAGTTTCAGGGTAAAAAGCGTTGCAGCAAAATCCAATAGGATTGAAGAAACGGGGGACTACTTCCTCAAACCTAAAAAAAAAACAGCGTAAAAAACACAAGATATCTCGATACTGCTCCTGTGGTGTCATCAAAGTGTCCGTTAGTCCCAAAATGTCCACTGATATCCTCCTCTGACCCGCGTTCACATTCGCACACACACCGGAAACACACACACTGCACACAAGCTCTTGCCCAAGGTCATGTGCATTAGCAAGTTAGCATCGGCACATTGTTAGGCTAAAAGCACGTTGTAGACAAACTGTTTACAGTTTTTAACTACGTAAACTTTACTCCAAAGGTCATTGCAAAGAAAAGAAAACAAAGAAAACTGTTTGTCATTCAATCTCTTCCTTGCTTCCTTGTTTAGATAGAGTTAGATCGATTCTCATGCCTGGATGGAGGCTACAGCTAGCATCCGATTAGCTTAGCACAAAGACTGGAGGCATGGGCTAGCAAGCTAATCCTTACAAAATCTGCCCGCTCGTTCTTTTAAAGCTCATTGATAATCACATTTGAGATACAGGAACTTTTTTACGTTTTTCGTTTTTTGAGGCAGGCCAGCTGCGTTCTAATCTTTATGCTAAGCTAAGGAGATGAGTTTCTTGTGCTAAAATCTCCATCTAACGCTTCACAAGTCTCCTTAGCTTTAAGTTCTGTCCATTCCCTGACAGCTTTATTGAATTTCAAGCTGAACTGACCTTGTGTATGACCTCCGGCGTCGGGTCGGCAGGAGAGTCGGATGTTTGGATTCGGAAAGCTGGAGGAACAGAGGGAAATAAAAAAAAGGTGAAGTTAGGGTTAGGGTTCTCTGCATATCCTAATTCCATCTTTTTCTAGTTTGTAATAAGGGAAGTTTTATAGGTGGGAGGTTTTTACCTTTGGACGGAGGCAGACTTGCTATTTCCTCTGTTTCCTGTCACGCAAAGCTAAGCTAACCTTTGACCTCTCTGGTCAGGTGTTCAAGCATCATAGAACAGGGCAGTCGGAGAAAGGAGTTCAGGATTAGCATCTAGCTGCTAGCATGTATATATACTTTAACCAATAAAATTTCATACATGAATTAAGGAACCTAACTTCAGGAAGCCACTCAAATTGTTTTCGGAAATAACATGTGCCTTTCCCTGGGAAATAAGAAAATGGCTCCATGTATTTTCTACACTCCCTTTGGTGATTATAGAGACACAGGTATGAACAGATGGATGTGTTCATCTAGATTTGTTGTTATCCAGGCAGTGAAAGGTAATCATCATGACAGCTTGATGATTTAAATGGGGACCACACTTTGAGATGAAGATATTAAATGTCCTGGACTCTCGGTCCCAAGCCTGATCTGTCCTTGTGTCACCGGTGGCTCTGTGTATAGCGTTTGTTGTAAGACAAATGTGAAGAAAATATAATGTGAAGCGTCATTTCGCCAGTGACTGAAATAAAGATGGTTCTGCTTTCTGGTAGTAAAATTACCATTGCTGTCATGAGAGTATTTATAAATAAGAGGTGCACAGCAGCTCATTGTTTCTCCAAGGTCCTGTGACATGATAGATTCAGCCTGATTTATGAATTGATGAGGCTGATAAGCAAGGCACAGATCCTCAAACTGCTGCAGACGAGTGTCACTGACAGCTCAAAGTGAAGTATTCCTTCATTATCAATGGAGCTGTGATACCTGGACTCAGTTTGTAACCAGCAGACACAAAGATATACAAATGCATTTGGTGATGAAGTTTAGTTAGCATAATAACTGCAACAAGAGGAAGCATATGTCTATATCAAAACCTGAGGATGTATTGAATGGTTAAGACAGTGTCTGTATATCGACTGAAGTGACTTTCTTTCGGGTTGATCTTGTTCTCACTCACTTTCAGCTTTTCATTGCAGAGGGCTTTACAATGTGAGGTGACGTGCTGCAGTGGATTAACTCAGTGTTAAACATCACTGTGTCTCTTGCCTCGCTCCATGAAAGCCGAAAAGGTCAAGTAACCCTGTGATGTAGATGGTGTCACACTCAGATTGAGAGTCAGGCATGAGTGTGCATGGTGGTGAGCGAGACGGTGGTTGGGTTTCACTGCGGCGTGGGGAGCGCAGACAGGCGCTGTGACAGGCCCTGGTTCCCGGTATCATTCACTTCAAACCTCCCCTGTGATACCACAGCAACACGACGGCACTGTATTATCTCCAGAGCCTGAAACTCAGCTGAAACTCTCCCCAAGCTTATTTATTAAAGGCAATTTGTGACATTTTTAAATAGAGGATGGTTTGAAATCTATGTTTTATGACATTACATTATACACAAGGTAAGAGTGACTAAGGTTAATATTGTATTTTAGATACAGTGGATTTAGGGGCATGACAAAGAAAATGTCTCGGGAAAGAACATTAATTACTGAATTGTACTTCACTGTTCAGTTTAATGCTACTACATACTTGTACTCCATTACACTTTGCTGACAGCTATAATGACCATCTACTTATCAAATTAAGATTTTACATATAAAGCATATGATGAGCTTATAAAATCTTTTCAATTCCTAAACTGCATATTATCATTAGAAATTAGCTCCACCTCACTGAGGGGAAATGTAAGTTACACATCAGTGCATGAGCAATGATAATACACTGTAGTAATATAATATAGGATTTCATAGTCCTTTATAGTACTAATTAAGAGTACAGTTAAAAGTACAGTTTGCAAATAAAACTAAAGGAGAGCAAACTTACGCCACATTTTCAGTGCATGACTTTTATTTAAGTAAAGGATTTGAATGTTGCCTTTATAACTGGTTAGCAGAAAAATACACATAAAATCCATGTCATTATTTATTTATATTATTATGACTGATGTATCAATGTGTGAACCACAATTCAATTAATAACTGGTTAAGTCCGAGCGTATTTTAGAGTTAATATATTGTTTGCTTTGATTAGATTCAATTAAATAAAATGAATTCATGAAAGTGTCATATTTCACAAACAGATATTATGTACTGTATCTCGAATTATAATTTACACAGTAACTAGTAACAACAGCTGTCAGAAAAAAGTACTTATACTGAAAAGCAGTGGTGTGCTTCAGACGTAGCTGAACAAAATAGTTCTTTCAAAAAAGTATTGAGTAAATGTACTGTTGTTCCTCATTGATGACTAAAACTAGAAGCCTAAATGGCTCTGGAGGAATTCTGGATGGGCTCAGGTTTGATCAAATATTTATGTCTTCATTGTTTTGCTGTAGTAAACATTACAATTATAAAATCTTGCAAAGAATGCCAGCCGATAAAGAGCAGGATCACAGAAACGGTTGTTGGATGACAAAACCTTGATCGTTTACAGTAAACCCTGTTCTTGTTCCCCCTGGAACCTGTCAATACTACAGCTAATCATCGTAGAGCATAAACAAGCCTAATTCATCCAGTTAATCATTATAATGAAAACAATTATACTGTAAACAATTTCTCTACAAAGTTTGAAAGTGGGACGTAGGATGGAGTGTTTTTTCGACAGTAGTTACTTCTGTAGAAGATCATCACTGTGTGACCCAAGTTGTGAAAAAGTATATGCAGATGGTACATTTTATTATATAAACCCATCTGAAGATGGTGATTGAAATAGACATGCTTCCTCTGTTGACATCTGTGACACACTTTCAAACACACACACACACCTGTACGTTCTGAAAATAGTGGATATCTTATCTGATGCTTTCCGACATTAAGAACACGCTTAAACGAAGGGTGACAAAAACATGAGAGCACAGGAGTCGGTTCAGAAACTGTTTATTCATTTCCAATGGAGTTCTCTTGACAGATTCAAAGCATCTGCAGCAGTATTGTCGTCTTGCCTTCTTAAAAAATACTTGAAACGCAGGCACCGCACATGTTCAAATTTGTCACTTGTTTTTTCCCTAGTGCCTTGCGAAAGTAAAACGGTCATTTAAAACAGAACTTTTTAAAATGTTTAAGTAAAAATGACAAACAAACCAAGGATTGGTAAAATGCCCAAAGAACAAGAATGGAATGTCTTTCACCCAAATGAACAAAATGCTCAATAGATGATGTTTGCATCTTTTCTAGAATTAAAAACAAGAAAAATAAACAAAAAAATTACACAACTTTGAAAAACAATTAAAAAGGATCAAATAAATCCAAGAGTTTAAACTGACCAATATTCTGCTGTTTTATGGCAGGTTTCCTTTGACCTGAATTTACCTTTGTTCTCACTGTATAAAATACTTTTGAATATGCCAATTTATTCCTTACGACTGGGACCTTCTTATCTTTCATTTAATGACACTAATCTGTATGCAGCCTCCCTGTAGTCTGGCGCCATCTCTAGACCGTGTAGGGGAACTTCAGCAGGACTGCTTCTCCTGATTCTAGAGTGATACTGTCCAGTCTGACCTCGGATTCTTCTGCGAGAGCGTTCAAGGAACTGTTTCCGGTCGACAGCCTCACAGTGGCAGTCTCTGGCAGCGCTACTCCCTCTGCAGGAACAAAGATCATGGTGTCAAAAAAAATATAAAAAGTGGACAGAAGTACAACCTGCTGGATGGTACACTTCACATTTTAACTGGATCACGGTTGAATTTAAACTTGCCTGTGGGCGTCAACGAGAGCTTTAGTAGCTCTGGTGTGTCTCCCCAGTTGACAGCCGCGATGTATCTCTCGCTCTGGTCCCACAGACGAAGGAAAGCGAGTGAGGTGGCAGAGGAGTAGAGAGGGTAGTAGTCTCCGTGGAGGAGAGAGCGCTCTTTGCCTCGCAGCTCACTGAGGGATTTGAACCACTTCATTACAGAAACTTGTTCCTTCCTCACCGTCTGTAAATGTGAGAAAGGAGGATAGTGGTTAAAAAAAAACACGGAGAGCAAATTTATGTTTTTTTTTTTTAACCACAGGTTCACTAGTTTGATCCTGGAGAAAAATCCACGTACCTCGGCTGCCTCGTCAACTACTGCTCCTTCTGCAGGGGCCTTCTCGATGTCCCAAACCATTTTAGAAAAGTTTCCCGCCTTAAAATAAAAGGGGAAGAAAAGTAGGTTACACTCTGTAACCAGCTGAAAGGCTGCGCACAGACTTCAACTGTGTTATCCCTTACCCCTCCTGCCTTAAGGCCGATCTCGTCTCCGTATGTAAACACAGGGGTTCCAGGCATGGTGAACAACAGCAGCTGGTAGAGACGGATCAGGGCCGGAGTTTTTGCCAGTGTGGACAGCTGGTCCCTCTGGGCGGCACCCAGACCCCAGGCCAGACTTCTCTGGTCAGTGTGAAGGGTGTCCATGGCCTTGATGCGCTCCACACCTGTGCAAATTCAGGTAGAAATAAAATCACCTATATTGTATTGCTTGTACCGAAGGACAGAAATTTATTTTCTTCATTAAGTCAGTCAGATAGCCAGGATGGAGACACAGCAAGGGACACACAGGATGAGAACCAACAGCATTTGCCACATTACTGTGGAGTGGTATTGCTTCTGATTGTATAACTGTACTCTGTAGAAATAGCTGTGAACACAACTCATAACCAACCTGCAGTTTTGGTGCTGAGCAGGTCGGACAGGGCGAGGTTCACACCGGAGGTATTGACGAGCTGGGACAACTCGTTGGGAGAAAGGCCTTCCACTACACCCATCAAGGCCCTGAGGGAAAGACAGTGAGGTCAGATTAGTGACCGTTTTCCTGCCACCGGATTCAATCGGCTCGAAATAGAAATTTTGAAGTTGGAGCATAACTTGTTTTAAGAAATAAACAGTGTTCAAATGTAATATTAAAGTCAATTGTGTCATTTCTCAAATACACCACTGGGTGTCGCTTTGTCATGAGTGTAAAGTGCCACAGGAACTAAAGACTCCTTTTTGTTGACCCAGCTCTTCCTGATCCCCCACCCACAGTCAGTCTCTTCCCCCCCCCCAGCACTGGAATGCGTTTAATCTCCACGGTCTCTTCTCTAAACAAACTAAACTCTGTCGGCTGACATTCTCCTCATGCTTTGAAAATTACTTCTACCCCTTCAATAAAAAGAACAGGCTTAAAAAACAATTTTTTTAACATCTTAATATCTGTGTTAAAAGTATATGCTTCTGTATGAAAGCAGCAGACACCATTAGCTGTAAACAAAGTGTCATAGTTACCTCTTCTTCATGTCCTCTGTGTGGTTGCCCAGTACAACAGCTTGCAGGTTTGACCATTCATCAGAGCTGGTGGCGACGCTCAAGTCTGAGAACTTGATGCCATCGACACCCAGAGCCAGCCAATGTTCTGCTGCAGCCTGAAAGACAACGTGTTCACTTTAGCTAGAAGAAGGAGTAAGGACAGCTAAACGACATGAATCAATTGAGTGAAGGACCACAGACCAATGTGTGTTTGTCCTACCTTAAGTTTAGCCATCACATCACTGGTATCAGCAGGACTGAACCAGGAAGCTGCTCCTAGGTAGTTTGGAGTCAGGTCTAGCACCACAGAAATGCCTATAAAAAACAGAACGCTTAGAACCAGTGGGCAGGAGCAGCTCCGAGTCCACAAGCCTAAAAACCTCAAAAGGCACTCCGTTACTCATACTGATCTCAATTCTATGATGGCCTACCCTTCTTGTGGGCCTTTTCCAGCACGGCTACCAGTTCGCTCTCTTTTCCCTGAGTTGGATCAATTACTTTGAGATCCAGGGTGCTTGGCTGGTCGACCTGGATGGAGTGAAGAGGGCCCAGGACCAGGCCTTTCACCTTAAGCTGGTTCATGGCGTCCAACTTTGCCTCGACACCTGCAGACAGAGAGAGGGAGAACTGTAGTTACACAATGGACCACAGAACCCTGATGTGTGAAATGTAGCAGGGTCAGGGGGTTAGGAAACGAGGGCAGGAGGCTAGAGGGCAAGAGACACAAGAAAGGAGGTAAGTTAAGAGTACTTATAGTTAGTATTGACTCAAGGCAGGAGAATGTGAATGGCTCCATCCACACCCTCTACTGGCCACGAGAAGCCGGAGTACAAGGCGGCCCTTCACTTGAAAAAACAGCCGGCTCACGTGGGGTTCTTGGAATGCTGCCCTAGGCTTTTTGGAAACCCGAGTGCTCACATGTAATTCACTTTAAGAACAGCAGTGCAAACAGTCTTTCCTTCCTGCCTTTAAAAAAAAAAATTGGAACACGGAGTCTTGTAACTGTTTCTAGCTTTTTAAGTGACATTTAATGAAAAGCCAGAGAGAGATCTGTTGAGATCTAAAATGAAGTATATAAGATATCTTAAAAAAAATCTGCACACCACAAAAAGGTTCTGCATTGCTCACCCATGACCTCAAGCCTGAGCAGAAGATATGACAGAAATGACTCGTGGCTTCTTTTTTTTTAACCGTCCTTTAGACCTTGAGTCACTCAGCGTCGGCCTCGTCAGCAGTTTGGTATCTGGCCAGTTGAAGTAGGCCACATATAATTCAGGAAACCCAAGACATTGTCACGAGACTTATCCCATGTTACGGCATGAAGACCAGAGGACTCCTTAAATAATCTCCAAATCTTATATTGGGCATATGCATAGCACCAAGAGCAGAACAGCACCAAGAAGAGGCAATGATCTTAGCATGAAAGAAATCATATAAAAAGAAAACCCTGAAATACATCTGAAATCTTAAAATACTCTACCTTCCATTCCATCAGCGAAAGCCACGACGTCTGGGATCTGGTACAGGGGTCCTTCGTTCCACCAGTTCATCTCAGGGAGGGGTTTGCAGCGGGGGGCCTGGACGATGATGGCGATGGCTCCGGCCAACATGCCGATCCAGCCCAGCCAAAACAGGATGAGAAGCACCCAGCGGGTTCGCACCCATCTGCAGGGACGGATGAGAATGTGGTGGACAAGGTTAAGGTGAGGACATAGTTCAAGACCAGAGGTTAGACCGCATCTGTTGCAGGTGGTGCTCTTACCCTGGAGTGCCGGCCACCTTCATCAGCTCCTCTTTGGACAGGCCGGTGAACGTCACCACATCCTCGGGGACCTTCAGCTTGACGCTGCCATTTTTCTCCGCGCCCGGTGCCGGGCCATCACCCGTCATCGGCTGCTTCTCAGGATCCAGCTCATTGAGCTCCACTTCCTTCATGTCGACCTCTGTGTCCTTACTCATGGTTGAGTCTGACTGTTAAAAAGGAGATGACAGATTGTCAAGTTGATGATTAGAGCAGGTCCAAAGAAAACACATGATGTGAGGATATGAACGAAAAGTGCCCAAACATATGACAGAGAAGACATAGTTGAAATGAGAAGGGGTTTGTTCACGTTTCCAGTGAATTGTTGTTCCTCATTGTTCAGACATGGAAACAAAAGCTAGTCCCTAAATGGTTGTTGCTGATTGACATGCTAACCTGTTCCAAGATCAAAAACAGGCTTTAAACCAACAGCCTTGGTTTCATTATGAGCTAGGGCTCATAGAAGCTGGGAACAAGAAGAACTAATAACAATAATAGTTGTGGGAAACAGTAGCTTCCAGTTACAGGATAATTAAACGGCTGTCTCTAGGGAAACAGAGACCTTCAAATTAAGAGCTCGCTAATCGATAACTATCCTTTTCAACCCCTCGTATAAAAAGCTGTTAATCACAGAAGACCAAGAACAGAGCATACACCTGATTGAAAACGATATTGATTACAACTAAAAGGTTACATCCACTCGTTGACACGGGGAGGTGTCAACCATAGACTGGCTGCTTCGTCAAACGCGATTATAATAATACAAAGTGAAGAAAACAACCGTATAAACTCGAGTGTCTCGACTGAATCCAACTCGGTTCTCGAATTAATCCCAGTACGATTCATTTAAAAACGTTTAATGTGGTTTAATCCCTTCCACCCCCCCAGAGATGATGAAATCCACCGTCGTCGACGTCATCATCATCCTCCTTCTCCTCTAAGGAGCCACGCGGCAAAAAAACCGCATCGCCTCTTCCTCTTTCTCACGTTCATCCTCCTTTGGACTCACAGCTTTGAGGAAGAGGAACAGATGAAGTAAGTGAAAGGTTACCTGTTAAAACACAAAGTATAGTCCGTCCGCTTCTCTGTCGGTCTCCTCCCGTCGGTCAGTTCTCAGTTAATCTAGCTGCTCAACCGGATCCGCTTTGTATTAGTAGTCAGATTTGAGGCCCCGCCCACGGTGGGGAGGAGCCACTAACCCCCTGTTTGTCCCTGTCCCTCTCTCTCTCTTTCTCTCTCTCTCTCTCTTTCTGTCTCTCTCTCTCTCTCTCTCTCTCGCTCTCTCTCTCTCTCTCCCTGGAGTAAACAAAGAAACAAGTAAACATCACCCTGTCCCCACACTACTTATTAGTCCATATACCAATTTCCTGTCAACGTCCTTTCTCATCCTCCATAACTCCAACTCATCGGTATACATTAGGTATTAAACCCACTACATGTCTATGGTCTGCTCATGTTTGTTGTCACCACTCACTCTGAGCCACCATGCTACACAAGACAGGAAAAGGTGTGTCCTTTTGCCCGGGGCTCTGTGTGTTTTACTCTAAAGCTGAAAAGAACTTAGATGCTTAGAAATTGTTACGACATACAAATTCCCTTTGCCGACGTTTCCTGAAGATAATGTCATCAGTCCTCCATTATGTTGGCCATCTGCTGATCAGCTGATCGACTGATTGATCGCGTACTATCTGGGCTCCTGGTGAGGCCTGTGATCTTGTGACTAGTGTAGACATCACTAATCTCATTTAAACCCTACTTCCTACACATCCACGTCAGACCCCTATTCGCACAGCTTCTCTACTGCACTGCCTAAACATTCACTGATCAATCTATTCCCTCCGAATAGATTGATCCCATCTATTCCCTATGATCACATGACACTGCTGATCAATTCAGCAAAGACAGGAAAAGAATCGATCTATCCATCTATGTATTAGATTGTTTGCCTTAGTAGGTGATGGGTGGGCTTGGTTTCCTGGGTTGTTGTTGACACTGCTGCTGTTTCATGTCCAAATTTAGAATGAATGAGCAAATTGACACTATGGATAATTTATTTATATAAATTGATATTCTTAACATGTGTCATTTGATCTATATTGAATTATAGATAGGATTTGTGAGCAGCTCACCTAAAAAGCGAGGCCGTCCTGTACTAGCCGGCACTCTGAAGTCTTTCTCAGCTGTTGACCTTCATTAAGTTACAGTATGGGAGAGAGTTCCTGGAAACACACCCACATGTACACAAACTGCTGTGCTGGGTTCCAGACTATATTTGTACATGATACACTATGATATTTTTTGTTATTAAAGGATGAGGATTTTGTTGTTTATCTCAGTATGTGACAGCTCGGATCCATATAGTGTGTAAATTAGACATCATCTAACTTCCTGTTAGTTCTATCTATTGTGATGAAGTGGAGGTGGTTTTTCCTTAGTTTTCAATAGGTCTTACAGCTGTGACTGAGTGGATTTCCTGGTTTACAGGGTTTCTAATGAAAGGATAAAAAGACAAAAGCCTTTAAGTTGTTGATTAATAGCTGATTAATCACTGCTCTTTGCCCTCTTTTACACCCTCCTGCTTCTACAGCTCTCATAAATGTGGTAAACCTCTATATGAAGTGACAGATAACTTTAGGAGCATGATCCACCACTTTGCTCAGGTGTGACTGTACCTGCAGGTTAGTGGTTGCATGGTTCACATATATCCTGTCTAAATCCAGCGGCTGTTGTCTCATGTGACAACAAACCGACAAAACACCCAACACCACAATACACACTGTAATAGATATAAGTCCTCTACACATCCCTCTTTCTCATCAAAATAAATGTATTGTCGCCTAAATTTAAAAGACAGTGATAGAGTATTCCAGTCCAAAATGTATTGGGTTCCTTCCTGGCCCATGTTTCACCAAGTTTCTTGGAACCTGCTGACAAACAATCCAACAAATTGACACAGTTGTTCTCGTAGATGTTTTCTATATTTGGATTTTAATTATTTGGGACCCAGTGGCGGCTACGAGTCAATTTCTGGATGGTTAGTGCGTCAGAAATCCATCTGAAATTTCCAACAAAATAAATCTGTTATTTGGCAGCTGTTTGTCTCTGGATATGACCCTGTCGATAAAACGGTCTCAGCAGGCACGTCCCCACTCGTGTGCATTGGTTACTATTTATATTCCCCTGTTAGACAAACTCAAACACACACCATCTGCTTCTGTTTGTATCTCGGGCCTGTTGATCCAGTCAGGTTGGAACAGAGCGGCAGGCTCATGTGACTGCGCTGTGGAACCAGCACTAATGGATAACCCTCCTATCTTCTCTGCTTTCATAAATTTACAGCTACATTAGCAAGCGATTCCGTCCAGATTTGATAAACACAGGGGGAGAGGATAAGACCGATCAGGGGTCTGATAAAGAAATAAGAGTGAGGAGGAGTGGCCGAGAGAGAGGGTGGTGCAGAAATGAACAGGGGAAAGGGGCGGAGAGACAGAAAGGAGGGAGCAGTAAACATGTTTATGAGTTGAGGGGGAACATTCTGAACAGAATTTATGTTAGAACATGGCCACTGATATTAGTGGCAACACCATACTGAGCAAAACGTGCTTGTGTATTTCCCAAACTCTTCCCCCACATGTTGCTTTAACCCTTGAGTCACACATTCCCAACAACATGAACGTGCAGGATACACTGAATTTCAAATTAAAGGTGACGTTGATTGATATATTTTTCAAACTGGCAGCAGTGTCGGGCAACAGAGATGGAGATCGCAGGTTCACGGAGGACGAGGATTAAATGAAACCTTTCCAGGACTTGTTCTATTGTGGAGCTCATTTGGTTTGTCTTCGCATATGGCATGGGAGGAGAGGAGAGTGTCCAGTAAATCTGTAGGCCTACACACACACACACACACACACACACACACAGAAATGAGAGAAAGGAAAGGAGGGCCAGGTTGCAGTCTATAGTTGTCTGTTTTTCTGAGGCAGGAAAGGAAACATTCAGCAGGGACACATCACTCTACACTGGATATCAATTATTACAGATGATTGGCCTATAGAAATAACTAACAATAAAACACTGAAAATCTTTAACGCCTCCTTATTTATTACATTTGCTGTTTTCTTTTGCAACGTTTTTACCTTTAAGTGTTGTTGACGTCAACCCTAATTCTGATTGCTTTGTCATACAGAACCTAGTGAACCTGAACTGCACTATTAGTTATTAATACTGTCATGTGAAATCTGACATATATATATATAAAGTATTTTGAAGCTTATTCCTGAGAAGGTCTCGTAACACATAATGTTAGATTGCAATTCGAAAATGTGTACTTTAGCTGTAGAGTTTGGTATGTCTGAGTCAGGTCTGAGTACACACACAAAGACACACACACAGAGAGAGAGAGAGAGAGAGAGAGAGAGAGAGAGAGAGAGAGACTCACAGTAAATCCTCATGTGATCCCTGTAAAAGAGGGAGGGTTTATTTTGCAAAAACGGCATGAGCCTGAGGAAAGAAGAAAAAAAGCCGGGGTTCAGACAGCCGAGCGAGCAGAGCTGGACCAGTTCAAACCAGTCTGGGCGAGTGGCTTTCATCTCATTGTTTCAGTGCTGTGTGCGCTCGTACAGTTCACACTGAACTGGAGGGCTTCTGGGAAACATGGCTTTCATATCAATGAAAAAATGATTTCTTCCGTTTTTAAACAATTTGTCCTGAAGACAATCTGCATAGAAAGTTGAGAGTGAAAAGTTCAACACGTGTACGCCACAGATACACATTAGATAAAATACAGTGAACTTCAAAGGGACTTTGTCGCGTTATGTAATGTTAGGGCTCTATAATCTCTTCCACTCTTATCACTGGTTTATTGCAGGTGTACATTAACCCTCCAGGTTTTATGTAAGAGCAACAGTAAAATCTGAATCCACACTCCCATGCAGATTGTACATTTAAATAATCTCTCGTCTTCCTGTCTCGCTCTCCACTATTTGTCTGTCTCTGATGTATTTCCTCCTCATTGTTTCGTCTCCCCTCTTCTCTTTGGATGAGAAATCCGTGACCTAGTTTTCTCCCACAAACAAAGAGGAGACTGTTCACGGGGGTAAAACCTTCCCCTCTAACTCTTTACCGGCATGAATGGAACGCTGATATGGACAAAGCAAACCCTGACCGCTCTGTCACGTCAGTTCATTCACAACAGAAATATATCCAGATTATAACACATTGAATGCAAAAGTGTACAGCTGATAGAGATAATTAGAATCGGCGCGCTGCATTTGTACACCTCCGCCAACGAATGCCGTCTCAGTCCACATACAGTTGTTCCAGACTCATATGAGGTCACGGTGACCCTCGGTCCCTGAAGTGTAATCAGTTCATCTTTGAACCCAAGTGACAACTGGTCAGAATTTGAAGTCACATTTGCGATATCGTGTTAAAGAGGCTGGAAAACAGAATGGTTTGTGGGGAAATTGGGACCTTTAACTTACAACCAGTCACATCTAAGCAGTCGAGCACAAAATGGAATCAGTTCCTCTTAGTTTCCAAGTTCACATTTGTACCGAGATTGAAAGGATTCCCTGGAGGTGTTCCTGAAATGTAGCCTTAACATCGCAAATAATGTACTTTGTATGGTCCCCCTATGGTTGACCTTTGACCGACAAAAGTCCAACTCAAGGTTAGTACCAAGTTTTAAGAAATTCCTCAAGGCATTCTTGAAATATTGTGTTCACAAGAATGGGGCGGACAGACGAACAACCTGAAAGCATACTACCTCAGTGCAGGGGCATGATAAAAAAAATGAACTAAGACAATATTATCTCTGTATTGCAGTATAAACACATAAAGTACGTACTCCCCACTTTCCTTGTTCCCCCCGTTCAGCCCCTTTCTCCTCACCAACTCTTTCTGCTATCAAGGAACAATGGTTGCACATTATGTAAGCAACCCCTCTCTGTGAGGAGAATTTCAAACAGTTTGATTCACGGATGCAGTGGGGCTGCTTCAGAAACATGCCAGGCCCATAAACCAGAGCCTGAAACGGATTGAAACACTCCTCTTGTCATGTTGTTCATCGTAAAATCCTCTCACAGATTATCCTGCAGCCTGAGTACAACCTGTTTGGAGACTGTCAGGAGCCGACTAAAAGACAAACCAGCAGAGCAGGTTATCTGAAATTAAATATTGACCTCATTTGTGTCAGCAGACATTTCCCTTTCAATTTAACAGGTAATTACCAAGAGGAAAGCAGCAGCGGGGAAGATTGACTCTGACCTTTGAGCTACAGTCTCCTGGACAGAAACTCTTACTCTACCTTACTACCATTCAAAGTGTTGGAAAGGGTTGTGAACACATGGGATAAAACCTGGAGAGACCAGCTTTTATGAATAATGTGACTCTTCCCACCCCTACAGGTCTTTTGAAAGTGTTGCAAAATGTGAAAGGGGAAATAGATATAAGCCTGGGAAACGGTTTGAGGGATTGTATGTATACGCAGCTGGAATTTCCTTTCCATTACATTGATGTCTGTTGTGTCTCTGTCTGATGTATTGTCTCAAACAGGGTATATCCAGGGCTTTTATGTGCTTTTCTTATTTTAGCACCTTTGACACAGAGACATCCATGAAGGTTCATTCACAAGCTACATGTACAAGTATAGATATAATTCTATTATCAAGCTATCATCAAATATAATTCACTAAACGCCATTTTCATATATCAGTTCCTCGTCCAAGTTAGTGTGTCTACAACTGGGTAAATTACAAAACCTTTGGCGCCCCCTGGAGTATCTCGATGCCATCTACATTTATAAACCACTGGCAGACATAATGTTGCTATTTGCAGATATCGTGACACATTTTAATTTGCATGACACTGACTGACAGTTTAATTGAACATTTCTACAGCTGCAAAATGGCCTCTCAAATAAATTCTGGATGTAATGGAGGATTGTCTTTCCTCTATGGTGACAATGGTAACCTCGTCATGCTGGATTGAAGCAGTTGGAGTTTTGAAATGTGAATATAATTTCAGAATACAAATACATATAGAATGCTGACTTTAGACTAATGTGATTTTAACTGCATCTGAACTCCTAAAACCCAAACAGAAGGATTGACCTCATCTACAGCAGTTTCTATGTTGTTCCATCACTGTGTTTGTGTTTGTATGGAGAACACAACAAGTAAATAAGAATTAACTGTAATGTCAAATCATTTTACATTATATATTGTGTTTTTTATGTATTCAATATTAAACTTGACATTTCACACTGAGACTTTGCTGCAAAATTTAAGAAAATATTAATACATATATATATATATATATATATATATATATATATATATATATTAATATTTTCTTAAATATCTATATATAATAAGCAATCAGGTTAAAAAATAATAGTACTGAATGTTATCACAGCCTCTTTTACATATGGTGCGTATAAAAAAGATACAAGTACAACGTATAAAAAAACTGACTGCGACTAAAAATAAAAAGTCAGTAGAGAAACTTAGTTTTTGAAAAAGTTTATTCAACATTGAATAGCTTACACACATGGACAGAATAGAAAGATCATCACAAAGTAATTGTGACATAAAGAAAATACATTGGTGCAGCTGAATAATAAAGGAATTGACAATAAATAAAACAATAACTACAAATATACATAATAATAAATATATACTATAAACGGTAGGCAGTGGAATCAATACAACAACAAAACAATTAGTCATATGCATATTTGATTATGCGTTTTAAAATAAATTCGACGTCGAACACGACTACGCAATCACGCACTCCCCGACGTCACTAGCCCGGAAGTGAGTGGAGAGGAGGGCGGCACGGGAGGATCACAACAGAGACTCGGCGGCCGATGACAGCTCCGCTTTTTATTTTCTGTTTCCATCAACAACGAGTATCATGTCGCGGAAAGCCAAGGAGGAGTATCACCGGTTCTTCTCCGTCACCGAGCCGCGGCCACACGAGAAGGGACACACCGAGTACAAAGTGTCCGCGCGGGTTGGTTTCTCCTCCTTCAGCCTCAACAGTGCAAACAGAGTTGTAAATTTGTTGTTATGTGTTGTCTCACGTCATCTTACATCTTTTTCTTATTCCTCAAACTACACTGAGCACACCTGTTCTCCGGTGTTTCATTGAAGTTAGTTACGTCAATGAAAAGTAGCTTCCTGTGTGTTGTTATTAGCCTGTAACACAACGTCACCTCAGCACTGTGTATGGACAACACAACGACTCTGCAGCCAGCCCGCACAGACAGAGGGAAGCACAATGGCTCTTTTCTCTGAGGCCCTGGTGGACAGGGAGGGAAACACAGAGAACTTGTGATCCAGCCCCATGACCACACCGGGGGCCCCTTGTTCTGGACCCAGGCGTTCGCATAATATCAAATAGGATCATATCTGTGGAGTTGCGATTCAACCCGTGACTTGTGCAGCGACTGTTGTGTAATTTTTGATGCAAAACAACCTGAGCTAGCGTGTCAAAGAGAAAAATGCTAATTCTTCATCGCAGTTGCACGAATCCCATGTTATGAATCACAAGCCGAGAAACTCATCCGCTCCAGCAAGGGGGCCACATGCATTTTGCCCCTTTTATTAGAATTTCAAACTGGTTGCCACCGGGAGTACCAGTCCTGGTCCTGGGCTCAGAACCCGACACAGAGTTTGTGAAATAACCTCTCCTCGCTCTCCTCTGTGTTCATCTCATAGTTTGTGTCCAAGCGCCATCCCGAAGATGTGAAGGAGGTGGTCGTGTGGAGGAGGTTCTCGGAGCTGAAGAAGCTCCACGGGGAGTTGGCCTACACGCACCGGAATCTGTTCAGAAGACAGGAGGAGTTCCCGGCGTTTCCTCGTGCACAAATGTTCGGTAAAATGATGCAAAGATTGTGTTACACTTTAGTTGGGCAAGCTGCAAGGACGAGAAAAAAACATAGAGGCATAATAAACATTTTACAATGTCAGAGATGTTAATTCATCTAGATTTTGAGGCCAGTTTTTTTTATGCAGATATCCTGTTGAGGTTATTTCCTGTTGAAGATCTACTTTCCCGTCTGTAGCCTTCTGTAATGACGATTGGGACATTTCCCCTCGGACTATGACATCATATTTCAGGGGTTGCAGATATACAACTGAAAAACAGCCACACAGTTGTGTTATACTAGTAAACAGTCACTATTTACATTGATCTTTAAGGCAACATATAGCTGCTATGTAAATACGAGCACCCTCACCTGAGTTGTCATTTACTGGTTTTTGTGTTGTGTATATCTGCTGCAGGAAGGTTTGAGGACGCTGTGATTGAAGAGAGAAGAAAGGCAGCAGAGGCCATGTTCCTGTTCACGACCACGATACCCGCTCTCTACAACAGCCCACAGCTAAAGGACTTCTTCAGAGTAAGACTCTCTCATAAGTTGCAGTCAGACATGCACTGAAACACGGACATTTTCCTGAGGGGCTGCATGTGAGAAGGCAAATGTCCCAGTCAGTTTATTGAAAACCTTTCCTGACGTTGTGTCTGGAAGATGTCAGAGTGAGCCCATGTGCCCATTAGATTTATCTCTCCACTCTTTCTACATTTCACATACCTCTCCCTCCTCCCAGGGCGGCGAGGTCATGAGACCTCTCGATCCAACCCCTCTGTCCTCCGCCGGGCCTCTGCCTCCCCCTCTCATCCCCCTCCCCAAACGGAGGGCCTCCGACTGTGAGCCCGCAGAGGAGGAGGAGGGGAGGGAGGCTCCCACTTTACCCCAGGACCTGGGAACCAACCTGGGTTTAGAAGTGGGAGAACCAGAGGTGGCGGCCGAGGCTTACAGCGAGATGGGAGGCTCCCCGAGAGAAGAGGAGCGAGAGGAGCAGGAGGAGCAGGAGGAGCAGGAGGAGGAGGAGGAGGAGGAGGAGGAGCAGGAGGAGCTCAGCGATACAGAGCTGGATAACAGAGGTACACAGAATCTTCTGGACTTAACCAAGGTCTGTTCTTTTCTTTTCTCTTCTTCTCTTGGTTTTACCTTTTAGTCCATGTTTCCACCAACAGCGCCATCTCCTGACCCAGCCAGGGAACACAAATCACAAGACTCCATAGAAGAGTTTGATTCCCTGTTCGACTCGGTGGCAGAAGAGCGGGTTCCATCCCCAAAGGAAGTAGATCAAGCTCCGCTGTCTGACAACGACCTGGCCGTCTTTGATCCCTGCTATAAACAAGGTGAAAACAAATGTGAAAGAGAACATTTAGTTGAACTTTGTTTTAAAGGGAATCTCTTGTGAAGATTCAGTGATTTTTACCTTTTTCTTTTTACCTTTTTCTCTAAACTGTAGAAAAGCCCATTGAACCTCATCTTGTTTCAGCTCATTTCTAAGTTTCTCTTTAGCCCAGCTTTGTTAAAACCATAACTCAAAACTGAAACAAATCATTAGAGTTTCTGACTAGTTTCTCAATCTACAGTGTATTATTATTGAACGACCTTCTCCCAGCTGTCGCAGATGTAACTATGTCTTTTCACTTGTGCATGAGGTTTCCCTCTTTTAGAAATGTTATCTGCTGCTCAGCTATAAGTCACACCTCTCTAATGGTTTATCTATTTTTACTTTGTGCTTTCTCAATGGGGTCTATTTATACTTTTCACATTGACTAGATTTATTCCCTGGCACAGTCGAAAACAACCCACCCTCTCCTTCGAATAATTTCAGAGTGTCATATGTTGGTTGCATAGGGGTAGCGTGGCCGAGCGGTCTAAGGCGCTGGATTAAGGCTCCAGTCTCTCTGGAGGCGTGGGTTCAAATCCCACCGCTGCCAATTTTGTATTTCAAATCTACTGCACTCTTCAGCTTCATGAAGCAGTATTGACATAGTAATTACAACTGTGTAACAGACTGAAATTATCATGAAATCCAGATAATCTGAAAACCTTTACTCAATGTCTCTGTGATTTTTTAAATACTTCTCTCTTCTTTCTCTTTTCTCTATCTCAGATAGATCTGGTTCCTCCTCGGACCACTCAGAATTGTTCTCACTGCCGCCGACCAGCCTACAAGGAGGCGATGTGGGTTACCTGAACCAAGCGGCCACTCAGCTGACATCTGCCATGAAGCAGGAGAAGGAGGGAGAGTTCAGCGCTGCTATATGCGGATACAGGACGGCCGTGGATATATTGATCACAGGAGTTCAGGGTGAGAATGAGGGATTGAGAAATGTGGGTTGATGAAAAAGGAAGGCAGGGATTGGGTTTTATAGTATTTAGCTCATTATAATATATTAATGTTTCCATAATACTGATGAAAGAGGTAAACGCTAAGGAGACGTACAAGGTAGATTGCACCTTCTTTGGTTACCCTGCCGGTTTAAATTGGTATTTTTCCTGCAACATAAAATGCATCAGCAGAGTTTATGTTATGCCTTTAAATTTAGAGCTGTTTGCTCTGTTGGTCATATCGACTCTATAGTGGTTATTCTGATGTGCTGTGCATACGCCACCACGTTGATAAATTCATTGTGCACAGCCGACGGACTGAGCTCACCAAAGCAAATGTGGCATCTCATAATTAGACCTCATAGTAAATTCAACAACGCAATTTTGTTTTAGTGAGGGTAAATCTGTGCTGTAAATCCATTGAGGCCCAAATGGATGACTTATTAGGTCAGTCTGCTCTTATGTGTTCTTGTTTAGTTTCAAACGGTTGAAGGCTGTAGATTCATTGCTTGGATTCCTTTTAGTGACATTTTGCTGACAGAAGTCAGAAAGAGCATCACAGAAAGAATATTTTTTAAACTGTTTTCTGACATGAAATATGGTAGCGTGGCCGAGCGGTCTAAGGCGCTGGATTAAGGCTCCAGTCTCTTCGGAGGCGTGGGTTCAAATCCCACCGCTGCCAAGTTTGCTTTTCAAAATCAGATTCATTAAGCATAAATGACAATGCAATTATAAATTTGTAGCACACGGAAATAATCAAAGATATGTATATTGAGGTTCCTAATCTACAGTATGTTATTATTGAATAGAAATGATAGTTTAATTCTCTGAGAGAGAGAATAATCCACAATATTGGATGGGACACGTGAATATATATTTGTAGAAATCACTTTACAAACAGTTTATGTGCAGATCCCAATTTGTGATAAGAGCTAGAATGGAAAATGCCCTAATTGAAAATTCTGCATCTTCTGACGCATATATCAGAGACTGTCATGCTCAGATCTGTTTGCATGTTATCTGCTGCTCAACTAATAAGTATGGAGGACCATACATGACTTAAGTAAAAATAAATAAATAAATAAATGTATAAATAAATACAGAAATAAATAATTAAAAAAGGAAATTAATTAATTAATACAGAAATAAATAAAAAAAAATACCTTAATAACAACAGAAATGTAAAAATAAATGACTTTTGATATTTGCACATTTATTTATTCCCTGATACATTTCCTTTTCATTTGCAGTGTCCTTATGCTAATGAGAAAGGCGGGCCTAACCGCAGTCTCATGCAGGATTGGTCACAGGAGTGTAATGATCCAGCCCTACTGCCTCTCAATGCTGACTGGTGTCCAGTAGCTGTTTGCAGCGTTGAGCCAGTCCATACTTAAATGAACTAGTTTAAGTTTAGAGGGTTAGTTCAGGTTATTTTTTATTGGGATGATTTAGGTGTCAGTAGTCCTGACTGTGAGCGTCACGTGTTGTACTGAGCACAAGGAGCGAGCCGAGAGGAGAAGGAGGAAACAGAAACTCCAGCTCGGTACAAACCACCTGCAGCTTCTGCTCTGATCATGAAGCCGCTGATCTCTGATCAGATGTGACCAGAGAAACTCTGTGTTTCCACTGTTCTACAGAGTCACTAACTGTCTGTTTCATGGTGAAGAGCTCAAGTCTCAGTCACTGCCCGTGTCTCTGAGCGAGTTTGTGGCGGAGCGCAGGGGCTGTGTGTGTGTGTAGCTCAGTTGACCAATCCTGCTCGAGACTGAGGTTAGGCCCGCCTTTCTCATTAACATAAGGACACTGAAATCGAAAAATAAAAGTTGGAATAAATGTGGAAATAAATAAATAAATGTGGAAATAAATAAATAAATGTGGAAATAAATGCAGAATTAAATGAATCAATGTCTTAAACTTATTTCCACATTTATTTATTTATTTCCACATTTATTCCAACTTTTATTTATTCCGTGATATATTTCATTTTCATTTTCAGTGTCCTTATGTTAATGAGAAAGGCGGGCCTAACCTCAGTCTCGAGCAGGATTGGTCAACTGAGCTACACACACACACACACAGCCCCTGCGCTCCGCCACACACTCGCTCAGAGACACGGGCAGTGACTGAGACTTGAGCTTTTCACCGTGAAACAGCCGCTCAGTGACTTTGTAGAACAGTGGAAACACAGAGCTTCTCTGGTCACATCTGCTCAGAGATCAGCGGCTTCATGATCAGAGCAGAAGCTGCAGGTGGTTTGTACCGAGCTGGAGTTTCTGTTTCCTCCTTCTCCTCTCGGCTCGCTCCTTGTGCTCAGTAGAACACGTGACGCTCACAGTCAGGACTACCGACACCTAAATCATCCCAATTAAAAATAACCTTAACTAACCCTCTGAACTTGAACTAGTTCATTTTAAGTGTGAACTGGCTCAACGCTGCAAACAGCTACTGGACACCAGTCAGCATTGAGAGGCAGAAGTAGTAGGGATGGATCATTACACTCCTGTGACCAATCCTGCATGAGACTGCGGTTAGGCCCGCCTTTGCAAATGAAAAGGAAATGTATCAGGGAATAAATAAATGTGCAAATATATTTAAGACATTTCTTTTGACATTTCTTTTGTTATTAACATATTTATTCATTTATTTCTGTATTAATTTATTTATTTCCTTTTTTATTTATTTATTTATTTCTGTATTTATTTATACATTTATTTATTTATTTATTTTTACTTAAGTCATCTATGGTCCTCCATAATTAGGTTCTTAATCTGCAATATGTTATATAACCTCAGAGAAATTATAGTTTACTTCTCTGAGAGCCAAGCACAATATTGGATAGGGCACGTGAATATATATTTGTAGAAAACACTCTACAAACAGAAACACATTACAAGCAGTTTATTTGAAAAAGAGTCTATGTGCAAATCTCAATTTCTGACAAGAGCTAGAAAGGAAAATGCTTTAATTGAAAATTAAGTCTGCACTTTCTGACGTATATATCAGTCTGTCATGCTCAGATCTGTTTGCATGTGATCTGCTCCTCAGCTAATAAGTCACTACTCTCTAATGTTGTTACTTTGTGCTTTCTCAATGGAGTTTTCTATTTTTGCACCCTCCCGTGTGCTTTCGTGAGCAGTGTCAATTGATGTGAAAGTATGGTAGCGTGGCCGAGCGGTCTAAGGCGCTGGATTAAGGCTCCAGTCTCTCTGGAGGCGTGGGTTCAAATCCCACCGCTGCCAACTTTATGACGTGGTCTTACTTAAAATTAATGAGGCAGCTGATTATGATAAGAAATGTGCTATCATGCACCCTGGTACAATTAGTGGATAATAACACGGAAAATCCTGACCATGGTCTCCCTCTTATTCTTTTAGGAGACCTAGATCCAGTGCGCAAGGAGTCCGTGATGAGAAGGACGGCCCAGTATCTGAAACACGCCGAGATGTTGGTCGACAGGCACTCGTCACCCACACACACTCTCACGGCTACACACACACATGCACAGGGCCCATAGATGTATATCTATATACACTGCTCCTACAATGAAGGCGAATCACAGATAAAGCTCAGGGTTGTGACACACATACGGAGACAGTATGCAGACTCACCTACACTCAGTGAGATCACCTGGACCACAAACGCCAGCTCGTTCAGATACCAAACTACAGCACACTCTCCTGAAGTACACACTACACTGCAGAGTGTTTCTTTGGCTGCTTTTGTTAAGTGAAAAAAATCTAAAAAGCTGAGAACTAAAAATGACTGTAAACCTAATGGATTCATCGATAATAATCCTTCTTCTCTCGCTCTCTCTCTTTCTCTTGTTAAATTCTTACCTTCCTTTTACAACGTCCTCTTGTTGAATACAGTAATGTGTTTGTAATTTTGTTTAATTTGCATTTTGCACAAAAAATGTTTTGTTAATAAATATGATTTAAATTTAAGTCAATAACAAATCTGTTTCCTTTCGTTAATGTTATAAAGAGCAGTTGGTTCACCCGAACCTCGGTAAGAGTGTTGCATGACATTATCAGACGGTCCAAATAACTGTCAACAGGCCGGGATATTCTGGGAGGTTGAGCCCAGTCAGGGGTCAGACATGAGTCAGGATCACTCTCCCTTAACTATTCATAGAATGTATTTTGATGGCAAATTATAGCGTTGTGTTATTTAACCTGCAACTGCAGATACATCTATCTTTACGTTCCAAATTATCAACTTGAAGCTATTCAGCTGGATAGATTTATTCTTTCTATCGTCGTCAGTAGTATTTATTATTTATTTTCAAATTATTCCTGAGCTTTCAGTGGCCTCTCAACAGGATGCAGCAGTTCTTGCAGGTGTGCAGTACTAAGGCATTTCCTCTGAGAGGCGCTGTTGGTCATTAGATGATAACGCTAACACTTCCTACCAAAATAAACTCATCATCTGTGTTAACACTTTAAAATCCGAAAATGTTCACGTTACTTCTCCCCAGCAGAGCAATTTTGGTCTTAAATCACAAACGTAGTTACTAAAATAAGCTTTTACACAGTTGCAGCTATTTCTGCTTTTTCTTGTGTTGAATGTTCTGTATGTAGAACAGCTTCCTCCAATGGGAAGTTAAAGTTAATTCATAAACATGTCTATCAGGCTGCTGCAAACCAGTCATTAACACGTTATATATATATATCCATTATTCATCATCCATTTTGATGTATGATAGTAGGCGCTTGTGCTACTTCACTTCCCCAATTTGCGGTCATAAAGCTGTTTCCTCTTTCCAGACTTTGAAACGTTAAAGAGCTTTCACTGCAATGCTTAGTATGGTATGCTTAGTATATATTGATTGATAACATATCCAACATTTTCACATGGACACTGTTTTCCTGTGTATACTGTGCTAATAAACCCATGGACCCTTTTATCAACTGCTCCCCTTTAGAGATTTGAGTTTCTGAATCAGACCAATCTCACGTTTTAAGGGTAAAGTTTTGTGTGTGCTATTCAAACAAAGCGGGCGAGTGGTGGATGGAGAGAAGAATGGGATGCGAAAGAGAGGGGACTAAAGAGAAAAGAGATCAGTGCCATGCAGCAGAATCCCTTCTCTGGAGAGCAGAGTGGGATGGAGGCAGGACTGGAAGGACAAACAGATGGAGAGGCGAAACAAAAAGAGAGGAGGCCAGCGAGAGGAAAAGACTACCCTTTCTTTCTCTCACCCCGACGAGAGAAAAAGAGGGTTTGCAAGAGATAACAGAGAGGATGGAGGAGAGGAAGAAAAGGAGGGATGTGATTAGTGGATAAGCAGAGATCATCCCTCCATTGTTGAAGGGATGGAAAAAACTGACCCTCCCTCTATTTTCATCCCCTCGTTCCTCTCCTTTTATTTTCAAACTCGCTGTGTTTTGCATGGTGGAGGATGGAGGGATGACGAGGACCGCGAGAGATAACATTGGTCCATCCTGTTATACATCCCTCTCTTTTTTCCTCTCCCCCCTCTCTCTCTACCTCTCTACCTCTCTGTCCATCTCTCTTTCTAGTGCCGCACCTGTGAAACGCGGATGTGAGAGGAAGATGGAGAGACAAAGAGATAGAGAGGGGTTGGAGAGAGGGATGAAAGGGGGGCTCACAACATTAGCATGCTGAGAGTGTCGGCACTCTCCTCTTTTTTCTCTCCCTCCATCTCCATCCCTCTTTCCTTCCCTCCCTCTGTCTCTTTTTTCCTCACTGGTCACTGCAATTATACCATCAAAACACTCCAGCCTGAGAGCATAATAGCTTCCCCCTGTGTGTGTGTGTGTGTGTATGCGCGTGCATGTTTTTGTGTGTATGTGTGCGTTATCATGAGATATAAAAAGAGAGGGGTGTGTGTGTATTTGTGCATAATTTAGTGCTTTACATGGTGCATTACGTGTGCATGTATGACATGGAGGGCAGCTGTTGGTGTGAGTGTGGAAGCCAAAACTGGATCCACTGCGAGTGTGGGTGCACATGAGTGTGTGTGTGTGTGTGTGCGTGTGTCTGTGTGTGTGCATGTGTGTGTGTGTGTGTGTGTGTGCAAGTATCTTTTGAGTCCTACCGGCTAGAAAAACTGCTTCTCCAACCTCTGACCAAACACACTCTTAAATGCACGTTAAGAGACCCACTTTACATACGTGTGTGTGTGTGTGTGTCTAGTTAGCTCCTATTTACACACACATACAGTACAAGCTGTCTCACACTCACACACACTAATGGACGCACACATGCATACAGTCATGGCTTTGAGACACAAACCGTTATGACCTACATGCCCAGTGGGTCATCGTTAAGCCAAATAGCACACTCTGACACCTTTGGCTGCACACACATACACACATACACATACACGTACACGCACACACACATACACACACAGACACACACACTCATTATATCTCGCTCTCTCACTGTTTTTGTTTTTGTTCTCTCAACTTCCTCCATCCCTCTCCCCTTCCACCCTATGTCTCTTCCTTTTTTATCTCATTCTCTAACACACACACACACACACACTCACACACACACACGCACACGCACACAGCCCCCCCCCCCTCCATGTGCCTGTTATCCCTCTCTGTCCGTTTGTTTTTTCTCTGTCACCTTGCCCTCAGCTATTCGAGTATACTTCTGTTGCTCTCTCGCACCCCCATCTCTCGCTCTCACACACACACACACACACACAAACACACTCGCTCTCTCTCTGTCTGTCTTACCCTCGCACTCTCGTCCAATCTGTTTCTCCCCCTCTGTCGGTTTCTGCCTGACTTGACGTATGTTATCTGTTTCTGAGTGTCTGTCTCCCGTTGACACTGCGGGCCCGGTAAGTAGCCTATTGTCGGTGTTATTTTTAATGCAACTGATTCATGGGCTGTATATAGAGATGGAGGGCGCGTCTCCTTTTCGTCCAACTATCACGAAAATGAAGCCAAATATCCCGGATATGAACGCTGCCATCTTGTGCATGGGGAGTGTGTACGGTGGCGATCAGGTTGTGGAGCCTTGGTAGCGAGGCTCAACGAATCGTGAGTGAGTCTCAGCTTTCACTCGGTTCCAAAGTTAATGATGCAAAGTGAACCACGAAGTATTTTACTTTATGTTTTTGCAAATATCACACTAACTCGCATATAATCAGACTCTATGTAGAGCCTTCGTCCATTTGTTATCTAAGTATCTCCCTAACTCAACCTTGGGTCCTATATGCATACCCCCCCCCCACACACACACAGTGCTTAGTTAGTCACAACTCTCTGTGGGTTTCAGGCCTGTGTGCGACCCCTCTCACATTATGCACAGTCATCTGAACCGTTGTTAATATGAAACTATTGATTGACGCAGCTTTAACGTGGTCTCACACACACTCCCTCACTTCCCACTTGTTTGTGGCCCGTCCTGGATTGAGCTTGTGTCTCCTCTTTTCCCGACTCGTCCTCTCTGCCCTGCTCTCCCTCTTTCTGCTCTTCTCTGTTTTCCCTGCTTTTTCAAACCCCCCCCCCCTTCCATCCCCCCGTCTCCCCCATCACTCTCGCCCATGTAAGTAAATCAATGAACATACACTTTATGCCATTTATTGATCCTTTTTGTATCTATCTGTCCTCACCCCCTCCTGTTCTTGCCCTCTCTCTGTCTCTTCACTTTCCACTCTACACTCGTTTCCCCCACCACATCCTTTTTTCTCACCATTTTTTTTTTTTGTCTCCCTTTTGAATTGATAATCTCTTTTCACCCTCCCTGTCTCTGTCTCTCTCTGTCTGTCCCTTTCTCTTTCTATCTCTCGCTGTGGGATATCCTATTTATATGGCTGGCACCTTCATGCTTCTACTGAAGTGTGCGTGTGCGTGCGTGTGTGTGTGTGTGTATGTGTGTGTGTGTGTGTGTGTGTGTGTGTGTGTGTGTGTGAGGGAAAGCGAGCGAGAGTGTTTGATGTTGGTCTAAGTGGTTAACATAATATGAGCCCTTAGAGAGATGACGTTCCCGTGCATGCACAGACACACACACACACACACACACACACACACACTTTAATACATTTTGGGGGTTTTTTGGTCGGCCTCTCTGTGAACATTTTGTGCTTTTTAGTATTCTCCAGCTCGTGCAGCAGATCCATGTATTATCTATCAATTGCATTCTCCCACTCTGACACTTACAAACGCACACACACACACACACACACACACACACACACACACACCACCACCACCACCACCACACCTTAGTGGCTCAACAGTCTTCCTAGAATGACAAAACCTGGTATTATCTTTTGTTATTTATTATTGCAGATGGAGCCATCATTTCATGACCTCGCCGTCTCTCGCCCCCCCCCCCCCCCCGCTGCTACCCGCTTTGTTTGTTTGATTTATTCAGACCTCTCTCACTTTCTCTCCCTTTCCCGCCCTCTCCTCCCGTCTGCATGTTTATGTTTATGCAGACCCATCTCCCTCTCTTTTTTCCCTCTCTCTCTCTCACCGTTTCTCCCCCCCCCCCCCTCTTTTTTTTCTTTCTATCTCTCTCTCCCTCACTCTGTACCCGTGTGTCCAGCTTTTGTTACCGGCCTCGTTTCCATAACAACTGCGACCTTTCAGTCACTGCCTAACCGTTTTTAATCAGAAGTAGGGAAAGAAAGAGATGTGATGACAGAGAGAGAGAAGGAGAGAGAGAGAGGGGGAGGGAAACAGGGAGGGGGAGGTGACTCAGGTGATGCTTTGGATGGTTTAAAAAAAAAAAACGATCCCCGAAAAGAGATAAGAAGAGAGAGCAACAGAATAAAGCGAGGAGAGGAAAGTGGCCCTGCAGGTCTCACAGGGACACATTCCCTGCAACAGGTAACGAAGCACTACTCAAGGTCAAGCCTCCACTTCAGTGTTTTCCTGGAAACAGGAGGTTTCTGTGTAGATCAGTAGTTTTACTGAAAGGTCGTGATCAACAGGGTATTTCTCTTGCACTGATTCAAAATCCATTTACTCTCAAAACTTAAAATATGCAGTAGAATGCTGTTTACCTTCATGTCGCAGTCCAAGGGCGTTACTCACCGGTTACAATTCAATAGTAGAATGAAATAGCACTCAGCGGAGTGCACACCTCTGCCAAGGCCCATCAGTCCCCTCATGAAACCACATTCAAATTCACCAGATCCACATTTTTATTTGGATCTGCACCAAATTGCAACGACATAAACATCAGTCCCCTAAAAATGTGACATCTTGCAGTATTAGAGGAATTGAAAAATGCTCATGCTCGACTCCTCCACAACATTTCATTGAACCTGTTATGTCGTTTTTGAGCAATCATGCTAACAATCAAACATTAGGAAGGTAAACATACCTATTTAATCATTTTTTCACTCATTTAACCAAACGTCTAACACGTATACGACCTGTTTTAGATCTATATATAACTTAAAAAACGTATTTATTAACAGGAGTAGACCTATTGTAGAATCAGATTAGACAGTGATTTGTTACTTTAATTATCAATGTTACTACCATATAACTTACTCCCATTATCATTGTCATTATTTCCCTTAGACAAAGTTTACAGTTTATCGTTATGTTCACATATAATATATATATATATATTATACTTAATATTCTGTTGTGTAAATATTTTGTTATCTATTGTATACTGTCATCTTTTCTTTGGGATTAATAAAGTCCATTTTACCTATTTTTGTTTAAAATAAATGCAACAAAAACGTGTGAGGATACTGTAACTGTCTGTATTTTGTCTGTGCTGTTTCTCACAGTAAATTCCTGTGGTGAGATAAACCTGTTAATGAATGACCACCTCCCTCTCTATGGCGATTGTGGAGTGACAGACCCTGCTGGACCTTGAGCAGTGGCCCTGGACAGCAGGGCCGGATCCCGGGGCAGGGGGGGCACTGGCCCCGGCTGAAATCTGATTGCCCTTGAGCTGCCGCTGTCCTGTCAGTATAGGCACCTATCCCTTACTAACGGTGCTAACATTAAATATAACAATGTGTTAAAACAATTTGTATGAATTTTGAAGTACACAATTTACCATTTTTACAGTATATTCAATAATGTATGGCTTTGAACCCAAGCTATAGAGCTAACAGTAAACAAGGAATGACTTAAACGTGCGTCTCTCTGAATCAGGACTTGGACATGGAAGTTGAACATATAACAGGCCCCTCTGCACCTGTCCATGCACCGACCACAATGAGACTGTCTGGTCTACCTATTGCGTCACCAGCTTGTCCCTCTGTTACAGCCTGTCACCTAGCAACAAAGCTATAATCCAAACTCTTCTTCGGTTGATAAAAAATGTTGAAAAGATGTTTTTTACCATGTGTACCGTTAGCTGTTCGGTTGTGTACTTACATTTAAAAGTCGATTCTCCTGCCGTGGTTGCCCCACTTTTTGCCACCGTTACCTCTTTGAACAACCGTCCATTACTGAAGTGCAATGAATCATAGGATATGTTGGGAGGAGCCGCTGAGACATCAATCAATCAAATTTGTATTCATATAACCCATATTCACATATATCACAATTTAACAAGGTGCGACATCCTCCATCCTTAACCCTCAACAAGAGGAAAGAAAAACTTCCACAAAAAACTTTTAACAATGGAAAAAACGTAGAAACCTCAGAGACAGCCATGAGGGATCCTTCTAGGGACGGACAGAAGTGCAACATGATGCCGTGTGTAGCGGAACACATCAGCAAAATAACATTGATCGATTTGAAGAAACAGTTTGTAACGTAATGGAACAGTGTGTCTATGTTTAAAGGATTAAATGATATATATTATAAATTAACTGAGGAGTCTTGTGGCCCCTGATGTAGGAAAGAAAATCTGCATCTGGACAGTAATGACAGGTGATGTTGTTCCGGGTTATTTATCTACTGTAAATATCTGTCTCTACGTGTGGGAGTGTGTGTGGTGGGCGAGCAGCGGCCATCTGTAACAAACTGTTGCTGTCATGAATTATCTAAAAGAGTTCATTTGAAATCTGTTCGAATGACTTCAGTGTGTGTGTGTGTGTGTGTGTGTGTGTGTGTGTGTGTGTGTGTGTGTTTCATGCCAGCATGGGAGGGACCGGACCGTCAAGTGGACACAGCTCTCGCGCTCGCCCGCCCACCGCGCGCCACCCCACTCCACACCGGCGGCAGCAGCGGCGCGTGAGGATGAACACGGGATTTGTTGCGGGAGCAGAACAACCCGCACAGTGACACAACTAGTGAAGAAGAGGAGGTGCGTGAAGGTAAAGAAGAAGAGGGTGCGGGGGGGCACATATTTTGAGAGAGTTGCGGAACAAAGAAGAAATAAAAGAGAAAAGAGAGAGCGAGCGAGGGAGGGAGAGAGAGAGAGAGAGGGGCTGGTTCCGCTCTGCCCTCACTGAGCTCCGAGGCCCGGCCGGTGTCCAGCTGAAGTGACCGAGGCAGAGCTCTCAGAGAGCGGCCGCTGGAAGTGGACGGCTCCCGGGGTGAGTGGACGCCGCTGGAGCTCCTGTCTGCGCCTCACAGTGAGTTCTGTTTATTCTTGTAAAGTAGCTTCATTCGTGACAGCATCCGCGTGTGTGTCCGTGTCCGTGTGTCCGTGTGTGTGTGTGCGTGTTTGTTGCTCTGCGACATTAGTCCACCGCTGCCAATTAGTCACAGGACGCCAGACGGGCGCGCGCACACGCACTCGCACACAAAGTGACAGCTCGTGCGTGAGGGCAGCCACAGTGTATTCCTCTCGCGTGGCAGAGCCGGCAGATGCTGCCACGCGCATTCTTCAAACATTTTATTATTTATTCATTCGTTTATTTATTTATTCATACAGATGAATAGATAGATAGATGGTAGATACTTAGATCCTTTAATATCAAAAATCCATAACAAAATATAAGTTATAGAAAACTAGACAGATACATAGATAGAGAGATAGATAGATGGATTAAAAGAAAGAAAGAACAATATTACCTAATCAATATAGAAATAGTGAAACACAATAAAGACAGTAATCCTCCTATAAATAACTGTAGCTAAATATCAATTATATATATAAATTGACTGATTGATGGATAAATTGATTGATTCAACAATATAGCCTAATCAATATCAAAATTATCGATATAACTGAGTGACCCTTTATACATCCAGACAGAATATTGAATATTTTAGACAGACACACAGTCTACTTCCATCATGATTTGTGTGTGTATTTACATGTCAATACGTTGATATAGTGTAATACATATAATACAGGAATAAAAGTATGCAAATGGACAACAGGCCCAAAATATTTTAGATTAGAGATGTAAACTGTTAGCCTCCGATTCCCCCCCCGCTGGCTCATGTCTTAGTCACATGTTCCGTCAACACATAAACCCAGATTAGAATTTGAAAAAAAGAATTTACTGACACACATTATTTAATACCAGCAACTTGTATGTGTTTAATTCAGCGCTCGTCCCCCTGTCCTCTCCGTCCCCCAGTGACAGCTCCACAGCCGCCCAAGTGCACCAGCCTTAAATCATAATCTAGCGGTTAACAGCTTTCGTTTTTGGTTGCTGGTTGTGTGTTTGTATTTGGTGCAGCTTTCCACTGGCTTTGAAAAGCTAATCTGTCCCTGATATAAGCGCATTGGCCGGCTCACCATCTGGGCTGTATTATAGTGGAGAAGAGAGGGCATTTGAATAATTGATATTTAGCTATTTATAGGAGGATTATTCTCTTCATGTTGCATCAGGGGACCTGTGCACTGGTATCAATCCATCTATCCATCTATCCATCTATCCATCTATCCATATATGCATCTATCCATCTATCCATCTACCCATCTATCATCTATCCATCTATCCATTTATCCATCTATCTACCAATCTTTCCATCTCATCTATCCGTCTATCCGTCTATCTATCTATCTATCTATCTATCTATCTATCTATCTATCTATCTATCTGTCTATCTATCTATCTATCTATCTATCTATCTATCTATCTATCTATCTATCTATCTGTCTGTCTATCTTTATATCTATCTATCTATCTATCTAACTTATAATAAACAATTGCTTTCAATGTAAATCAAGTGTATTTGTGTGTGTGTGTGTGTGTGTGTGTGTGTGTGTGTGTGTTTGTGTGTGTGTGTGTGTGTGCCCGCGTGTTCACATTTGCCGTATTGTCGCCCGCTGACTGCACCTCTCTCAGTCTGTCCTCACATCTGCCCATTTTCATCATCCATCCATCCGTCCCTCTCTCTGTTGTTGGATGAGTGGTAGTGTATCCATCTGAAGTGGATTAGGGGTGTTATCAAAGCTAAGTAGGACTACTGTTAACACACACACACACACACACACACACACACACACACTCACACACCCACGCATACACACCCACACACACACACACACACACACACACACACACACCGACACACACACACACACACCGACACACACACACACACAGGGTCGCAAACATACATGCCGCTCGCTCACTCCATTTCTCTCCCCAAGGACCATTGACCATTGTTAGCCCTCCCTCAAGCCTCTTTCGCTTTTGTGCAAATGTGTGTGTGTGTGTGTGTGTGTGTGTGTGTGTGTGTTTGATGGTAAATACTCTGATCAAACAGTGCTTAACAAGCTGCCTGAACTGATAACAGAGGGAGGAGAGGAAGAGAGGATGAGAGAGGGATAGAGAGGAAGGAAAGGGGGGAAAGGGGCGTCCAGAGGGAAAGAAGGTTACGTACTGAAAAAAGAAAAGGGAATGGGGGATGTGTGTGTGTTTGAGCTTGGTTAAAGTACAAGCTTTTCCAGGTATTGTAGGGAAACCATGCAGAATCATACACTAAAGTATCCAATAACACAACAGCTGTTACCCCACCCTTAATGTTCAGTGATTGGTGCTCTCTCTTTATTATACTCAGTGCCAGAATCCACATCCACACATGTTTATTATTGTGTAGTAAACTAAGAGCTTTGATGTGAATCTATTAGTCCTTTTAATTCTATGTATTTTTGGGACGATGGCGCTTTCTTAAACACCAAATCATTGAGAGAAACAGGAAAGACAGCGTGAAGAGACAAGGCTGATATGTGACAAAGATCATGAGCCAGATGTTAACCTACTGCACCACCAGCTCATAGCCTGGTCCCCGGTCTGCTGACCTGCACTCACACCCTCCCTGTGTCCCTGTCCTTCCATCGGGTTTGGATCGGAGCTGCAGCTCTCCATTCCTTCCCATGACAAGTCTGAAGGCCAGAGAGGAGACGACCATCCCTCTGGTCCTTGTCTTAACTTAATCTTACTCGTCTACACTCTCAATGTGTGTGCTTGTGTATTTTTCAGCTCTACGCACGGAAGCTGCAGCTCATTCTCTAGTGGTTGTGTCCTTCGATAGAGCCGTGACCCATTTCGCCGTCCAGGTAAGCAGAGGACATTACCCGGACATATGACACACGTGGTTTAGGTGTCACAAATGCCATACAGAGACTCTAGATGAAATTATGTATATTTCACTATGCTGAAAATGTCTGTCAGTAGAGCGTTTACCTCCAAGGCCCAATAGTCCCTTCAATTCAATCGAGCTGCACCAAATCACACACCTAGATATCAGTCCCCTAAAAAAAAAGAAGATAATTTTGGGTAAAATCAAACAAACGGACAGGAGTGAAAACATCACCTCCTCGACAAAGTTAGAAATCAAAAGCAGCAGTTTCCCGTTTTGCTGGATTACCCACAGAATTCTGTGTTAAAACCTTTGATGAGGAAAGTTTCTTTTGTACAGAATGATTCCAAAGTAAACTGTTCACATTGAAGTCTCTCCAAGATCTAGACTGACAGGGACAGGGCCGCTCTATCCGGTGAGCTGGCGGGCCCCACATATAGGGAGGCTTGAATCCTCCTGCATGCTTGTCCAGTACCCCCCCCCCCCCCCTTCTCTCTCCCCGTCTCAGGGCAAAAATCGTGTGTACCACAAAGACACTGCCAAATAAAACCAAAACTATCTGCATGACCATAGAGTATACCTATTATTTGTAATTTTGCTGAACTTGCCACTGAAGTGTATTGAACAGAGTTGTGCCGGTGAAATTGTTGCAGGTAATCGGTTGCAAAACACTTCAGCAACAACAGTCATGATCGTCTCTCTCTCTCTCTCTCTCTCTCTCTCTCTCTCTCTCTCTCTCTCTCTCTCTCTCTCTCTCTCTCTCTCTCTCAGCGATGGATTCACCCACAGATCTTTTCGGCGACTCCGCTTCCCAGATTCACGCATTCGCTCCCACTCTCAGCTCCACGGACCTCCCCGGAGTCCATCCCCAGCCCAGTGCAGGTCGCCCTCCTCCTGCCTTCAGACCGCCCGGCTTCCCCATCATCCACCACCACCATCAGCCAGGGGGAGCCTCCAGGAGGAGTGGAGCACAGCTCAACACAAGACACCCTGAGGGCAGAGATTTGGAGGAAGGTGGAGGAGACAGGAACGCACAGGTGGAGCAGGGGTGTGAAGGAGGAGAGGAAGGGGTCCTGGAGGGAGAGGAGAGCTTGTTGGAGGTGAAGAAGAGGCACAGTGATGCCGTTCTGGCAGCAGAGTGGAGCCAAGACGTCTTGAAAGTGAAGAGGATGAAACTGGAGAGTCGTCAGAGGGATGGAGAGGCTGACGGAGAGGCCGACGAGGGAGGCAGGAGACGCGTGGGAGGCAGGGAGGGGAGGAAACGGGAGAGGGAAGAGCTGAAAGAACAGCTGGATGAGGCGAGAGAGAGACTTCAGCTCCTGCAGGAGAAAGTATGGAGGGCTTTTGGGGAAAAGCACATGGTAGATGAGGAGACGAAAAGAGGGCGCATGAATGGAAACAAAGGAGCAGCTGATGGAGAGGTGGGGATGACGGAGGAAGAGGACATCACAGAAGGCATGTATGATGAAGAGGACATTGACGATGGAGAGACGGAAAAGGAGTCTTTCTCGCTTCTGTCCGTTTCCCCTTTTGAAAACGTCCACACCCAGAAGCGGAGAGATGAGAGGCCGAAGGAGAGAGAAAGGAGGATGGAGAGAGGTAGAGGAGGACTGCACCTGGAGGGCCTGATGGAGGGCGCAGGGTTGTGGTTGGACTGCGGAGGACTGGTGAGAGGAGACTGGGATGGAGGGATGGAGGATGAGGGTGAGGAGGGCGGGCAGAAGTTCGCTCAGGCACTGAAGCTGGAGCTCGGCAGCGCTGTGGCCCGAGTCATCGACCGAGTTCTCAGCCTCTACACCGAAACCACAGATTTCCCTCCTTCCTCTCCGCCCGCCGCCATCTCCTTCCTCCCATCTGATCCAGGCAATGACGGAGGGAGGGAGAGGGGACTGTGGATGGGACTGCTAACGAGAGGAGGAGGGGAGGAGAAGACAAGGGGTAAGGAGGAGAAGATGGGAGGGCAGGACGGAGAAAGAGAGAAGCAGCTCCAAAAGTTGAGGAACGGGGGGGGCATCGGGGCTCAGGGGCAGATGCACCGCGCCGAGCCGTCGGATCTGACGATGCCATTGGCTGTCCAACGTACACCCGACATGCGGAAGTCTCACCCGCTCCTTGGCCCACCCCTCTCCTCCCACCTGAATCCCTCTCACCCCAACCTCTCCCACCATCACCCGTCAGTACCTCGCCCTCCTCCTCTCTCTCACCCTACCCTCTTACCTCCAACTTCGCAGCCCAAGGACCCCTCCTCACATCCGTCCTCATCCTCCTCCTCTTCCTCCTCCTCATCCTTTCCCACGCCTCACCCTCCTCCTCCTCCTCCTCCTCCCCCTCCACCTCCCCCTCTCCCTCTCCCGCTGCTGCACTACTCCATGCAGCAGCTCTTCTCCCGGGCGCTCCACCACACGCAGCTCCCCCACATGCCGCCGCCCCGGAAGGACTACCTGAGCGCCGACCCCTTCCTGGAGTTCTCTTCCCACCCGGCGTCCCACCCCTCCTTCCCGCCGCTCTCCTTGCTCGGCCACCTGGATCCCGCCCTCGCCCGGCACGCCCACGGAGGCAGGGAGAGGGAGAGGGGGATGAGAGGGGACGGGGGGATGAGAGGAGGCGGAGGGATGGACGGAGGGGAACTTTACCTGAGCGCTGGGGGAATATCCTTTTTTGTGTGCGTTTGTGTCTAAGTATATGTGTGTGTGTGTGTGTGTGTGTGTGTGTGTGTGTGTGTGTGTGTGTGATGCGTGTATCTCCTTGACTGGCCTCATGTATACACCCAGGAGGGCTTGTCTCCCTGTCATCTGAAGAAAGCCAAGCTCATGTTCTTCTACGCGCGTTATCCCAGCTCCAACACCCTGAAGACCTACTTCCCTGATGTCAAGGTGTGTGTGATGGAGCCACAGTTCATTCAAAACCAGATTTGACTCTTTACTACAGAAATAAAAAAAAAATCTTGGCTCACCATGACACGGTTAAATTGAGTCTATGGCTCGGACACTTTTAGTTTGTCTGACTTTTGTCAATATTCATGCTTGTACATAAATTTAATAACATTATTTAATGACACACTATTTATAAGATATCATGTTTAACAGGTTACTTTCACTTTGTAAATTTCACTATGTAACTTTCAATTTGTTAATTTACTTTTACTTCACTTATTACTTATTTACTTTTACTTAAGGTCATAAGTTTAATGACCTTTAACCAAAGCAAAAGATATAATGAGATAAATAAAAAATATATATATATTAGTATCCACAACCAATGCATTAAGTGACATTTTGCTGATAATACTGTGCATTTCCACATTTCATGCATTTAATAAAATAAATTATAAGAGTAAGAAAATTATTATAAATAATAGTAAGTAATATATCAAATTTATCAAACTTTACTTCGAGAAAATGATCAAAAAAACTAACATTTTGGTCTTTAAAACATTTGTTAGCTGCACTATTACTAAAGCATATGATGATAGCATTATATTTCCTTATAATATTTTATATATAACGCTGAATGTCACAGGTTGGAAATGTAACTTTTTGAATTCAAACTGATGAGTCACTGTTGACGCTACTAACGAGCAGTTAGTCTGTTGCTGTGCTGTGCCGCTCACTTCTCCCCCTGCTGTTCCCCTGTTCGCTGTCTAGTTTAACCGCTGCGTGACCTCCCAGATGATTAAATGGTTCAGTAACTTCAGGGAGTTCTTCTACATCCAGATGGAGCGCTTCGCACGACAGGCTGTCCGCGACGCTCTCACCCGGTGAGTTCAGCCTGGCACCGGTTCATTTAAACTCATCTGCCGCCAAAACAGTCCACTGCTCACACGCTGGTACTGACTCGGTTTCAGTTATGCATCTGATGCCGTGCATATGTCGCCCTGCATATTCGGTCATTTGTAGAAATAAAGAATTACAAATTGCTAAATCATTACGATACACTGTTATTTCATTCTCTTGTCTTTCCGGTTTTATGCAAGAGTGAAGCATCCTGGTTTATTCACTTTTTTTTCATTTTATCTCATAGTGTTCATTGTTAGGCTAGTGTTAGTTGTGACACATTTATTAAAGATAATTTAAATTGAATTTTCAAAGGTTTAATTTACGGAATACATATATTTTCTTTGTAATTATTAGACCAATTCAATTTTAGCCCTACTGCTTCTGATACTGGATCAGTTTTAAAACTTAATAAATGTGAATGTAATGACCGTCATTATCTCAGACCAAGAGGTAAAAAAACTCCTCAGTGAATAATGCCTCATACATTAGTGTTAATTATAAGTAATAGTAATTAACACTACTAACATTATGCCTTTTTGTAATAGCTGAATTAAAATTCATTTGCTGTCCGTGTCTCCCAGGGATGGAGCACCTCGCCTGAGCAGAGAGACTCAGATGCGAGTGGGCCGTGACACGGAGCTGTACCGCATCCTCAACATGCACTACAACAAAAGTAACATCTACCAGGTATGCTGCGAGTACCGTGCTTTTCTTTAATGGAGTGGGGACCTTGGTTTTTCTTGAATAGGGTCAGAGCATTTCGTTTGTGAGCACAGGATCAACCCCAAGGTTCCATGTGTGTTATGTCATCAATGCTTTATAATGTATGTTATAATATATCAATAGGATGTACAAGCTCTAACTGCTGTTTTGAATGGCATGACCTTCTCGTGCAAGGTAACATGAATGAAAATCAGTGGTGGGGAAAATAAATTAAAAAAATATATATATATATATATATATATAGCAAATAGACAAAAATGCACTCAATTAAAAATGAATACACCACATTCCCCTTTCTACTTGGGTAAAACGTACTTGATCATCTACTTAAAAGTATTTAAAGTAAAAGGACCTGCTGAGAGTAGTCTAGTCCCAGTACTGGGGTTAGGGTCCATCATTAACGGTGCCTGCTGTATGGATTACTTTACTGTATTATATATATATTATATTAAAATATGAAGAACATGTATCACAGTGCAGGAATGTAGTGCTGTAGAAAGTACAGATTTTTGCTATCATTTTTACTGGAGAAAAACTACCTGTAAATAAATCTACTGAAGTAAAAGTACAGATATGTGAAGAAGTACAGTAACTAAGTAAATGTACTTTATTACTGGTGACAATGAAGCTCTTGTTTAAAAACACTTCAGACTGAATGAAGGAAACAGTTCAGATAGAAGCTCACCACAGTATTTATTTATTATGTATAGTACATGTAAATGATCAAAGTTGTGTGTTATGTGTTCGTTCCCATTTTGCATATGAAGTTTGCTGTGTTGCATAGCATTGGTGATATGTTAAGCAACGACACCTCTTCAAAAACAAAGTGGCCAGTACGGGGATCGAACCCGCGACCTTGGCGTTATTAGCACCACGCTCTAACCAACTGAGCTAACCGGCCATATTAACTATTTCAATTAGTTGTATTATTACCTATGTATATTATATATATATATATATATATATATAAACGTTTTTTTTTTTGATTGGGTTCATTTCACGTACATTTTTAAGTCAATGATGTTTGAATTTTCATATTTAATTTACAGACGCACAAAAGAGCATTGGGTTATTAATCGTATAATTATTTCCATTCTGACGTTTAATGAAACTCTCTATGGTACGGAGTGGTAGAAGTGTGCAGGCTTTATTTTGCACCTTGTGATGTGCGTATAGTTTTTTCTTTTCTCTCTCTCTCTCTCTATAAATATATATATATATATATATTTTATCTACATGTATAAGCACGTAGCTACAGTTTCCACTACCTGGTTGGATGGTGCTTGTTAGATACAGACACGTTGTGTATAGCAGCAGACTGAATGAAACCTATAAGACCATTACGATAAAAAACATGTTGCTTTTATATAACGACATCGTTTTGGTATAACAAGTAAAGATCACAGTTGACAGGAGACACATTTTCCAAAATAAAACTCTAACTCCAAAGTGTGTCCATACGTTTCCGGCCCTAATGTGTAGACGCACAGACGCACAGAAGCACGTGTACGTTGCCCTTTGACATTCAGCCTCCTCTCCGCAGGTCCCTGAGAGGTTCATCGAAGTGGCGGATGTGGCTCTGAGGGAGTTCTACTCAGCCATTTGGACTGGCAGGGACAGCGACCCCTGCTGGAAGAAAGGGATTTATAAAATCATCTGTAAACTCGACAGTCCCGTGCCGGACGCCTTCAGACTGCCCGGCTGTCCTGTCGGCTGACCAGGGAACCGCAGTGATCTGGTACAAATGCACAACTTCATAGACAATCACGACCACACAAAGAGAAGGGATCAACACACCATCATCCTCAAACTGTACAATTCCAGCCTGTGAGAAAAACCTTCGGCTCCACAGTTTGGTTCCTCATTATTCATCCCTGTAGAAAATGAAAGCTCATTTATGTTTATAAGATGTTTTTTGCGTGACAGTGTACAGGGAGCGGCACACGTGGACTGAAGCAGACCCACACACTCGCAGCCCTGTGCTGTGGATGAGAGTCTTGTGACTGCACTTATCAAAGAATGTGACCATACCGTTGAACTGGGAGGAATGGGCCGAGCAGGAATTCTCCTCTCTCCCCAACCTTCTCCAGCTGCCAGTGGGATTGTGAAATCACAGAGCTGCGACTCAGGTTTGATTACACGGACGAACAGGTTTTCATTACACTATCATTAAAAACACACATGTATATATAGTCACAATAAAAGGGTGTGTGTCACCACGAGATGGCAGGTGTGTCCAAATCAGTGAGCATCACATCCAGGAGCATTTCAAGGAACAAGCTGACGCCCCCCACCCCCCACCCCCAAGAGACATGTGACACCAAAACACATCATTCCAATCTTCAACTTCATTTATTTTATTTCCACAATTATTAACTAAGTGCACATCATTAATAGTAAAAGAAGTATTGTTTAAGTGCAAACTCATGTTATCGAAAAACTTACCAAGCTTTTGGCAGAAAGCTAGTGGGGCCTCATTAGGGGGTTTCTGACCATGGTGCCCTTGCAGTCGCCTGTACATAATCCATCATAGAATCTAAGGGGCTGTGGACTAATGTATTCACAGAGGCCCCAGGCATTTGGCCTCTTTCCCCTGTGCAGGTCGTTAAATACATTCCCCGCCAATGTATTGTAAATTACTACAGTTCATGAAAGACATGAGGTAAGATTTTTATGCATCCGTTCACTCATCAAACTGAGTCCACAACCCTAAGTACCTAACAAGTTTAGTGTGGGGCTTAATCACCAACAAACCATATAATCACACAGATTTAAGTTGGACCCTCCCTTAGGAGCGTTCATGGTTTTACACTACATTGATAAAACAACGGGATGATTTGCCAAACAATTTTTTAAACCCTAAAGCTACAGGTCAGTGGGTTCCATCAGTGGATTTGTTTTGCTCGTGTATCGGTCTCAGTTTAATATTACATTATTATTATGCAGCTTGGTCAAGCTTTTGTACAATGTAATCTAACTGTAATAAAAATTCTGTTCAGAGAGGGACAATATATTGAACTCAAAATGGTTAAGGTGAATGTTTTGTTGTTTCCTTGATGTACTCTCACAGTTGAAATACTTTTGTATAACTTGAATGTGAAGCTAAACGTGTTAGGCCAGTTGCACATTTAGGGTATATCAATATTTGTTTCCAGAAGTTTATGGAGAACTCTTTCAGTCTATTTACAGTTGGTGGACTTCTCCATGGTAAAAGACCATATGTAAACTCTTTGTGATGTGTTTTCAGATGCATGTTTCCTATATTTCACTTTTGTATTGTAACCCTGTACGTTTCTTTCATTGCAGTTATTGCTCTCTCTCTCTTTTATATTGTACATACACACTGTATTCTCTAACGTATATATCTGTGCCTCAATCCAGCTGTGGTGAATTTTGATGTTAAAACTTAACAGTGAATTAAAGTGATAGCAGGCTCGTGTTGGTGTGATGTCGCACACACTTACACACACAGACACACACACACACATGCACTATCTCCTGGTAGCCAACACTAATGCCATCATACATTAATCCCTTAATCTAACACAACCATAGCAACGCACACATTCACATACACATTGATGCTAATTCATGGATGATGGCTTTGGAAGAGGATCAGCACAGGACAAAGTCCAGCCACCTGAGACAGCACACACACACAGACACACACACCCACAGACAACATACAAACTCACAAACACACACAGACAACACACAGTTTCTCTGATATAAATGCATCTAGAAGTGTCTTATCACCGGACCTGGTGGTATTTTAGTATTTTTCTTGGAATGAAGTGGTTCCACATAAGAACAGCAGAATCATAAATCATAAATATAAATGCAAATCTTCCTTGTCTCACTTATTCTTTGTCCGTCTTTGTCCACATCTGAAAATCATCCAGGGTCCGATTTTAGCCAATTCAATATCAGGCCATTTTTACCTGCGGAACTAGTTGGTATTTATTAATAAAATACTTTAATGTCAAGACTGAGTGACCAATTCATTTGTACAGCTGTTACACCCCCCCCCCCCCCCCGAGAAAAATCAATCACAGCGGGGAAATGCACCACATCATTGATTTTCGTACTTTTACAAAAGCTAAATTAGCTACAGCTCTACATGTTCCTATTTACTTTGCCCTATACCTTTATTCTTGCTCCTCTACTCTGAATACTCCTACTTTCCAGGGTTTATTCTCATGACTTGTATTTACCTGAGATTTTAACAAACAAGTGTGTGTCCTTGCAGCTGTCTGTGAAATGTAATTCATTTGAGGGGTTTCCTGCACAATACAACTTATACAGTGATCCACAGCAGCCTGACACACACACTTTAACCTTGTTTCTTACCATAGACTGGACACCATCAGATTCTCTAGAAGGTAATACGAGAACTGACGAGCTCTGAGGAGAAACTGCAGTAATGCAACAGCTCCTGTATAAATGCAGAAACGTGTCAAACTGAAATTATTTCCCCCCCGCTCTGTGGATTTGGTATTTCCGCAGCAGAAGTGAATGGAATAGTCTGGAAGCGGCGACGGGGGCCACACAGAAAGTGGCACGGTCGTATGACAAATGTCACAAGGTCTGATTAAGCTCTCTGGGAATGGAGGAGCTACCCGTCCTAGCCAACACACACACACACACACACACACACACACACACACACACACACACACACACACACACACACACACACACACACACACACACACACACACACACACACACACACACACACAAACGCACAGTAGCTCTAAATCCTCTAGTAGCTCAACCTTTGACTAAGTCTAGCCACATGATAGTCCACTGCATATTATTACTGCATATTGTTTTATATTATACTATATTTAATAATCTTCTATCAACAGCTGGTGCCACATGAGGACAATGTGTCAACATAGGCCTTCATGTTAAGTGTGCATGTTTGTATGGGCCTGTTTAAAGGGGATCAGGGGATCCATCATCGCTTACATCCAACCGTCCATCCACCCAACCACACATCCCTTCACCCATTCACTCCATCATCCATCCATCCATCCATCCATCCATCCATCCATCCTCTCTTCTCACTGCTTCCCACAGCTTCAACTTGATCTGTATGGGTGATGGGATGAAACCAGCTCCTGCCCCGAAGAGAATCGTCTTGTATGACACCCAGTGTCCCCGGTTATCAACCCTGTCAGTGACAAAACCGACCAATTTTACGCATTTCTGGACGATTTGTATGCACGTCTGGCAGAGCCGAGGAGATGGCAGTTCCTCTTCTGGAAGATAAACAACCGGAGCTGTAGGAAACTACCAAACTTAGACACGAGAGCGAAGCTGGAGGCAGGTCGACCGTGGAGCGAGAGGAGCCCAGAGAGAGAGAGAGAAAGACCACAAGTCTATCACCGGAAATCAAGTGTATTTACCTTCAAACTTAAAGCGTGGCACCAGAGGAGGACGAGGCAGGTAAGTTGATTATTAGATCACAACTGAAACATCTGGATTTGATTCTGGCAACACACAAGAATGTGTGAGGGAGATTTTACTTCGACGATAATTCCAGGAAATCGAATCGGACTTTATTAATCCGGGAGGAAATACATGCTACGGGTTAACACAACACATAATCGAGAACAGAGAATAAAGTAATTCATATCAATATGAAGAATAAAGCATAATAAGTGAAAATAAAAAGTATAACGTGGGAAAAGTAAGTGTATGAGGAGTAAATGCAGAAGTAGCCCCTGATAGAAATCTTCACAAGACTATTCAATGAAACGATGGAGGGTTAAATGATTGATGGAGGCTTTAGAAGTATAATCTTATGTCTCATTACGCATTTGTTGTATTAGTGCGTCACATGTGTTTGTATTTTGAAGGCCAGCAGCGGAAGCCGGTGGTGTGCTAGCGGCGGGTTTGACTCCGGAGTCCCACTGCACACTGACGCCGGGCGGGCGCACGGGACGCAGCGGGATGATGTCGCTGACCTGGCTGCTGCTGCTGGAGCTCGCGCTCTACGCCAGCTCCTTCGTGTGCGGGATCGTGGCCGCCGCCTCCACCACCATCGTCCAGGTGACTCCAGGAATTAGCCCGGTCCATTTGTCCCGTCCCCTGGCCTCTCTTCCGGGTGGACTCGCCCGCTGGCGTGTTTGTTTTTTTGGGTGTTTGCGCGTGAGTCAAGTGAAACAAAAAGTTGGCGACAGAGACCAAATAACGTCACAGTTTGTTTTTGACACTTTTTAAAAACACTTTACTCCGTTTTATTGATTCGTTTTCACGGTGATTCAGATATTACGGTAACAGGAGCCCAACTCTGTCTTCTAACTTGTATTTTACGCTCTTTACTTTCTACTTGGCACATATTGCCAGTAACCGAGCGCGTGGACTCGCGACAAACAGGCACGCGCTTTCACTCTCTGCCCAGGAGTGTCATCTCCATCATCTTCCTCATCTCCATCATCTTCCTCATCTCGTTAGTTGCGCTCATCCTACGCTATTTGCGCACTGGAGGAAAAACAACCCTCCTCAACCTAATCAGGAAACGCGCGAGCACGTGAACAAAGCACACGAGCGTAAATGCTGGATATGCGCGCGCGCGTTAACAACAGTCATGTGCCCAGATTCTAGCTACTTGTGTGTGTGTGTGTGTGTGTGTGTGTGTGTGTGTGTGTGTGTGTGTGTGTGTGTGTGTGTGTGTGTGTGTGTGTGTGTGTGTGTGTGTGTGTGTGTGTGTGTGTGTGTGTGTGTGTGTGTGTGTGTGTGTGTGTGCGTTCTTTACCTCCTTAATTCCCTTTCCTGGATAAACACTGATCAGTCGTTATCATGGGGACCAAAGAAGAAGAATCATGTACTTTGGAGGTTTTTCTATGATAGAATCTCTCTCTCTCTCTCTCTCTCTCTCTCTCTCTCTCTCAAATGTCAAAAACAAAATCAAATCTCACACACGTCTGCCTTGTCTTGTCTTCCAGGGTAATTTCGGAGGCCTGTGCATGCTGTACGGACTCGTCGACTACAATGCCACGGCCGGCCTCGTGGGGATCCAGTCGTCCAGCGCCCCGTCCCTGTGTTACTTTGTGTCGGCCATCTCGGTGATGGTGGCAGTGGTGTGCTTCTCCCTGTCTCTGTACTGGGTGTACACCCTCTGCATCGACGGGAATTTCAGCAGGTGATTATTTTCTCATCATCTCACATTATAAGCCCCCACAGGCGTCTTTTTAGATTTCATTAGTTTTAACTGTCACAGAAAACCTACTGTAGTGGTTTTATAGGTTGGAGAACAAAAATACAGCTGTTTTACTGCAATTTACACAATCCTAGAAAAGACAATGGACACGTGAACATAAACAACAATATTCTGATAGTAACCTGGTTAAAACAACAACATGTCAAACAGGAATATGATATCTCCATTTACACGGACAGCAATAATTTGCCAGTAGCACAATCAGACAAAACATGTGATGGTTTTGATTTCTTTTTAAACCCGATATGAACGGATTGTCGTACGTCTTAATTTAATCGTGCTACAGCATCAAACCCAGACTAATAAACTTCATCAAGGCAGCTTAGTTTGAGGGTTTCATACAGTTTAGCTGCTGCTTACCCAGACTGAATCTCTGAAGCTGCAGAATTGATGAAGAGGTAACAAAACATGGAATGAAAAACACGACAATCAAAGCAGAGTGTAGTGTAGGTCAATGTCATGGAGACGTAGTCATTTGACATCATTTCCTCATTTGGTCAGAAGAGGAATCCACCTTTTTAATTCCTGTGTTTTTCTTTCCCCTCACATGAAAACGCTCTCACGCTCCTGTTCCTCCTCCTCTCCACAGGGAGCGCATGTGGATGAACATGGTTGTTGTTGTGTGCGGCATTTTCCTCTTCTTCCTGCTCATCACGGGCTGCATTCTGAAGATGGGGCGGGACTCGCTCTGCAACTCGGTGCTACAAGTCGTTCCCAACATTACCAGGTGGAACGAACACACACACACACACACACACACACACACACACACTATAACGACTAAAAGCACATGCATGCAGAAACATGTCCACACAACCAAAACGCCTCACAAACAAATCCCAAATGAAACAGACATTTGAAACCCACAGAGTTTTACTTCCTGATTGGCTGGACTCTCTGTCACTGACCGACCTGCCTGCCTTTTGGAGGCCGATACAAATGCACATCTTCTCTGCATTGTCTAGTCTTTGAAATATGTTTTCATGCAAACTTACCTACTGATATGTCTGTGAAAGCCTAATATCAGACACGATCCATCCACTTTCTAACACGCCATCTGTTTCTGTCTCAAGTTGTGAGCAGGCCCAGACTAGACCCTGGGCGACTCCTCTGAGAGCAGGAAAGTTCTACGACAGTCTGTACAAAGCTGAGGTCAGTATTCCTTTTCTTTATCCTGATGGCTAGTCCTCATAAACCTCTGCACTTTAACTCAAAGCCAGGACAATAAGGAATTTCATGTGTTTCCCTAACAGACCGCGGTGTGGGTCAACTTCTTCTTCTGGCTCATCATCGGGATCCTGGTCTTCATTCAGCGGCGCCACGGCCCCGGGGCGAAGGTGATCGTGGGGGGGTTCGGCGGGCCGTCCGGTGGGCTCTTTGGTGACCCGGGGGTGACTGCTGCGGAGACAGAGCCGTTTTTCAACCGACCCCCGCAGACACAGTGAGGACGTGAGTCCCAGAGGTTAAACAAACACACAGCAGCAACATATGGAAATAGGGTTAATACACTCAGTGTTCTAGTGAATGCCAACAAAGTTATTATTAAGATGCTTGTGATAAATTGTGAGTAAATGTGGCCGATCGAGGCACTGTCAACAACAATATAAACATTGTTCACCGACGAGGATGGGATTCGAACCCACGCGTGCAGAGCACAATGGATTAGCAGTCCATCGCCTTAACCACTCGGCCACCTCGTCCTGTTCAGCAGCATTATATGAAGCCAAGTGGTGTGCAGAGCCGTTTGTGTGTTTGCCTCAGGGTGTGTGTGTGAAGCAGACTTCCAAAGATTGAACTGCTGATAAGTGCATTTACCTGTTTCCCACATTTAGCTCGAAGCCATTTTCAACGTCTGAGACCTGGATCACACAGAAATGTGGAGTCCTGCCTTTGTTTTTTTTTACATGACTTAGAAACAGGATGTGTTCATCACAGGCATTTGGTTATATTTCACCAGTGGACTCAGATTTTGTACTTAGGTGTGATTTGCAGATTTTGTTTCCTACTTCAAACATTTTCTCATTTTTTACATCCGGTCCCTCCCAGTTTTAATAATGTTTGTTCTCTTTTTCTTTCTTTATGACAAATAATTGAATTCGGCACTCTCCTTTCTTTTTAATTTGCCACTGCTGATGTGTCCGACCCCTCACTTCTTTTTCTAACTTGTACTTTATGTTCACTCAGTGTTACTTCTATGGGATACTGTGTGTGATCATGTGCTGTAGAGTGAATGCACTTCAGGGCTGTTTAGTCCAGAAATCCAACAGTTGGCTGTTTGTGCTGATGCTACTTGACACATGTGCCAGAATAAACCAAAGAGTTTAAACACAATGACCTAAAGTTCTTTTCTTTTTTGCTGCTGTAGCATTTGTCAAGTTTTCTTTAACTCAGCTTAGTCACGGTCTAAGAAAGAATGGAGGCATGGGAATTCATATGTGGAGCTGTGTCGCCCTCTAGTGGGGGATAATGAGTAAAGACTTGGAGTTCGACCAGAGTCACTCTTTCATTTTCGCTTGTTCAAAGTTTTTTAACTGAGGGCGACAGAGAGAACAAATTCTGCAAAAGCTGTTTCCTGCTCGGCAATCGTATTATTGTAGCGAGGAAATGATGCAATGACTGTCACCAATACAGACCTGAGATCTGTGGAAACTCAACCCGGCCACTTTGTTCACAAAACAAGTCTCCTAAGTCATTATAATGAGAATCCTCAAATATATAAAAATAACAACATAGTATTTCCCCAAAAATGACTTAGTATCTCAAAATTATGACTCATATTATGATTTCAATTTTTTTAGTTTGATGCCATTTATCTTCCTGTGAATTAAGATGTTTAGTTTGACTCAAGGATGAACCTGATTTGATTCTTGGGGGTCAACGGTTAAGGTCACATGTTTAAGGTGTAGTTTTAGTTTTTCCAAATTGCCCAAATCCTTACACTCTTTACTTTGCATTTTATGAACTGAGTGCCAAGTGGACACAATTGACATATCTTTCTTTTCCATCCACAACTCCGTGTTTTAAACCGAGCACCTTCTCTGACTCGTGCGATCGGTGCGTCTAAATGCCTCTGCATTAATTCACAGCAGTTGCCAGACAGACAAGAATAGACAGGATGAGCTTACTCCTGCTATTCCAGCAGGACCCCTTCTGTCTTTCACCTTACCTGCGTAATCTCTGTGGATTACCTGATGTCCCTGAGGTGGAAGATAACGTTCACTGAGGAGAGAAAGAAAGGAGACACACGCCAGGAGACGAACACAGAGAAGTCTTCACCGGTCTGTGCAGAAAGAAGAGTTCATATAAAGTAGAAAGACTATCGAGGACGACCAACAGGAGAGAGAGAGCACTCTGGAGGACGCTGAGGACTCTTTGAATCTCGAGTGGGAGAAGGGATCCCCCTCAAGGCTCGTGATAAATCTGACTCTGGAGTCTATGGTGAGACACTTCCATCTCTCTTATTATTAAGATGTGTGGCTGTAAGAACGCATGAATGAGAGAGGGAATAGGAGGAGGAGTGCATCAGAGATTGAGTGCTGGTGGGAGAGGAGTGAAAGAGAACGAGTGAGAAGAGCAGTGGACAGTGGAGACCGAGCTAAGCTGTGATAAGCCTCTTTGAGCTACTTCACTCTCCACACATCAAATGTTCTGTTGTGAACCTGTTGATCTGAGCCGGGCCTCGTCACTGTGACATATTGATTCTCTTGATCTGCTTTTTTGGCAGGAGACCTCGGCCTTACTGCCAAATCAGACAAAACCTGTGGAGAACAGAGTCGAGTCCTTAAATCTCCTTAATCACAGACCGGCCTTCAACTTGACAATTACACTTTGCGTCTCTGTTTTTTTAAGCCTCTGTCCTCATCCTGTCCATGTCCTAAGCTGACCTCTGTCCGTCCCCCCTCCAGAACATGTCTCGCGATCAGTGTGAGTCTGTGGCCGTGAGCGTGGAGTCCCTCCTCAACGACGCCAAGAGGATGCAGCTGCAGTGCCGGGAGCGCAGCGAGCAGCTCTCCATGGCCGCCACGCAGCTCAGGGTGGAGTCGGCGTCCCTGAGGGAGCAGTGCGAGGCCACGCAGCTCGACATGGCGTTCATCCGCCGGCAGCTGGACGAGCTGCTGGACACCAAGGCCGCCTTCGAGGCCAGGGAGAGGCAGGCGCGCAAGCTCAGCAAGCAGCTGTGAGGAGAGGAGGAGGAGGAGGAGGAGGAGGAGATGGGGGTGTGAGAGAGGGGAGCAGCGTTCTACGTGTCATGAACTTCAGGCTCCCCCACTGAAACCCTTTGTTTGGCAGCCAGGAAATAGAAGGGATGTGGGTGAGGGGTTAAAGAAGAGAAGGAATAGGTGAGGGAGGAAGAGGAGGAAGAGGTTAGGGAGGAAGGGGACTGCAGACAGATTTAGAAGAAACAGTAGATTGCACAGCTTCAAAAAGGATCAGTAGTCCCCTTATGAAATCACATTTCAATTCACTAGATTTTTATTTACTCCAAAATGTACACACTGAAAATATTCAATATTTAATTCAAGTATTTAAAAAATGTCCTGTATCACAATGTTAAAGAAAGTTTAAATAAAATCCTGAATTTAACGGATTCTCTCTCATTGGGTTATTTCACAATCCTACACAAACTATTATGGAAAACAACTGAGTAGTTTTTGTGTAATCGTGTTGACTATAGCAACCGATGCAGTTGAAAACATAATAAAGTCAAAAGACAGCAAAATAATAAAAAATGTTTTACACCCAGCACCAATGGGCCCTTGAAGATTTGCTGTCATTATGAACAGATCCTAAAAATATATTTAGCAAAAACACAAATCATAACTGAAAATAAAGCAGCATGTGTGGTTTGTCAGGTTGTTGAAAGAAGGAGAGAAAAAGCACTTTATTGACTTGCACAACTATTTTCCATTCCTCTTGATTTATGCTGCTACGTTGCACATGCACACGAATTTCACGTCTCCTCTTTTTTGTGTCAAATAAACAATTTTCTTTCCTTCCGTCTCATTCTCTCTCTCTTTCTTACCGATATAACGTGTGGGAAAAGTATAAGTATCAGTCTTAAATCCTCAAAGTGTGACCAACCCCTAGTTTTAAAATGACTTCAATGGATAACACACAAATTAATTAAGTTTGTTGTGTTTTTGAAGTGGGCAACACATTTGAAATTAACCCTTAGATGCACGAGTGACTGGACCCTACACTCTTCCATAAGTGGGTCAAAAATGACCCATATTCGAATCAATGGGTTTTTATGCCAATTTCGTCATTTTGGTTAAGAATAATCACTTGTATAATATTTAGTATTATATTTAGGACCACACAAGAATGATTTCAAGTTTGAAATATCTTTATTTTTCACTTTCTAGCATTTTTGAAAAAGAAAATTAGCCAAAACAGCAATAGAAAAATGTGAACATCCATTGTCACAGACTGATACATCCCAGTTCTTCTCACTTCCTGCAAGCAGGGTCAATCCAATGAAGGCCATGAATTTATCTTTGGTTACATTTTTCCATTCTTTTCCTCAACCTGTTGCTACTCCCCGTCCTTCCAAGTTTGTGCTCTTCATCACCTCTTGTATTATATCATCAGTGATAAAGAGCTCCCATGCTAAGTGGTGCTAAGCCCTTGTGCAGGCCAGGCCCCTTGTGCAGGCCCTGACCGACTTCTGAGGATATTGTGGGAGGATACCCTGACCGACTTCTGGGTGGAAGTTACCTCCAACCCTGGGTGGGAGGTAACTCGCTCCAGTAAGAGCCCGTCCGACTCATTCTGTTGGACACAGAAGAGGAATCTTCTGAGTCAGATTGATCCTGTTCAGTTGGATTTCCAGGTGGACAACTGCCACTGCCACCTGGACAATAGTCTGGGTCCTCATCATCAGAAATGTCAGACTCGGAGTTCAACCCCATAACTGCCTCTCCATCATCCAGCATCTGTAGGACCATTTCAGCTGTGTATCTAGCAGCCATGACACCTTGGATGAAGAAACATAAGAGTAATGTTATAGATCAATATGTAGCTATATAAATAAATACACTCAAACACACTATATATAGTAATGTTAGCTAACTTAGTTAGCTAGCTAGTGTTAGCTAGTTATAAGGTAGGCTAATTTGTTGATAAATAAAAATAAAATACTCTTTCACACAACAATCATGAATGACACGCACACATACGCACACACACAATACATATAGTAATATTAGCTATCTTAGTTAGCTAGCTAGTGTTAGCTAGTCATAAAGTAGGCTAATTTGTTGATAAATAATAATAACAACAGTCATGAAAGACAGACACACAATATTATATGAAGATAATACTTACACGTAGCAGCTCTTGCTGTGTAAAATAATCTTCTTGAGGGGTGAAACTTCTGATATAGTCTGTGTGGTCCACAGTTATTTTATTCCTGACAGCCACAGTTGATAAAAACCAAAGGTTCCCATTGGATTCCATAGAAAATGCATGCGGGTCATTTTTGACCCACTTATGGAAGCTTGGGGTAGTAATACAAAAACTACAATTTCTTAAAAGGTATAAAACTTAAGTTAAAAATGTAAATGGCATTATATCAAAAACATGTTTTTTGAGGAATACCTGGAATATGAAATTATAAACAAATTTCATTACGAAGATATTTCAAGAAAACTACCTCACTGGGTCATTTTTGACCCACTTATGCATCTAAGGGTTAAAATTAAATGCTGATTGAAATGTGCTTTATTTATTTTCAGTTTATGCATTAATCTGACTCCTTTTGAATTATTAACAGTTTTTAGATTTTAGGTTCATCTGTGTGAATCTTTTTATTGGTGGATCAGGTTTTTGTATTTTATTTGCATTTGTTGGTTCCTTTTTCCTCGTGCTTTTACTTTACTTCCTGTCTGTATCCTGCTTCCTGCTCCTGTGATTGTCTGCACCTGCCGCAGTCTGTGACCCACCTGTCTGTTGTGTGTCTGTGCTGCTCACTCTCAGTCAACAGCCCTGGATTTACATCGTGCTGCAGTTTTGCAGGTTTGTTCCCTTATGTCCACTTTTAGTTTTGCCAGTTTACCTGCTTCTTATCCCCCCACACACACACACCTGCCTTTGGAGTCTGTTTGGAGTGAGAACTGCTGATGTTTTCACTAGTGTGTAATCACCTACATTGTATGAATTGTTGTTTTCTTTAACCCTAGAATGGGCCCTTTATGTTTGAATACTTTATATTTACATCGGGAGCAGGTCCTCTCTACAGAGGCCGCCATGTTTCTTTTACAGTAGCCCGGACTGGACAAACTAAACAGCTTTTGAGTTTTTATGACAACTGAAGGCTTCCACAGGTTCTCTGTCATGTCTACATATACACTATTTATAGGCCTAGTTGTCCTTTCAGTTTGACAATAATAAAAATATTCTACACATTCTATCATCGTGTTTTCTCACATTCATTTTAAAGCATCGATTGGAGCTAATAGAGCTAATGTGTGCAAGTGGGAAGCAGCCATGTTTTTAGGACTCTGTGCTTTAACCCAAGGTGTGAATTCAGTCTACATGGCTTCTTTGGGTCTTATTTCTAGACCTGTTCTGTGCTTTCAGTGTGGGTCGGCTGTTTTTTCCATTGCCTCTTTGTGCGTTGCGATTTTTGTGTGTTAATAAATCCCATTGTTCTTGTTGTTTCCAAGGTTTCCTGCAGTCGATCTGTGTCAGTGGTGGAGTGATGTTCGTCCTCACAGAACCCCCCCCATCGTGGGAAGTCACAATTTGGGGACTCATCCGTGATTTAACATCCACAAGGTGAAGTAAGTGTAATTATATATATGTCTATAACGACCTTTGATTTAAGATAGTGGTCCTCTCTTTATTTGTGTGTGTCTCTTGTGGTTGTTGGTGGTTGTTGTGTTTGTGCGTTCGGATGGGTGTTGGGTTCATTCTGATTCTAATCATGTAGTTATCCAGCGCCATGTTATTGCCTTATTCATTTCATACGAGTGTGGGTCCGAGTGTGGCAGTAGGGATGACTTAACATTGTGTGTAGTGCATGTGTGTGTGAGCTTTATGCTATGGGTATTGCTTTTGCTGTGTCACTTGTTGGTTGCTGCATTTTGTGTTGTGGTTGTTGCTGTTCAATTTAGTCGCAGCTACAGGTTTAGTTGCCTTTTGTTAGATTTAGTGTATTTAAGGAAGTTGTAAGTATTCAAGTATGAGTACAGATATAAAAAAGAAGCATACATCCAGAACTCGGCATTAAATAAATGAGTACATATTCAAAACATTGTGTTTAATCTAACTAATTTCATTATAACTTTATTCTTAAAATATTTAGATGTTCCTATTTTCCTCCAGTGACCATAATACTCTATAATAAGTAAAATTACATCAAAGAGAATATTTTTAAATGTTAAAGTTACTTAACAGCAGTAATTATATATAAACACACACCACAAAGAGATGCAGAGTCAAGACAGTTGTGTCACAAAGCATTAAAATTTTAATCATCATTATGAAATCATTCTATAAATACACGGTGGTCATATCATTAGGAAGTTATTTTAAATAGCAATAGATAACAAAGGGACAGGAGAGATGCTTGTTGGGGTCAAAGGCGTAAAGAAGGAGCGAAAGTCTGCCGGGCGCAAAACTGGGACTGCTAGTGGGAGAAGCTGGGAATGTGTGTTTGCGGGTGTTCAGTTTGGTGTCTTTGCCACTGGGACCCTCGTGTCATCACCGCTCTGAAAGACAAACTGAGAACAGGTCAGAGACTGAAGCTTCACGGCGTGCAGTGGTTTTGACGTGTGTTGAGGGAGAGAGAGGTGGACTTACTTTCAGTTTTCTTTTTCAGTGGCAACAGTGCTGCTTTCGCCTGGAGAACACACAACGTTACCGAAACACCTGGACACAAAATAGCTGAATGACTTAAAAATGAAAGGTCAGACCCGCAAGGAATAAATCACCTTCTTTATAGCGGCCCAGTCTTCGAGGATGTCGATGTCTCTCAACATGTAGACGATGAAAGGTCCTGTGAGAGTGACAAGGCAGTTTTCGAGTTGACCATTCAACATAGCAGTTATAAATGGTGGGATTAATAGAACAGTTTAAATGTGAAGAGTAGGATCTTTTATTTTTACCGGAAACAAGAGCTACTTTCTTCTTTCTCTCCATGCGACCCGGCAGAATCTTTCTTTTACACTTCTTGCCCCTCGTCTCATCGCTCCACTCTGCGATAAGAACAGATCACATTCACCACATGACATTCATATGAAGCCTCATGTCTTCTGGCAGTGGACTGAAGGGACAAAGAAAGGAAATAACATGTTCACGGTACAAAAAGGTGCGTGTACCCGAGGTGAGGTCTGTGTTCTGTCTGTCCTCGTCCAGTCGCCGGATCTTTTCCAGCAGCTCGGTCTTCATGGCGTCGAACAGCAGCGTCCTCTCGCTCTGTAACACAAGTGTGCACGCGTACACGCACAGTTTCAGTATTGCAATAGTTCTGCTGGTGTCCCAGTGCAGTATTGGGTATGCTGTGTTCCTACTGTGCGTGCGTCACCTCCAGGTGCTGCCGTGCTCCTTGCACTTCACACTCGTGCTTGTGCTGGATCACCTGCAGACACAACTCCCTGTACACTCCTGGACATGCAGACAGAGAGAGGCACATGTTATGTGGTTATCATTGTGGACCGTACAGCACATCGTATACATTTACATCAGGATATGAAGTCTAGTTTTAATAGTAGTGTCTTGGCATATCGTAAATAATAGAGTCTGACCGCTAATCATTTTTGGAGCCCGATTCAGATGTTAAGATTTGGATTATTCTTGTCTACCGATATATCGGCTGATAAGCATGTTGAAACATCGGCAATGATTCCTGAGAAGTCTTTATCAAACCCTTATGGCAAAGAAATTGATGATAAGTGAGGCTTGATATTTTAGAGTTTATCCAAAAACCTAACTACAGTATAAACAAGTATAAATAAATACAACAAAATTTATAGAACTCGAATTTAGAAATCAAATATACACTTACAAAGTGAGTGCAATGTTCTTTTCTGTATTGTTTATTCTATGAACATAATTGTATCTGCAAACATAAACACTGATACCAATACCTCTGTGAAAGGCTCATATCTTTAATTCATAGAGTAAGTTGTTGCTACCCTTCAATTTCATAAGTTAGCACCATAATAAAACCAGTGCTGTTTTCAGACTTCACTTTTTGTGCCGATTTAAACAAATGAGGGATTATGTGTTAATCGATGAGCTATCAAAGTTCTGGTTCCGACAGGAGGATGTTGTTTCCTTTTTGAGAAAATCGAAATGTTTACCACCAACCACGTACCGGCCACCTGTGTTCGGATCTGCATGCTGTTCTGCAGCGCCGCCAGTGGTTCCCTGTATTCTCCGGCCTTCCCAGTGAGCACCTCGTCCAGCTTCACTTTCATCTGGTTCAGCCGCTCCCGAAACAACCTGCAATCACACGCTGAAGTCAGGCTCCTTCTCCTGCTTCTACCGTCCTCCAACAAACATCTGTGGAGTCGTCCACCCCCCCCCCGCTCCGACTCTACTCACTTCTCCTTCAGCTCCTGGAATTGTTTTTCAAGATCGTACATCTCGTGGAGACATTCCCCCCTCCTCCGCTCGCAGTCTTCATCGTCCATCTCTTCACAGGGGACAGAGAGACAGAAACAATGAAATTCAATTTTTCCTTCTTTTCTTTCACTCAGTCTGGTGACACATTTAGCTGAGCACTTTTGACTTTACCTGAACTCTCCTCTTCTTCCTCCTCCTCCTCCTCCTCCTCTCCCTCTTCACTCTCGTCCAGGTCGCTCTCCCTCTCCTCCGTGCTCTCCTCCATGGTCTCTTCTCCGCCTCCTCTCCCTTCGTTTTCTCTCGGCTCCTCCACCTCTCCGTTGGCCTCAGGGAGCTGTGACTCTCCTTCTGCCTCCATCTCCTCCTCGGGCTCCCTCACAGGGGGCTGTGCGGGCATGGCTGAGAAAAGTCACAAGAGGAATGAACTCACAACGAGGCACGAGGAAACAAAGGTATGTTTTCGTCTGCATTTGTCTGTAAATCTTTTGGATGGCAAAATAACGCAAAAACGACAGAGCACTGTTGGTCAGAGGAGGCCCATTCAATTTGGTGCCTTATTTTTAGTGTTTGACTGTGGGTGCTGTGGAGTTGTGCGGTCTGATGGCTGGTTGGAGGCTAGTGGTTGGATGTGCTGTTTACATTCATATAATATAGTATTCTATACCTATCTAGTGCCTATATATTAATATAAGTCTGTAGGTAGATGGATCGATTTACTTGATTGATCCCAATTTCGGAAATGATTGTGTTAAAGCAGCATGTCCATGCTATGTAAACATGCATGCTTGTTTTCATAGCAGGTACATTTTCTCCTTTACTTTTATTATCTTAACTTTACCTTATCCTTGTTTTATCTTTGTCTTGTGTTACCTTAACTTATCTAACCTTTATTTTATCTTGTCTTATTCTATCCTTTTCTTATTGTTATCTTTATCTTATCTTATACTTATATCTACCTTATCTTATCAGTGAGAAGACAGCAGAATAGGGCTGCCGTTTGACTTCCGGTTCTCTGTCACCGCACAAAAACAAACATAGGTGATAGTTATTTGAGGAAACCAACAGTAATTAAATGCTGCAGCGCGTTATGAAGACTTAAACTAAAACAATCACTGATGTTATATTAACTTATCATCTTCACAACATCAGTCAACAGTGCTTTCATTTAGTAACGTAACCGGAAGCGCTGCTCCGCTCTGCCTCTCTTGCCCACCGCCAGCTGCCGTGATGTCATTGAGTAAACGATCGTTAACGTTACTCGCTCGGTTCTTTTACATGAAGTCTGTGGTTCACCCTGAAAACAACTAGTATGTAGTTTATCACAGACTCACCACAGACACTCGGGATGAGTCACAAACTAACACTCAGTCGCTTCGGCCATTTTCACCTCTCATCCGTGAGAGCGCAGTGAAGTCAAGTGCAACAGCAGCTACCGACGGAGAGGGACGGACATGCCACACACCGACACACATATACAGTGAAGGGGTCTCATGTCTGCTAGTTAACTAGGAAGCCGGTGTTTAGATGTCGGTGGACAAACAGACGCAGCTTCAACTCTGAGCTTCTCTTCCTACGAGGATTAACGAGTGACGTCCATTCTGTTGGTAAACAAGTAAGCGTCCAATCCCCGCGGAGCCAACAGGAAGCGGGACACTCACCTCCTCAGCGCGACTCGGCTCAAACTCTCCTTCTCCACATTTCCATCTTTTTCAAAAAACTACTTCCTCCTCTTCACTTCCACACTTTGCCGGACTCCTCAGCCCCGCGAGCTCAGCCAATCAGCGGCAGGCCCCGCAGCTCGGAAGCCGACCAATAGGAGCGACCGTCCCAGGTGAGCGTCGCCCGTCCAATCAGAACGCCAGAACGCGTTGCAGGGGCCAATCACCGCTCAGGTTGTTGCTGTGGGTCATCGCATTTAGCCAATAAGAAGGAGGTAAAACGAAAAGCGCGTATCTGGCTTTTTTTGGATAGTATTACATCTTCCCCACAATGTAATGTAATGTAATGTCATAATATATGTAAAATTAAATTATGTAATATAATATAAACTAATACAATGTAATAAGTATATTATAATGTGATTTAACGTAATATAATATGTAAAGTACAGTTATGTAAAAAAAATGTCCTGTAAATAACACATAAAAATAATTTGTTGTTTTGTTTTTATTATCGTTTTTAAAATTATTTTTGCAATGTGTTATTTATTTGTTTCTTGTCTTTATTTTGTAACCGGATTCAAAATCATCTGCTAACTTGATTCTAAGATGGTCCTCTATAAAACAAGGCCTTTAAGTTGTTTTTATTTACATTTTTTTATGATAAAGTAAAGAAAAAAACTGAATTTCTTATTGAGGAAGAGACTATGTAGTAGATCTGTGTTCACAAACCTGATACCAGGAGAGGATTCAGACTCTCTTCTCTGCTCCTGCTGGGACATTGTCATCACCACTGACTGTCCATGAACAGGACTGGACTCACATTTAACCACCATGTGATAAGTACTGGATAATATTTACTAAAAGGAACTTTCAACAAGACCTACCCTTTATTGTTAGTGTCTGTGTGTATGTTGTGTTTTCTCCTCTAAATGGCATTTGTGTCATTGTTCTGTACTGTAGCTTCAATGGCTTGTGAATGTCCTTACATGACCACTAGATGACGGTGTCCTACCATCACCCCACATGTACTGTAGTTGCCATACTTGCCATTGACCACAAGCTGGCACTAAAGCAATGCTAAACCTCAAGAGCCATGCAAATAATACAGGTGGAATTCTTTTCATTTGGAAAACAGGGGCTTGTCATGGCCGACATTTTGACTCATCATAAAAGGAAACCCAATGTGCAATCATTTCTGTAGTGCACTTCTTCATGTGGTGTAAAACCTGCTAGTCCTTAAAATGTATCTAAAGGATCAGGTTTTTTTTTAAGTATAGTGGCAAAGAAAATTACACAGAAGTCACATACAAATTGAGAGAGAGAGAAACAAAATGTCCATTTTACATGTTTTTATTAAAGTTGCATAAAAGTGTAACAAAATTGGGCAAAAACAAGACCTGTTGTTGATATTGCTACATTTGTTAGTTGGTTTGATCTAATCATTGTCCCAAAAAAAGGCCACCGCTCCTTCAATCCACATGGTTTAGCCTCAATGATAATAATCAGCATATATATAATCATTTGATATTTTGCAATTTTCCCCAACAGTAAAAAAACCGACCGCTCAATAACAGTCTAGGAAGGTATAATCCAAAACTGGATTTAGAAATAAAAATCCATTCAAATTGAGAGGATTGAGCTCACATGGTTACGATCGGACCAATCACAATGTCTCTGCAGACGGCGCTGGGTTTGGAGGTGCCACCAGGACCGAGAAGACGCAACCACACCAACGTTAATCTGAATGGATTTCTGCTCAGATATATATTAATCCAAGGCCCGGCATCAAGAAGTGTCATGATCACAATAAAAACAGATCAATGTAAATGTAAAGAACGTTGGTTTTCATCTAAACAAAGTATCACTGTATCAAGGCCTAAGTATTAAACACACACACTTCTACAAAAAAGAAACACCAGAATCTCATTTTGTTTTTCAAGAAAAAAGAGAAAAAGGAGTGACTGTGGATCTGAGATTCTCCACGCGCCGCAGTTCTGCTCAGCAACACACGTTTGTGTTACCGTTTTCAAAATGAATGTCTCCCGTTTATTTGGTTTGTGTAACATAAATAATACCTAAGGCAACATCTGTTTTTCAAAAAAGAAAAAAAAAGAAAGAAAGGATAGAAGGGGAGGTTGGACAGAGGGAGGATAATGGAGGAGAGGGAAATGACAGAACAGAACGATGGAAATGGGCCAGAGTGTGTGTTTGGTATGTGTATTTTTTTATGTGTGTGTGTGTGTGTTGGTGCTGAGAGAGAAAGAGGCAGACAGTGGAGGTCTGCTGTCACCGCAGGTGTTAGCAATTGGTAACGGCGGATGTAACCGCTCCTCCTATTGGCCGACGGGCTTCGGTCTCCAATCTGATTGGCTCAGGATGGGAAACAGATGGCTTATTCTTCGAGATGATTGGCAGTGGCGGCACAGAAATGCGGATCTTGTGTCAGCTGAGGACCACTCGCTCTCCAATTCTGTCCTTTTACTCTGCACTCAGTGTGTGAGTGTGTGTGTGTGTGTGTTCACATCTGTGTAAGAGGCAGCTGTGTTTGCTAATGCGTCTCCTCTGCCCCAAGGGGGTGTGTGTGTCTGTGTGAGTGCATGAGAAAGAACAACGGAAGAAAAGAGGGATGAATGCATTTAGACAGCTTCAAATTCAAAGCAGCGACCTCCCATTCCGAGGTCTAGTTGGTGGCTCCACTGATGTGACGGGCAGACAAAAGGTGTCCGCAGAGGAGACACGTGACCGCTGCAACGTGACAACACAACGTGGTGGACTATAGGATTTCTTCGAAGAAAGGGGAGAAACAGTGAGAAATAGAGAGAGAAGGGGAGGGGGTTGTTAGAAAGAAAAGAAAACACAAGGCAGCTTTGTTTCAGGTCCCCCTGTCGGACTGTCAGTGTGAGCGTGTGTGTCACAAAAAAACAAACAAAATAAAACAGGAACCAGTCCTCTTCTAAAATTCAAATATGTCGTACAGAACAGCAGAATATACAGGCCAGGAAAAAACCCTCACGAGAATGTTGCTGTACATTATGTAGCAACACACACACACACACGTAGCATTTCAACACACAGACGTACACGTGTGTGTGCAGGCCGCACACACGCGGGGCTTCTAAATCGCCGTCTTTGTACAGACCTACGTATCCGAGGAAAGAATTTAAAATCTAGTCAAACACGCCCAACCCAAAAGAATCTACTCCTACTCCTAAAACCATTCATTTCTTTAGATGACCACCGCAGCCAACCAGTGACTTTCTTTTGGGTTCACCCATCGTTCCCAGGATCAAATTGGCCTCTTCGCTGGACTAAAAATACACCGCACAATACTCCTTGTGGTCAGAGGCTCAGATTTTCCCCGCAAAATGACACAGTGCAGTTTTTTCAACAGACACACACGGAAAAAAAGTCTTCAAATGCACCACTGTAGCAAATACCTTTGATTTAAGGTGGAACATTTGCTGTACTGACCTCAAAAAGGTTAAATCTAAAGTCAAGTGATTATTGACTCCACGCCCTCAGAATGAAAAAGAAAGCAGCGTAAGAATTGGGGTGGGTGGCTGGTTTCAAATCTCTTACAAATAAAATAAGGGAATCTCATTGGTCGAGACCTGAGCCACGATTGGCTGCTTCCTCCTTTGAACCCTCCTCATCCTCCATCGTTCACCCATCCACTCGTTTCTTGGCTTCTGCCAGCTCTGGCTCTTCCCACTCTCGGCTGCTCCCAGTAATTATGGGATTCTTCTCGGCTCCCCTCCTCTTCCTCCTCCGACAGATGGAGGAGCTGGATGAGGGAGAGGCGTAGCTAGATAAAGGGTGAAGGAGGAAAGGCGAGCGCCTGGAATCAGGGCCGATGAATTGCTTGCTCTCGATCAATTATGAGCTCTTTCTTTCTTTGCTGGTGGTATTTTACGGAGGAAGTTCATCAAATAAGCAGGGGATGTCAGAAATAATCTGAAATAAAAGGGATTAATGGGACTGGATCCAGGCAACGGGAGAGAAGAGGATGAGATGAAGGGGAGAACAAAAACAAGAATGGGGATAAGAACAGAGGGCCTAACGACAAGAGGAACAAAAAATTTCCTCAATGGAAGAAGATTGACGTTAGAATACAAAAGAGAATGGGGAGTGAGAGGAAGACGAGAGGTGAGGGCGGAGGAGGGAGGATGCCCGGGGAGGAAGGGCAGGAGGAGTAGGGACGCCATCATTTCTTCTGAGGCGTGGAGAGCTTCTGCATCCCCCGGATCTTGTCGAGCAGGTCTGAGACGAAGTCCTACGGGGGGGGGGGGGGGGGAACAGGAGGGACAGAGCACATGAGGTGGAGTCAGAAACCAAAACGTTGATTTGGGCGCAGACAGACGGAGGAAAGGAGAGATTTGTTACCTCGGTGGGTTTGTAACAGTCGACCACCAATTCCTGTAAAACAGAGACAGACAGTGTGAAATGATGCTTTGTGATGCTTTCAGACCTGCACTGCGTTTTCTACACATCTGACCCAGCGGTTTTCATTTGTAAAAGGTAGTCTCCATGTCCTACCTTGACCCTGGCTGCACGATCATTGTCACTGGGCATATCCAGCAGCTCGTCCACATCTATCTCCAGCTCTGGGATGGCCTCCTCCTGCAACACAGACAGGAAGAGGAGAGGACACGTGAGCGCATGCAGAGACAACAAAAACACATCGGTTCGTTAACACGGTTCCCGAGAAACCAAAAGTGGCCGATCCCCGTTAGGAGCTCCTTCACGGAACGAAATCCTCATCATCCGCTCTATTCTTAGTCCCTGTGTTTATGTTATGTGGTCGCCTGCAAATAGATCAGCACTGGCATTTCTGACCTGGTGCAATTGCTGGTGTATGTTCTTCTGTTGAACACTAGAGGGCGGTTTCCTACCACCACATGTTGTACAGAACATGACAGAGAAGAGACAAAGACACAGGCAGGTAGACGGTTATCTGTCACGAACAAGGGGAACTGATCAAGCACGCGAGGAAAAGACCAAAATCAAACGGATCCATCCAACTTTATTCATATAGCACCTTTCAAGCAACTCAAAATGAATTCAAAGTGGTTTCCATGCGATTGACAAAACACAGGATGGTAAAAATGAATTCAAAATTGATAATAGAAAGACAACAATTAAAGAAAGTGAAGGCAATAGAATGTAGATGATCATCAGTAAAATTTTGGTGAAACATAACAGAATAAGCTTAAACAATAAAACCCATTCAATTATAAGACTGGAGAGGTGGGTTTTTAATCCCTGTTGAAAAATATCAAGCTAAATGCAATACATATGTTTAATTATATTTTGTGTTTATATTATAATAATATGAACATGTTAGTTTTCATTCAACCTTGTGTCGCCTTTGTGAAGCTAAATCCAGCAGCCAGTTAGCTTAGCTTAGTATAAAGACAGGACTGGTGGCTAGCTTGGCTCTGTCGAAATGTACAAACGGACAAATGTGGGGGTTTTGTTTACATACGAGTGTGGTATTGATCTTTCCAGCCAATGGCACTTGTTGTTGACACCAGGTGAATATTTAGACATAAACCTAAAACATGTAATATTGATAAGATGTAGATTTGCCCTAAACGCTGTTGAATCCATCGGGTAAATCTGGTAACATTAATTCTTTCTTCCTTGTGAACTGCTGGTTGTCACACTGCCGCCTTGAGTGAAAGTGTTGGCTTCTGAATCTCTTGAGGGGGAATCCGCTCAGTTCAATCATCGTACTGATTCAGAGCCGAGCAGAAACTTAGACGATAGGTTCTCGTGTAATTCCCATTCAAGCAGAAAAGCTGCAGCAAATAAAGGTGGAAATCGCAGACTTTAAATTGAAGCCCAGCAATTATTGCCTGATACTAACAAGATGACCCCTTACATAAAAGGCTTATTGAATTGATACTGTTTATTAAAGCCATCAGTGAAATATGCTAATACCATGTCCTTTCTTTCTTAGTGTCTCGTCTCTTCCTTCCTTCCTTCTCCTCTTCATGCGATCAATTCTTTGTCTGATTAATCTGTTGCCGTATTAAAAGTGGTTTAATAGTCTCCCACACGTTCTCCATTTCTCCATCTGTCTCACACACACACACTAGCTCAGTGTGTTCCATCAAAGCGCTTCACCGCTGGCAACACCACACACACACTCACAAAACCACACACACACACTCGTGCAAACACTCACAAACCCACACACACACTCGTACAAACACTCATTTACCCCTCTTCTGCAGCTCAACCGCTCCCCTATATTCATGTCATTCTCTTGGAATCTCTCTCTCTCTCTCTCTCTCTCGTCCTCCCCCTTGGTTAGAGTAGCCCACACCAGCTGTCTCTGCACCTGCCCGACTGCCCCCTACTCCAACACACACGCTCTCTCTCGCTCTCTCAAAGTCATGTGGACTCATAGGCAGCATGCTGTGTGTGCACACTTGTGTGTCACGTAAACCAAATGGTAGCTTTTTATTGTCGTGAGAACTCCGTCGACATCTCACACATTGCCTCTGATATACACAGCTCACTCACACACGGATTAAAGAATTATAAAAATATTTTTAATAAGTCTGAGCTGGATGAAGTGTGTGTCTTGATGTGAGTGTGTGTGTGTGTGTGAGTGTGTCTGTGTTGGTGTGTGGAGAGGTTGGGGTACAAGGATTAAAGTCAGAGCAGGACAGTCTGTATGTGTGAGATAGAGACTGGAGGTGACAGACAGACTTAGTGTCAGCAGAGTAACACACACACACACACACACACACACACAGTAAGTAGCAACACAGACAAAAATGTGCCAAATCAAACACACAAAAGATGAGAATAAGACTTTCCAGCAACAATGGGACAAATTAATCTTCACACACACACACACACACACACACATTAAGGTGAACATACACTGAAACACACACATGCTTACACTGCAGACATATTGAAGCTATCTGATTTACACACACAGTCTCCCTCACACGCACACACACACTCCAGTCTCACACAAAGACTCATCAGCAGAACATGTGGGCTCTATGTGCTGCTACATGTTAGAATGAAAGAAAGAAAGAAAGACTTCCAGTGGAGGTGTGTTCATATATAGAAAGGAAATAAAAGAGAAATACCAACTTGGCTCTATATTACTTCTAATTGCTGTTACATACTAAAAAATAAACACAATGTACCTGCTGCTCAATGTACTGGAAATAATAAGTGATACTAGTTTAATGCGGCTTACGTGAAAGCGATTTGAGACTCAAATGTGCGAGGGGGGAAGGGGAACGCCAAGAGGAAGGAAGGTAGGAGGCTAAGAAGCATGTTGAGAAGAGGGAGCAGCTGAGTGAAGCAGCCCAAAAGAGTGAGGGAGAGGAGGGAGACGAGGGGGACGAGGGAGGGAGGTTGAAAAAGGCCGGAAGACAAGCTTCAGAGAGGAGACACAAAGAAAGCGGGGAATCACTGGGGAGGATCTCCGAAACAAAGATGGACTTACTGAACTAGTCTGGAGTCTGGAGTCTGGAGGGGGTTTTCACTGTTGGCCACAGATGTGATGCAGACTAAAAGACGGCTACCAGTTACTTCCCAACACACACTGCAGGCGTCTAAACAAAGCAGCGATCTGGAGGTAACAGGTTTGCTTAACTGCAAATCTCTGTGGGGATCATTCAAAACCCATCTACATGTGTTTAGGTGTTTGACACATGATACTGCAGCAGCTGCAGTGCAGTAATGTGTTTTACCACCACATCCTTCAGAACAACTTCCCTGCTCCGTACTGTAGCTTCTCCACTCTCTACCAGAGGGATATGCCTCTCATTGGGTTTTTTTTTAAGCCATGCTTTGACCGCAGAAACCTCCCCTCAGGGCTAGGAACCTTTGGAGGAACTCTTTGTGTTTCCACCACAGGGATCAGGTTCGGAATAACGTTCCGGGGAAATCTTTTTTACCCCTAAAAATAAATCCCTGCTATGCGAAAGTACCCAGAACCTTTAGGGTGGGGCTTGCAGAACCAAACACACCTGATTGGTAAGAGCACTCCAGCATTTTATTTCAGTCACCATTTAAAAAAACTTGTACAGAAGAAAGTCGAGGCACTCCTGAGTACTTTTTGCTGATATTGAGAGGAAATTGTAAACTGCGGTCCTGTAATTATAAAGTTTATGTATAACCTCATCAGTGCTGTATAGTGTTCTGCACCACCGCCACCTGGTGGACTGGAGTTGAACAGTTTGTTGTAGCCGCGGGTTGTCCATATATCAGCAGGCTAATCTCCTCTGCAAGAAAAAAAGAGTGCCTTGGACTAAAAGTTCTGAGTCAAAACGAGGCTTTAATGATGATGCTGTGGAGAATGTGAACATTACTCCCATTGGGGACGCTGTGTCCATCTTTAAATACAGTCTGTGAACTGGGATACTGACTCATTGTTCTGTGGTCTCTAAAAGTTTAATTACACCCCTCCAGACGGGCTTGCAAATACGGTTCACACACCATCATCACCACCACCTCCACTGTGAGAGACACAATGTCTGTCTGGAGGCTGCCTGCAGAACCGAGCAGAACGAGATGTGACAGTATGAGAGCGGTGTGTGTGCGTGTACGTGTGCGTGTGTGTGTCATAGTACTATTTCTCTCACAGGGAGCTGTGTCGTGGCCGCAGATCAAATAGCAAATAGAGCACCGGAAAAACATAAGCTACACAAACATACACACAAGTAGGTCATTACATCCAAATAAGTCCTATCATCACTGTTACTGTTTATACCTCTTCAGAGGGGAACTGAGGAGAAGGAGAAGGGAAGTTAGATCTTCTTGGAAGTTCCCTCAAAGAATTTACTCATTAAAAGACTGAGTCACGCGTCCAAAGCTTTTGTTTTAACTTGACTGACCTCAGATCTGATTCCAAATGAAACAACGTGACTGTGAGTTTCAGATTTGTGTCCAGAAAGAGCGGAGACAAAGATGATGCAATGAGAGGCTGTGCGGAATGAAAGAAGCAGACCTCAGGGTACAAAGAGAGGAGATTCTCAACAGCCAGTGGCCAAATGCTAATAGGAAGCTCAGTGTATATCAACACGACCGTATTACATGTAATAAGATGGGAGGAAGCCAACTTCACTCTGGGAGCTGTGTGTGTAAGTAGGTCACAGAGGCCACCTACAAGGATTACACAGCATGGATTCCAGTGGTACCACACTACATTACCAATTCCTATGATAGGATCTGTGCAAACTGTGCAGCAGGGAAAGCGGAGATGAAGATAATTAAAAAGTAAGGAATCGCTGAGAGGCTCAAGTTTGAGCGATGAACAGCCACTTTTGCTTTCCTGCCGCCTCAGTAACACACCGGGATAAAAATAGTCAGACTTAAGGGTGGCTGTTGGCCCCGCGCTGCTACAAAGACGAAAACAATGTTCTGGCTGCGCGGACTGTTTGGAGAAAAGAGGAGTGGGGGGAGAAGGAAGCTGGAGACAGAGGGAAGAGGTGATGGCCAGGGGCAGACAGGATGGAGGAAGGAGGAAGAGGTAGGGAAAAGTGGGCCACGTGGCGCCGAACAATGTCGCCATTCACTCCAGCTTCCTTCTGCTCGAGTTTGTTGTGACTCGTCTGGCAAAGTGATAATTTATGCACCAGACTTCCTTTCTACTCCATTTGCTCCTCCTTTGTGCTTCACTTGTTCATGCTCTGCCATGTTATTGCACAGGGGCAGTGGAGAGACGTGGGGGAACACAGATGGCGAGAGAGGAGCGGCTGACCTGTGGGCTGCACGTTACCAATTTATCACTGATACAATATCAGGGTCTGAAACCAGAGCAGCTGATCGTCTGCCTCATTCAACTGTTGAACATCTGTAATGGATTTAATGCATTGAACTTTAATCATCGGTCTTTAAATGGTCCATATCGAAAGGCCTGAGTGATAAATCATTCAGCACTTTATCAATACTTAATAAAGGTTTATTGGTGCCTCAAAGATGTAGAGATCATTCGATGGTTCACTGAGGTGTGCTGAACGACAGATGTGAGGGTGACAACAAGTAAGAAGCGAGTACAGACATGGATAGGCTCATGACCACAGAACAAACAAACATGGTGGAAGGAACAGAATGTCTTGATGAAATATTTGGATGATGACCAGGTCTGATAAGGATGTGAACAGTGGACAACACATAATAGCAGAGCAGTTTTTTGATAAACACTTTCATTAAATAGAATTGTGCTAACTAAGGACACACTGCTTGTCCTTTAAGGCCGCAGAAATGCTGGAGCCATTCCCCACGGACACTGAATGCAGAATTCCTCGTGATCAGGAGCTTCAGATTTTCAGCTTTTTTTAAACTATCACACCTTCATTCATGTGCAGACCTGCGTATTGAAGAAACACTGATTGAGCAAGGCAGGATGTGCAAAAGAACTGGAGTTGAGCCGACGACAAACATATGATAAAAACAAGGGGACTGGAGACATTAAGCAATTTCTTACTTGTAATTTCTAAACTTTGCATAGTTATGGTCAAGCCAATATGGAAACATTTCACCTTATATGATAAGTGAAATGAACAATATGTAACTTACGCCCCTAGAGGTCTTTAAGTCAAAGCAATAACAAAAAACCTGATGTGATGACATCATGAAGAAGCGTGGGATCAGGGGAAGTTGTTGTTTTCATCACCGATTCAGATGAATATCTGCATGACGGAGTAAAGTTATATTCACCTCAGGCAGCAAACTGGCAATGAAAAAATCATGATCCATTACGAGTGACCAATACAAACAGAGGACAGAAAAAATGGCGGTTTGGCAAGCTGTGTGTTTTTGCTTCGCCAATAATTGTTTGTCCGGAAAGTAGTAGCAGAAGCCAGATGTGGTGGTGACCAGAATGAAACGTCCAGTTACCTCGAATGAAACTGGATATTACTCCAAAAACATTTTGGATAATGTAAGTACACAAGTCAATAAACTAAATCGTGGCCTATTCTATAATGAAGTTTAAAGCTGAAAAGTTGCCTGCAAGTCAACTCAAAGTGGTAGTTCATGAAACCCGTTCACCTGATTTGGTCGACTGTCATCTGATACACACACACACACACACACACACACACACACACACACACACACACACACACACACACAGAGAGTGGAGAGTAGTGGAAAAATACAGGGCTCGAACCTGCTTCCTGTCCTTGCTTCCCCCCCCTCCCTCTCTCTCTTTATCTTCATATCTGCTTTGATGCCCTCGCTCTCCGGCTCGATGTGCTGCTCTTGTATTAATCACCCTCAGTGTGTCTGTAATCGGCCAGTTCATAGCGTTTAGACCACCTTGCCTTGGGCGTGATAGCACTTATGACAAAAGGAGAGAGATAATTTAGAGAGTGAGGGAGGCACCGAGGGGTCAGCAGGGGTGTAAGGATCAGGGATGCTTTGTGTCAGTCATCGCCTGCTGCCTTCCATCCCCCTTATCGCGCTCTGTCTCACACACACACACACACACACACACACACACACACACACACACACACACATGGTTGCTTATCAGGAATCTGGAGTATCCTGCCGGCCTCCTTTTATCATGCTCTCTTCTCTTACAGCAGTTTTAGGTGACAAACTCATATGTGAGATGTGTGACCCCCAGAAAAACGCAGATGTATACAAGTCTCCTCTTGTTTTCTTAAGCACTGCAGGGGTTAAAGCACCAGCTCACCCAGCTACTTCCTGTCTGAGCACGTGACCTTGGGAGATAACGGGGGAGGGGGAGGTTGAAGGTTGGAGGTATCTGTGGGAAGTGGCTAGCCGAGTTTGTGTGTGTGTGTGTGTGTGTTGTAGAGTTAACAGAACCACTTTAAGAGGACAGGGTGACATTAGTAACGCTACTCTTTGTGCGATTGTGGGCGTGCACGTGTCGTTGCGTGCATGTGCACAATTAATCTAAGTGGTGACTGGCTGCTGTATTGAATATGTGGCCTCACACACAACCGTGAACCACAATCCATAATCAATACAATACAAGAATTTGCTTCATCTAGTCTGGAGTATTTGTGTTTTTGTGTGTGTGTGTGTGTGTGTGTTTGTTTGATATTATCTCTATTGCACGTCTAATCAGATGGATGTACTTCCTCCCAGGAAGAATATGACATCCTGTTTTGAGTCATGTGAAAAACAGAGAGAAGGGGCTCAGCTGTCACCGTTTTCTTTCCACTAATGAAAGATAAAACTTCACAACACAACTCTCTGTGTAAAACCTCCTGGAGATCCTTACTTCTTAGTATTACTAAAACAAGATGTGACCATCGGTTCCTACATGGTACCACCGTGTCCGTCTGTTTTGACTCCGCGGCCCCGTCAGCCTTCCTGTTATCTCACTCACAGATAACACGCAAACAGCTCTGTGCTGGAAAGTAAGGAAGAAGCACAGCCTCGAGAGTCTGCCTGTGTGGTGATGTGGTCCCGCTGTTGTGTACCAGTGCTGTGTGGGTTGTTTCAGACTTACTGCAGGAGAACGCCAAACCAAACCGGCTCCAAGAACAGAGGACGTATCTTTATATGATGCCAGGAAACGTTCATCACTATAATTAGACGTCAGGCACGGTAGTTTGGGTCCTTCTGACACTGCAATTTGGTGACAATAGCATGTAGCATAGTAAGAGATTATTAGCAAAGGAGGGAATGACAGAGTCTCTGGTGCTATATTTCATGGTTTGGCCCAGATCTTTCCTCTAGAATAAATAATCTATGGAGTGAAAACAGACGAAAAGTTCGGACAACTGCTAGAAGATTTTCTTCTTTAACTTCTTTTCTCCCTTAACTTCAGCTATTGTCTCTGCTTTAGCGGCCTACATCTCCCCAGCTGAAGACTCTGGTCAAGGTCAGTAATAGCACAGGAAGGCAGGCTGCTTAGTGACAGACAGATACGCCAGCCTATCATTTAATTTGGTCTGTGATTGGCCACAGACACATCTATTTTATTAGATTTTTTCTACTAAAACTGCCACAGGGTGAAGGTCTTTAATCTCCAATCACTCACACACACAATCAAACTCGCTTCAAAATCTGTTTGTGGAGTTAGAACATGAAATGTCACCCGACCTCGACCCTTCCCCGAAAAGCTGCCCAGAGTCATGGCTGCCCCGCTGCATGGTTGAATGATTCACACATCAGCTTGTTTGGCCTGAGTCAACGGTTCAGTGGTTTCTGTGTGTTCACTGGACATGTCTGTGCTGCAGCCTCTCCAGAGACACACACACACAAACACACACACAGTTGTTGGTTCCTCAGGGTGACAACAAGCCCTGGGAGGACAACTGCCAATGCTAACAGGGCTGGAGCTCGGTCGCTGTTTAACACTCACCCACTCCTGCATGAAGGCAAAAATGTGTCTCTCCATTGAACTGTCAAGCAGCCTTCACAACAAAGACCTACTGATAGAAATCAATAACTGTTTCCCAGATAATAAACACATTTCTTTGTCTCTCACATGGAGACACAGAAATCTAAAGGCTGAAGACGATTTCCATGTTTTTATTTGAAATTCAACTATGTTTTAGCTTTGGAACAATCGTGGCTAAAATGAGATCTTGATCATTGTTTCTAACATGTATTTGATTCCTAGAAATCCTCTCGGGACCCTCCTGCTGTGTCTCATGACAAATGATCATAGGAGCAAACAATCAATAATACAATAAAACGGAAACACATTCAGAAGAGAGAGGAAGACCAGACACACACACTATGACTGCATATTTAAAACGATATGCAAAGTATTACGATACAGGGGTTAGGATTCGATATATCTGGATATATTGATACTGTAAGATGTCATATATTTTATTTTTTATTCTTATTCCTAGAATTCCTCTGAGTCCTCTACAAGGCCCCTCTAGGAGCCAGGGGAGTCATCACCACTACAATTGGACTGAAAGGAGAGATTACGTGCAGATTAAAAAAAGAAGGCATACAAACAAGGATTACAACAGATTATCATTATGTCACTCTTGGCGACATTCATTAGTTAATTTGCCATGCCATTCTCTGGGTGACTTAATCCTTTGTTGTGACAGTTTGGAGCGGGAGGAGAGTTTGACTATGTAGGATCAGCTCTCATTTAGATATATTCTTTCTATCAGTTTAAATCCAAACTTTTCACAGTCATTTCCACGTGAAGCCTTTCAATTAATTCTGCCATGACAGATAAAATCCAAGTGGGATTGGGGATTAGATGTTATTAGAATTCTCTCACTGATCAGTCATCAACACGACCTCTGACCTTGTGAACACTGGGGAGGTTTCAGCTCCTGGATAAAAGAAAACAACTCACATGGCTGCAGCTGATTCTTTCTCTCATTTCTTCTTTCAAGTCATCACATGTATTAATTCTTCAGAGTTTAATGATTTAACACCTGATGACATGTTCAGTCAATACTCATTATCATCCTGTCTTTGTGTGTGTGTGTGGGTGTGTGTGACCAAGCACCTTCCTGTCAATCAGACACTTTGCCCAAATATGGTTGGTCCTTCCTACTCAGAAACTACACATACAGCACAAAGGGTGTTGAATAATAAAATAACATATCAAATAGTGTTTCATTGATAAGATGAAAATGGAATGAGCAACTTGTGTATTTATAATCCTTGTCTGAGTTGAAGATTCTGAATGATCTGACAGAAGTAACAGGTCACATTATTCCTCCATCTACTTGTCTGTCAGGCTGCCAGCTGTCTGTCCATCTGTCCACACATCTCTCATCCATCCATCCATCTCTCCACACCGCCGTGCCATTTCAACCAGAGCGATTTTCCTAGCAGCATGAGAATCCTTCCACATGACGTGTAAGCACGCAGTAGATACCACGGAAGCTTGAGGTAGGCTTCCCGCTGTGGTGACCTCATGGAGGACACGCGAGGCCAACATGGCGCCGCGTGCCTCTCACCCTGTGACCTCTTTAGGTCAGTGGCTGTCTGCCTGGCTGAGATGGACATCAGGTCAGGGAGTCACTGGCAAAGCAGCCTGTACCTGACGGAGCATGACTTGTTCCCCTTCTGGAAGCTACAGCTATTTAATATTAAAAGTCACATCCTCAGTCTGTCATCAATAGGGAAGCTAGCGTGCACTGCTCCTGTACTTTCTGTCATTGGCGTTTAATAAGCACATTATACACGCAACACAATGGAAGACGGTGAATAAAGCCATTAACTCAAACCTGCTTCCCTGCAATTACAGCTTAACGGGTGCCTGCTCTTAATGCACCTCCTGGGACTAAAATACTCTCCCCAGTGAAAGTGTGTTACCTCACTCTACCTGCAGGCAGTTGGCATAACTCACAAAGAGGCTCTGTGTGGTGATGACTCTGTACCGACGATCCACACCAACTGTTGTCGCAACCGATTCATATCAGGATGATGGCTGAGCGTGTTTTATTGTTTAATATGGTTTTAGTATGGAGGCCCGTGAGCGTGCATCACCAACACCCTCATATTCATCGCTCATTTAAAAAGTGCTCGGCTACAGCACCCTGGAGCCACGTTTAGAGAACTGCCACACTATTATGGCCTGTTTACCTTAAAAGCATCCGGATGAGTGTGTGAGCTTTCACAAAACGGCTATATATGGTCTTAAAATGCAAGAAGGGTATAAATGGATAACACCCTTTGTTCTTTATGACCTTCATCATTCAAACAAGCCGCTGTCTGCCGTTAGATACACCGAGAGCAGCTCGGTTTCATTATCTCTCTCCAGACACGCCCTGCACCACATGTGATCTTTACGGCAAAATGGTTTTGTTAAACCCTGTATTGTTTAAACCCTTCTCTTGGCCGGGGGCCTGATCCTTGTGACAGAGGGTGGAATGACAAGCTCATCGAGCTTAGCTAGTCTGAAACATAATACCGACGGGTTTACGAGGTGGGGAGGTGTCAGGCAATCAGTATGTACTGTGCCGTCAGGGTCATAACGGCTGACACATGACAGGGATTGTGGGAGATGACAGAAGACACCGCGACAAACAGGAAGAGCCCGAAAAATATGAAAAAAATGTAGAGTGTATGCAAAATGAGTTAATCAACTAAATGCATTAAACACTCAGATTTAAGTAGAGCCTCATTTATCTCGATGAACTTACCCAATATGAGTCTTTCACTGATATATTAGTGTCAGTGTTTTTTAAAACATGCAATTAAGTCAATTTTCTTATTTCAATGTCTATTTCAATTGTAAAATATCAAGCCTCATACATTTTTTCGTCATAACAGTTTAACAAAGTTAACTGGAGAATCATTGCCAATTTTTGGTTAATACAGATAAACTGATTGGTAATAGTATCAGCCCAAAATGCCTCATCAGTCAGGCTCCACATTTGAGTAAAACATTAAGTTGAAAGGAAGAAGATGATGAAAATGTATGTCTTCTAAATATCCTGCTCTTCTCATTAGCTCGCTTTCCCCCATACATGCAATGTATTATATTGTCAAATCCTGACATTAACCAGACCTCAACCTGACGTTTATGTTTCAAATTACATTAATTGTAATTATATTTAATTATATTATTTATTTCACCCTCACTGTACAACTGTAATACTCATACCATTCAATATTTATCCCTGCACTTCATTTTCTTCTTTTTCTTAGACCATCGCATTGTTTGTTTTGTTTAGTGTTGTTATGTGTATTCTATGTAAGAACATTGAGAGCCACTTCACCATGTCAAATTCCTTGTTTGTACAACTTACTTGGCCAATTAAACCTGATTCTGATTCTGAACTATCAAACGTGAACATTTTTAACAACAATCCCTTTAAAAAAGTGATTGACAGCCAGCATGCTGTCTCCATAAGGACCTGTGGGAGTGTGTTTGTGTGAATCAACAGGTGTGTGTGTGTGTGCGCGGGGCAAAAGTTCCTTTGAGTGAAAGTTAATATTGTTCATTTGTTTTATGTGTTTAATCCTTTCTCGCAAACCTGTGACAAGCTCCATAAACATTGCACCGAATGACTCACATCCCTCCTTCTCTCTTTCTCAAACCATGCGATCTCTCGCTCGGCTTTCTTCACTTCCTTCCGATCTTACTCACACGCCAATCGAAAAACAAACAATAAATGCTTAGTCTCCCTCACTCACAACATTCTTGGCCGTCTTCTCTCCTCTCTAACTTTATTCACCCTCTAAAAACACTCACATGGTCCGTCAGTAGGTCAGACAACAGCACATGCTGACTCACTCCATCACACAGGAAGACAACTATGCATGTGTAGGACCACATTTAAGCTATTAACGTGTGTGTGTGTGTCTGTGTGTGTTTGTGGTGCGGAGCAGGGGGGGTTTACAAAGACACACTGGAGTCTTTCACTCCCGCTGTGTAACAACCACTCTTTGTAGTCACCCTCTTCCATACCCTGAGCGATCAGGGCAATACTGATTGGTATTCAGACCTTGAAGTGCACTGTTTTAGACACATGTTGCCGGCCTCCTGTGTGTTCCTGTGCCCCGACTGAAGAAAGCCAACTTCATTCTCAGCTATGAAATTACAGCTGTTCCCAGAGTCAGGCTTCCCCCAACCCAATTCTTTCTAGTGAGTTAGTTGTAGAGCCACACAACAACAGGATGTATCGCTGCTTTAACTGTTTGTTGTTGGAGACGTCAACAGATTCAGGGACTAAATCTGACCAGAGGAGCATTTGCTGTTCATTATGGTGTGTTTGTGTTGTAAAGAGTAGAGTATGAACAGAGCGTTTGCATTTCCTGTGTAGTCCTATATGGATTTATAAGACTTACTGAAGGATACAGATGCATTTCCTTCATTTGCTAGAGTTTCAATAGGAGTAAATTAGTTTTATTGTTGAATTTAGACAATTGCTTTATATTGACTGCATTGGTTAACTATCTCATATATTATATTATTTTCCCTGTAACTGTGGACTTTTCATTTCTTTGCCCTTGTTACATTCTGCTTTTTTCTAATGTATCGTATGTGATTTTAAAGATATAATATGTAACAATTCTTCATTAAATATCTTAAAACAACTAGATCCATGTTTTTTATTGTGCTGACTCGTTAACTTACATTATCAAAACGTTTCCCCCAATGTTCAAACCGAGAGAAATCCCCAATTTGATTCAAGGTAACAAGATCGTTCATTTATGGCCTGCAGTGTAGATAGCAGCAATAACAGTGGACACAAAAACACTCTCTCCCTCTCTGACATCCCTGCCTACTCCAGCTACAGTTTCCTTCCCCTCTGCTTTTTTCCCCCTCTCTTCCTCTGTTCACTGCATTCCTGCTCACCAATTCTGCCACTGTTCTCCCTCGTATCCCCATCTGTGTTTATGTGTGTGGCCACGTAGGACCCTGGAGTCTGGGGATTGGTCCGCCCACTCGCTCCACTGTTAACCATGTAGCTACTGGTTAGCTCCAGTGCACTCATGCTGAAAACACAGCGAACTGAAAGGAAATAGGTCTTTACATGACGAATACAATTTTAACCGCCCAGTTACCAAGGAAATGGAACCAAGCCTGGAGTGAGACTTCATAATTTTACTAGAAGCCGAGTCGAGGAACTGATGAGTTCAACCCCCCCTTTCCTGTTCCCTAGAGTGAGCTCAAACTCACTTAGCACCTCATACACAGAGCCGCTATTAGAGCGGGGGGGGCGCTGTAACAACAGAGAATGTGTATATACAACTTATCTATAAGGAAACACTCCCTGATTTTATCATGTGAAACTTAGCACTGAAGTGTTTATGTTTCTTGAATTAACACAGTTTATAGTTGGGTTTGAGACATAAACTGTGAGATGGAGGGGGATTGTGGGATTTACTGCTCTGTTGCATCAATTCTGAGGATAGAAAGATGTGTCGGGTGAATTTGGGACGAAGGTTTCCTCGTAGATCCCTCGGACATCACTTGTAAATACGTCATTGTTGATGTTGCTCATGAATAAGTAGAACAATAATCTGCTACAACTTTCAGTTCCTTTCAATCAAGGCTTTTCCGTTTGCTGCTGCTTCTATTAACTCACATCGGAGGCTTTTATTTTTATTATTCAGACACGGCACAATTTAGTTTTACCTCCCAAAGCCTGAAAGACGAGTTCTCTGATGGTATCATAAGGAAAAAGGAAAAAAAATGATTTTTGGTTCACGGTGAGACTGTGGCGAGAATGTATCGGGCCACCACAGTATACATGATTAATGGGAACACTGCTTAGACACGGTGAGAAGGGAATCAGCCTTTGTGGAGTTAAATGCTTTCAAAGAGCCCATCCAGTTTTCCATACAGTCGATCTGTCAGTATTAATGTTAGTCAGGGCTAGCTTGCAGTCCTACTAATAGTCTATATGTATTTTGATATAAATCCATATACAAAGTCGATACATATACTTAGTAATAATTAAAAAATGTTTTATTCCTGGACCATATCAACATTCTCCAAGTAGCCCTCCTATTGGCCGCAGCACAACTGGAGTGTTTCTTATTCAGAGCAAATGCCACATTAACATCAACTGCAGCCATTTATCAAGCCCCTGCTAATATAATAACTGGATGGCTTTAATTACAATGCAGAATAAATCAGGGGGCTCTTTCGGGAATCGATGCAATTCCTCGAAGCTTCGTTTGATGAAATGGACACAGCCCTTTTTTGTTCCACTCCACGGTTAACCAACATAAACAGTTAACCAACCCTGTTGCCATGGAATCATAGGACGGCTCGGCTCCTCACTTTTAACCATAGCAACTCTGACTGATAGGCTGACTAAGTGCCTATGAGGACGAATACATCACAGGCAGCATCGCAGAAACGCCCGGCCGATAGCTTGAAGCATTTTTTTAAAGGGATTACATGAATGGGGAAAATAGCTCATTATGAATTCCCCGTTGAACAAAGTCTGTGCCGGTGTGCTAAATTGTTGAAATGTGCATCCATAATAGGAGAGAGAGAAGGGGGGGGGGAGGGGGGGGTGATAGAGTGGGAATAATGATTCCGACAAATGAAAACGTGGATTAAAACGAGTCGGTTCAAAAAGAGACATGGCGAGTGAAAGGCAGAGATGAAGAAAGAAAAGTGTGCTCCTTGTCCTTGTCGGTGAACAGGGTCGTCCCAGTTCCTGCTCTGCCCCCCGACCGGCTGAAGCTGCCTCTCTGGTTACACTGCTCGGTAGCACGTGCTCCACATTTCCCCCGTCTAAATGAGCCCAATGTGTCTCCATCAGTGAACCGACTGTAAGTTCATCTCTTTGTTGTCTAACAGCCTCGGCGGGGACGGGAGTCGGACAATGAAAAGGGGCGAACTACCGTGGACGAACGCCAAAAAACAGGAGAAGTAGGAGGAATGTGGGTCCAAAGAAATGTGAAAAATAAATCATTAAAGTTACACTCACACTTATAATCTGAAACCATGTAAAGTGTCTATAATAAATCAGTGCAGGGATCAGGTCTCGATATCTAGAGACGACAGCTACCGTCACTGTGCGTCCATCGGCGAGGGATTTTTCTGGAGTCTTTGTGCGACTGTTTGTGAAGTTGAAAAGCAGGACTCATAACACACCATCAGTGCAATGGATCCAAATAATATCTAAAAAAGATTTGTCAAAATGTCATAGTACCGCAAAGATTTTCTCCGTGGCAAATGTTTTGTCGCATAGCGTACAATTCCTGGCGGACAATCAAGGCACCCCCAGATTTGAAAATCCTCTGCAGGCCATTTAATCACCTCTGCTGGCACATGAGCCTCTGGCATATCCCTGCCACTTTATTATCCACATCTCACGGGATATCCCACACACTGCCACAAAATCCCTCACTGCAAGTGGGGAAGAGAAACTTAGCGGAGACCAACGTGGGAAAGACGACTTTATTTGGTCTTCTTACCTCACATGATAAGAGAGGTTATCGATTTTTAGACTTTGCCGCGAAATGACCCCATTCATTCACAGTGGCCTGGGATAATATAGGGTAAGAGTTTGTGAGAACAGTGTGATCTTCCACGTCTCTACCTCAGCCTACAAGGAATTCTCCAAACCTGTTAAGTCGTTGTATTCCTCACGCTCGGAATAGAATGTGGGTCAACGGCAGCTCAGTGGAGTTGACAACTTGACATGAGCTTACCAACTACTGACGCCAGCAGCTCCACCGCAGCTGCCGCCAGGTTACATTATCACTGCACAGCTCCAACATGTGTCACTCTGACCACGGGTCTGATGTTTGACAGAGCATGTCATACCCCTAGGAGGTATGGCCTCTACTGCTAGTTTTTTTCTTGTTGGCACCACCACTTTACAGTAGCTCACTCCCTCTCACTCAGCGTCCATACACGCACCGGACTCCGTGGTTCCTCTGTATTTGCTCTGGAAATATCTGATTGAGGTGCTCTGCAGTTTCTAGGGACTTTATCCTCCAGGTCCCCCCCCTAGTATAATGTCTGCAGAGATCCAGGAGATGTCCTGCTTCTAAGCTTCTAGATGTCATATATCTAGAAGAGGCAGATGTCAGGAGAGTTCGGGATAAGGGCTGACAACAGGGTCAGGACGCTGTAAACAAAGTCACGTGATCTAGTTAACTCGTCACTTCCTGCCCCCCGCCTTCTACAACCTACTCCACCTCTCACCTGAATTATCAGGAGGTTTATTGCTGTTGTGAAAGCGTCAGTGCAGAAAACCCATCGCTGCATTGTGCAACGTGTGAAAAAAACCCTCTGAAGTCATATCTCCAGATTTTACCCAGAGGTCATGTGTGAAAAACGGCTTCACTGCGCTTTAAACTTTCAAAGTTTGCAAGTAGGACACAAGAAAGGTCTTTGGTTTATGCAGCTGCACATAAACCAAAGACACAAGGCATGTCCTTACATTGCTATATTGGATTACTGTTGATATTGCACTAGACGCATTTACAGGTGTGCTTTAAATCAGCTCCAGCCAATCAGAGGGGGGGACAGGGGCAGTCCATTTCACGATCAGGACTATAAATCTGCCTGTGCCACATTTAGCCAACCTGTGGGTGGAGGAGTGAAGTTACACCACAGAGCTTCTCACATGGTTTCATCGCTTCTGGTGCCGTTACCCATCATGCCCCATCGTGCCCCATCATGCACCACCACGTGTACTTGTACATGGCCCTGATACTCTACATGCTACCGGAGGAGCGAAGCTAGGCCAGCAGCGACACAGGGGCCCTTTAATGTCTCTTTGTCAACAGTTGGGACACAAAGAGGAGCTGATGGACAGACTCCACCACCACCACCACCACCACCCCCAGCCCTATTACTTAGCAGAGCCGCCGGATCGATGGCTTCGATCGGTTTTGCATGCGGGTTTATTGTAAGAGGGGGTCTTTACCTCGCAGTCGTACAGGTCCGTTAGCTGGTCGATGATCCACTCCTCCAGGTTCAGCCGCTTCCTCAGCTCCTTGCGGTCGTATTTGACGGTGACGCGTCCCTGCTTCCGAACCGGCGTCTCCGGCTCCTCCGTGGTGCCGGCCGGCGTCTGGAAGTACACCCGGGGCGGAGGGCTCGTCTCCGGGCTGGTGACGGCAGCCATGGTCGCTTGTTTCTCCAGTGGTGTTGGTGGGTGGGAGAGGGGGGAGGTGAGAAGAACCGGGGAGGTGTGGAAGGAATCGAGGCGAGAAAAGAAGAAGAAGAGGAAGAAGATCTGTCCGGTTGGAAACAAAAACAACAAATTACGCACAAAAACCAAACAGATCCCGAGTGGAAAATGTCCCCCTGAAGAAACAAGCGCTGGAACCTGATGCTTTTTGTTGTCCGGGGAAAAAGACACACAAAAATGGTTCTGAGCGACGAGAGTAACCGGCTTATTGTTCTATTTCCAGCAGGCAAACTCCGCTTATATAAAAAGAGATGGACGCGGCCTCAACTCTTCTCTGAGCACAAAGAGAAACACTCGTCTCTCTACCTCCCTGACTCTCTCTCTCTTCACGTCCCTCTACCTCTCTGTGTCTCTTCCCCTCCCTCTCTACTACCCTGAGTCTCTTCTTCCCCTCCCTCTCTCTCGCTCTCTTCTCTCTCTCTCTCTCTCCCCCTCTCTAGCCTCGAGAGGCGCGTGCATGCGTGCTCTCTCTCCCACTGGTATCAAGCACGAGCACAGTATGCAGGAATAAACTTACAAATGATTCTAAAGAATGCCTAGAACCCCCCCACACTTACAGATTTGACCCCCCCCCCCCTTACAGTTCAGGAGGTTCTCTACACTAGAGGTGAGATAAAATACCGATAGGCGATGTACCGACTCAAAAGATCAGATTATCGATATGCCCGAGCGAACTATGGACATTTAGTTATAGTTTGGACTTGGTGGCCAATTTATGGTTATTTTTCAGTTTTTTAAATTGCAATATAAGAGACAATACATGGAAGACAAGAAGACATGTACAGTGCCTTGCATAAGTATTCACCCCCTTTGGACTTTTCTACATTTTGTCATGGTATAACCACAGATTAAAATTTATTTCATCGTGAGTTTATGTAATGGACCAACACAAAATAGTGCATCATTTGGAAGTGGGGGGAAATATTACATGGATTTCACAATTATTTACAAATAAAAATCTGAAAAGTGTTGAGTGCATATGTATTCACCCCCTTTACTGTGAAACCCCTAACAAAGATCTGGTGCGACCAATTGCATTCACAAGTCACATTTGCAAGTCACATAATTAGTAAATAGGGTCCACCTGTCTGCAATTTAATCTCAGTATAAATACACCTGTTCTGTGACGGACTCAGAGTTTGTTGGAGATCATTACTGAACAAACAGCATCATGAAGACCAAGGAGCTCACCAAACAGGTCAGGGATCAAGTTGTGGAGAAATATGAAGCAGGGTTAGGTTATAAAAAAATATCCAGAGCTTTGAACATCTCTCTGAGCACCATAAAATCCATCATAAGAAAATGGAAAGAATATGGCACAACCGCAAACCTACCAAGAGGAGGCCGTCCACCCAAACTGAAGAGTCGGACAAGGAGAAAATGAATCAGAGAAGCAACCAGGAGGCCCATGGTTACTCTGGAGGAGTTGCAGAGATCCACAGCTGAGGTGGGAGAATCTGTCCACAGGACAACTATTAGTCGTCTACTCCACAAATCTGGCCTTTATGGAAGAGTGGCAAGAAGAAAGCCATTGTTGAAAGGGATCCATAAAAAATCCCGTTTGGAGTTTGCCAGAAGCCATGTGGGAGACACAGCAAACATGTGGAAGAAGGTGCTCTGGTCAGATGAGACCAAAATTGAACTTTTTGGCCTCAATGCAAAACGCTATGTGTGGCGAAAACCCAACACTGCCCATCACCCTGAGCACACCATCCCAACAGTGAAACATGGTGGTGGTAGCATCATGCTGTGGGGATGCTTCTCTTCAGCAGGTACAGGGAAACTGGTCAGAATAGAGGGAAAGATGGATGGAGCCAAATACAGGGAAATCCTTGAAGAAAATCTGATGCAGTCTGCAAAAGACTTGAGACTGGGGCGGAGGTTCATCTTCCAGCAGGACAATGACCCTAAACATACAGCCAGAGCTACAAAGGAATGGTTTGGATTAAAGAATGTTAATGTCTTAAAATGGCCCAGTCAAAGCCCAGACCTCAATCCAATAGAGAATCTATGGCAAGACTTGAAGATTGCGGTTCACAGACGGTCTCCATCCAATCTGACTGAGCTTCATCTTTTTTGCCAAGAAGAATGGACAAACCTTTCCATCTCTAGATGTGCAAAGCTGGTAGAGACATACCCCAAAAGACTTGCAGCTGTAATTGCAGCGAAAGGGGGTTCTACCAAGTATTGACACAGGGGGGTGAATACTTATGCATCCAACAGATGTCAACTTTTTTGTTCTCATTATTGTTTGTGTCACAATAAAATTTATTTTGCACCTCCAAAGTACTATGCATGTTTTGTTGATCAAACGGGAAAAAGTTTATTTAAGTCTATTTGAATTCCAGTTAGTAACAGTACATAATGGGAAAAAGTCCAAGGGGGGTGAATACTTATGCAAGGCACTGTACATAAAGAGTTGTGCATGGGTGTATGAGGTGGAGGGGTGTGCGTGTGTGTGTGTGTGTGTGTGCACCAGTCTGGGTCACTGATGGACAATGGTATTTGAGAGGGGAGGGGTTGGATGGAAATTTAAAAAAGAGGGTCTAACACGACAACCATCCACAGAAGTGATGATAAGGTCAGTGGGAGTATATCCTGGCCCAGAGACAGACTAAATAGAGACTGAGTTATAATATATCAATACAGAATCATTGTGTCGTGATATTATCGTAACACAAGAAGTTCACAAATATTCCGGGAACCCCTTCCAGATTTCCGTGTTGTTGTCGAACACGTCTTTGTGCTCTCACCCCACCTCCAGGTCCTTACGCACACTCACCCATTCAGACTCTGTTAATAGCTTTAACCTTTGACCTCTACTTTTTGTCCTCCACAGTTCATCTCTGATCTCTCCCCTCTGAAAGCCCATCATTTATCCAATTCAATTGAATTTACTTGTCACAACATACATTATCTCAGAGCACTTTAAATACGATTATGGATCAAGGATCAAAGGATGTCTTTATTGTCCGTGTTTGGTAATTAGTAGAACGCAAAGCATTATCCATACAAACCTCTGGCTGAGCACGAGAGATGGAAAGTAAATACAATATTAAAGACTTGAATCAACATAAACACAAAAAAATGCAGTCTCAATAAATAAAAATTGCAGTATCATAGAGAAACAAACAGTTCTGCCTCGACCGGTTTATATCTCTGTGTGCACATAGTCATATTGCATGGTACTTTTTGTCTTCCCACAGTACTTACACAAGTTTCCAGTTTGCCCCCAGGCCCTAACTGCTTCAAACACTTGTACTTTGAATGCTCATATGACTGGTTCATGACTTACAGGGAAAAACGTCATGCCTACATTTCACACTATTGGAAAAGATCATCCGATGCATCATTTAAAAACAGAGAAAATTTCGTATCATGTGTGTGAATTTGTATTTTTCTGCTCAAACATCACACAGTGTACCGTGAGTGGAAAGGAGCTCCAGCATATGGATTTGTTAGTTGGGGGTTGGTTTTGGAATTTAACTTTTATTTTTCATCTAACAGGCTACGCTAAGGATTAAAAATACTCTGAAGGTGTTCCATTAACAGGAAGCCAGTCACATTTCTTCACACGCTGTCCATTGTGTTGTAACAGCAGGGATCTCCCTCCCACCCAACACACACACACCCCGGCTACGCTGGTTAATAACAAGAGATTTAATCGTAATAGAGGGGCTTAGTGAAGGAGGAGGCAAAAGTCAGCGACAGCAAGGGAGTGTGTGCTTTCGTGTTTTCATGGTGTGTGTTTGTGTGTGTGTGTTCAGAGTGTTTTTCTGGGAGTGTGTATCATTTTAATGGACAACCATGGCAACAAGACAGAAAAACCTGAATTATTCAGTGAGCATGTCTGAAACTTACAGTTGAGTTAGCACAAGCGGGTTGGCAACACACACACACACACACACACACAGATGTGTTTACATGACTTCAGAAGACATCATTTTGACTGACATTGATTTCCTGAAGACTTACTCAAACCTAAGCCTAGTTAACCTCAACCTAAAACTAAACCTTAAAACGTGTCTGCACTTTAAGATTTAATGATTTACTTGGTGGAAATTTGCTTTTTGTCTAGTCCCTATAATGGTCCGCACAACATGATACCTGTAACACACACACACACAACTAACTTATACATTCCCATGCTCTTTTTTGATATACAAATGCTCTTTCACACGCCACACAGAAGTAATTCAATTCCCATTAGAGCAAACCGCTTGACAAAAGCCTAACCCTCATGTGTCACCTGCATCAGTGATATTTTAGTGTTTCAACTTCATGTTGGACACAAGCCTCTGCAGAGAGAGGTCAGGGCGATTTTAGCTTGTAATATTAAATCTGTGGTGACCTTGGAGAGCCTGTGTATGTACCTGTGCAGAAGTCATGTCAGGGGCTCGGTTAATCTCAATAAGAACCTCAAACTTGAGAATAGCCACAGAGGAGTGAGCTTATTAGAATTTACACTGAGAGTAAAGACTGGACATTGCTGGGGGACTTAAGCACCGTGGGAGGCCTGTACAGGACACAGAGCCGACACAGACCCCGGTGTTGCCTCACACGTTTATCAGAAGCTTACCTCAAGTGAAAATGACAGATGCATGATTCTGTTAAAACATCATTATTGAGAAAAACCTTCTAAAATGTGGAATAAAAGTCTAGGGTTTGTTACTGCTTACAAAAACAAAGTGTCTGGTCACTTAACCTGAGGCCCTGAAGAAGTGATGAAATATTCGCTCACAAAAATCAAAAATCAAAACTTTGAGAAATGTTCTTTATTTTGTTCTTGCCTGAGCCCTTTAGTCTGGGAATGTAGGGAAGTAGTTCAAACTGGTACATACATACTTGCATCATTATTGAAAACTTAAAAAATATATAGATGATAACATCAATCTCGGGCGGCATGATTTGATACAAAAATTGTATTTCACCTATAAAACTTTTACAGGAGTTTTTTTTTTTTAAATGTTTTTTTAAATAAATGCATGTGTACTTTTACCTGACGTGATGTGAGTACTTCTTCCACCTGTGCTGCAAATGAACCCGAGGGGAAGTGACAGATCCTGTTATGGACTCTCTGTCTCTACTTCCTCCTCCAGTATGAAAACATCACTCGAAGCTCAAATCTGTTCTGAAGTCATGGCTTCCCTGGTCTGTGCTGATAAATGCATGTGTGCATATGGACTGATGGAGCCTTTGTAGTTTAGCTGATAGATACCAAAATCTCTCTTTTGTTTTTCCTATAAGGGATCCTTCCACTTGAAGGCGCTGTTCAGCCAATTCCTCTGTGTTTTTAGTTTGGTGAGAGGACAAAAAAGTGCACAAGTTTAAACACCCTGATCGCTACACAGTTATTTTGAGGTGCATTTATACTATGGTGCATTTTATTCACTTTGTAAGTCTGATAGACAGTCTCCCTCTGTTGCATTTTACCCATGTGTAAGATTAAGGTGATATTTTGTTTGTCATTACAGAACACATTTCCTCTCCTCTAATACACCTGAGGAGACCATGCAGCTGAGGAGACCATGCAGCACCTCTGGAGATGCACTGATAACAGAGGAAGACTGGAACCAGGGCCGGAGTCAGGGAGAGGCCACACACATGGTTACCCAAGACTCCACCAGCTGGAGGGATGCCAGGGAGGAAGAAATATTCTCTACATTTATAAGTTAGATTCTGACCAAAAATACACTGCTCAGATGCACAAAACTGCCTGGCAAATCATATCAACTCTAAATCTAGATGTTTGCTTGTGGACAAGTCGTCAAACTTACCCCACTGTGTACCAAACAGGTTGATCCTCAAATGATATAAAAAGCGGTGTAGTGGTTAGTTTCATTTCTGCAGCAGCCGTGATTAGACCTCTGCACCTGTTCCAGTGATATTTAGCAGCTGAACACACCTCTACAGTGTTGGACTGACATTTCATTAACTGTGAGATTAATGAGCGTCTGTCAAATCCTGTCAAGACATTCCTGCTCTGCTGGGACGTCAGGATATGTCTGCTACAAAAGAAACTCTCTCTGTCGGAGACACTGAAAGTTATGTGATTATAGAAAGAAAATCACAGAATCATATTGAAACACCGGCTCCTCAGTGGAAAATGTCAATGTGGAGGCATTGAAAGGCACATAGATGAACAGTGGCCTGATAATGTTGAAATACATGATGTTCAAACACACAGCTAAAATATAATGAATCATGTTCTACGTCAAACCCTGAACTGGTAAAATAAGGATAAACGAGTTAAATTTGATATACAACAGTATCATGAAATTATTATAATTGCAATTAAATATTCTAATGAAATATTAGACCCCCGCAGATGTGCTGCAGAGGGCATCACAATGGGCCTCACTGAATCAAAATAAACTAGCGTGGCTCTCAGAAGAGTGCATCCCTCGGCCTCGACCCAGCAGTCCCCTTATTATACCACATTTAAAATCACTAGATCAAGATATTTATTTCAATCTACAACAAATTTCTCCAACATGTTAGTCCCCATAAACATGCCTGATTCTTTTCATCAAGATCCAAGAATTGTTCTCTGAGAGAATGCTCACGATATCACAATGTAAAGGAAAGTTAAAATTCACAAAACAGAATGGAAACCGGTTCAGTCGTTTTTATACAATCCTGCTGAACAACAGACCGATAAATGCAGATAAAACACAATCTCTTGGCGGAGCTAGAAAAGTACAACACATTTGATTCACTTGTGCAAACACAGCTAACACAGACTTAACACAGGTTTCTACTGGTGATAAGTGTGCACACACACACACCAACACACACACACACACACACACACACACACACAGGTGGGCTAGACCCCCAGTGTGCTTGTAGCAGCTAAAACTGGCTAAATCCACATTCCTGATGATTGCACAATCTAGCCAGCTCTGAATGCAGGGGATGTAGTGAACACATATAACCACCAGAGAGCAGCATAGGATCGTGATGCAGCCACACAGAGGCAGCAGAGCAGTAAAGAGCCAAATGGTCAATATATAGTGATTCAGTTGTGGAAAAGACTAAAGTGATTAGGACGAAGTTGACAGAACTGAATGGTTCTCTCATGAAAGTAAATAGTGTTTTTAGCTCATATCCGTCTGATTCTTCTCCTGGTTAAAACTGGAATCAGCATTTTGCCTGCATGATGCCCAACACATTGACACTAACCCTGAGATGTTAAGGAGACAGATTCCAGGTCAGTGATTCCAGGTCGACCTCTAAGCAGTAATCTGATCAAGTTTTTTATTTTGCTCCTGTTGACTGAGTCAGGCCGTTCCCATTAAAGCTAGTGTGTGTGTGTGTGTGTGTGTGTGTGTGTGTGTGTGTGTGTGTGTGTGTGTGTGTGTGTGTGTGTGTGTGTGTGTGTGTGTGTGTGTGTGTGTGTGTGTGTGTGTGTGTGTGTGTGTGTGTGTGTGTGTGTGTGGAGAGGGCAGTGAATATGCCCCTGTGTCTGTATACAATGTGTCTTTGTGAGTCCCTGGCTTTGCGTCGGAGAGAAAGATCTGGCTGTTACTCAAGAGAGAGAGAGAAAGAGGGAAGGAGACAGATATCGAAGGGAGGGAGGAGGGGTTTGAGGTCTTCTCTCTTCCCTGTGTCTCCGTCCCTCACTTCCTTCCAAGTTTAACCTCTGTGCTCCCCCCTTTTGTCTCCTATTCAAACAGAGTACGAGTCCTTTTTTTCTTCTTCTAAACTCCTTCCTCCTTCTCTTCACCTCTGCTTTCACTTGTTCTTTCTTTCCTCCTCACCTTTAATTCAAACACTTAGATTCTCACTGTGTACAAAACAGACCAAAAACAGCCGCTTCCACGTTGCAGTGAACCAAAGCCTGACCATGATAAGATCTCATATTCATTCCAGTGTGGTTTGTTATTTTGTTTAATGATACTCCCTTTAGCTCTACTTGTCCTCTTTCTCTCCCTCTCTCCTCAGCTCCATCCCCCTTCTCCCCCCCCCCCCCCCCTCCTTCTCCTCACTACAGCTGTGTGAGAGATAAATGGCAAAGTTCATTCATATCCTGCATTTCCCAACTGGTACACTCAGCATGCTTTCTGTTCAAATGCAATCAGCAACAAGTAGCCTGCAAAGCTCTGCTACAGCAAATCTGTGAGACAACGTGTACTGTTGCTACACAATCTGGTATAATGCTCAGCCACACTCCATATTTACACCATGCACATGAGCCACATTATGTCACAGAGGAGAGGGACACCTGTTGGAATGAGACACAGCAGGGGAGAAACACAGAGGAGGGACAGGGCTCGTTTAGATGTAGCAGAGATGAAATGGAGAGAGAGAGAGAGAGAGAGCTGAAGAAAGAATGTATTTGTCAAAAAAGAGAGAGAAACAAAGAGTGGGGTGAGTGGAGGACAGAGGCTGTGCCTAATGACACCACAGGTGCCTGCACTTCAGATGCAACCCAACATAGTGTGTGTGTGTGTCTGTGTGTGCGTGTGCGTGCATCTCATTATGCACCGGAGAAACACAATATCCTGGCTTTATGCATGTGTGCCGCGCCGTTGAAAGTATGCATATGCATGTGGCCGTCTTGTTTTTGTTTGTTGTCACCTGAGAGGTTGTGTGTCTGTGCCCGTGCTTTGTCAAGATCAGATTAATCAGCGAGTCCACTGGGACTCAGTTACAGCTCAGTTGTAAGCCTACAAACTGTCCTGCTGCTAAACTGGCAAACCATGTATCCTCCACCTCCTGCGGCTCAAGCAGGACCAAGGTACTTCCTTCATACAAATATGAACGTGTGTGTGTGTGTGTGTGTGTGTGTGTACAATGAATAATTTCTGATTGATTCCTGTGCATTGTTTTATTATTTCCTCCTCCACTCTATGGTTTTGATCAAGGAACAAACCAACAGTAAGTCCCTCCATCAGTCAGTCAGCAGGCTGCAGCATAGCAGACATTCCTGCTGGGTGTAGTTAGGGGAGGCGGAGAAGGAGAGCGGTTGCCAAAAAATCTGTTGCTCCCTGGTGATTTTTTTCTTTCTTTATGAGAAGCCCAAGTTGTAATGTTGCTTGGCAGTGGGATCTGGACGGGGATCGGACTGTGGCAGTGCAGCCTCCTCAGCTCTCACGCTTCTTATAAACCTGATCCGCTGCCACTGACACGGGCGGAGAAGTTACCTGATGACTTCCTGAGAGCTGCATAGTCTGGATGATTTCCTCTTTATATAATTCAGACTTCACATCATCATTCATAAAATATGACTTTAATCTCACAATCTGGCTGCCGGAGTAGCACTCACACACTTACAGTCTGTCGCTTTGAAATGAACTCTAAGCAGATTAGAGCTTTACAATAACATATTTTTTAATAACATTACCGACTGCAGCAGTAATCTGTCAGTGTCAGCACCAGGGAAAACAACTCAAGGCAATTAAAGGAGATTGGAAGATTTAAATTGGCCCTTTGATTACACTCCTCCACAGTCCAAGAGGAACAGATATAATGCGCCCATGGTCAGCAGCAGTTCCCACCAATCTCCTCCATGTTAGCAGATGGGACACGGGCTAAACCAAAATTGTGAGAGAAGGTCAAATACATTTTCCTTGAAGATGATTTCTGTCATTAAAGGTAGTTCTTTACGCCCTGGTGTATGTCCAAGTGATTGACAGCTGAGACTGTCTCATGATTGGTCGAGTGCTCCATCCCTCGATCCCCACTCTGGCTCCAATCGAGCAAGATGGAAGCGTTCATGTCCGGCAAATATTTGGCTTCATTTCTGGATAGTGGGAGGAAGCTGCAACTCGACGTCCATCTTTATATACAGTCTATACTTTAGTTTCGTATCTGCTGAAGGCTGTGCGGCCCAAGGGCTCGTCAAATAGGCAACCTCCAGGTTTTAAAGGTCAGGTTACTCTTGATGGACACTATTGCTCAAATGTAGCTATAATGTCTTCTACAGCTCTGAAGGAAGTTTGTCAAAGTTAAACAGATTACCCGCGTTGTGTAATACAGTCGAGACAAAAACGTTTCATCAGAAGCTATTTGCTGAAAAGCCTGTTTTACACATGGTAACAAGCGATAACAATGTGTGTCACAGAAAGGGTAACACAAACTCTTAGCTTACGTTACGGGTCGGGTTCAGACACAATAAACAGACTCGGTTGGTTTCCTCTTGGGATTGTTCATGCTCGGAATGAAAAATGCATCCCACGCCGCACACACTTTACCAGGGAAGTAGGGTCTAATGAAAGATGCATGATGGGAAGTGTAGGAGCTGACCAGAAGTCAGGATCTTCTGACCTCTGCTGCTTTATATTGACTTTTTCCAAAGTTTCCTGGAATTCCCCTAAAGTTATAGAAGTAAAAATGTTAATGTACTGGATCAACCCTTTAAGTTCCAGCTCACGGTTTGATTGCATTTGGAGAAGTGTGAGTAGATATTTAACAATATTTGAAACATGTGCCCACTGCAGTATCATGTCCATATTGGTTGTCAGTGTAAATCTGAGAAGACAGACAAGCAGCCAGGCAGAGGACTGAACTAAAACACACCCCTTCTTCACAAACTCTGACAACCCTCCTCCTCCTCCTCCTTTCTCATTCACTCAGCTCAATCTACCGCCGTCTCAATTTCTATTTCTCTCTCTCTCTCTCTCTCTCCTCTTGGAATCTTCTCCGTTTGTCCCCCCCTTCGCAGAAAACATGCAGGGAGGAGAGGAGGAGGAGAAACGAGAGTGAGGAAGCGGAGAAAGTTGGTCGGGCAGAGGAGCAGATGGGAGGGAGGAAGGACAGGATCGCTCGAGTGTCGCGACTGATGAATAAACAGATATATGAATCAAAGCCTAGAATAAAAGGCGAGTTCTAGGCGCGCCGCCGCGGTGCGTGGACGCGGACAAGATAGCGGCGGTGCGCGCTGGAGCAGCCGAGTCCTCAGCGGGTCCGACTCCTCATGTTCTCCGAACTCTCGGCGAGGCTCCCTCAACTTTTCGGAGTCTGAAGAACTTCCCCCCGCGCCTCCGCGTCCCGGCCAGCACCCTCTCCCCGGAAGAGAAGACACAAGGACGCCGGTGGAGGCAGGAAGGGAGAGAGGAGTTTCTGTGTTCCCTCCGAGGAGTCCAGCTCGCCGCAGCCGGAGTTTAGGCGTCGGCGCCCGGGCAGGCAGTCCCTCGCCATGGCCGGGGCCAAGCCGGGAGTCCACGCGCTGCAGCTGAAGCCCGTGTGCGTCCACGAAACGCTGAAGAAGGGAGGGAAGTTCATCAAGTGGGACGAGGTGAGGGTGGACATGTTTGGAACTGGTCCCGAGCTCAGAAAACACGCGGTTTACTTTATTGAAACAAGCCAGGGTGTTGTGTATTGATCCAGAAGGGCTCCAGCTTTGGATTCCAATTGATTCAAAGGCAACATGAGGCGTGACAGCCTGTTTCTGACAGTTTGGGCCCGGTGTTGTGAAGTGACACGCGAGATCTCTGTGTGTGTGTGTGTGTGTGTGTGTGTGTGTGTGTGTGTGTGTGTGCGTGTGCAGGTGTGTGTGCGGTGTGCAGGTGTGTGTGCGCGCACTCACAGCCCCTGCCTCGAACCCAGGTGCCCCACTATATTTGCATTGGCGTGTGGGTGTGTGTGTGTGTGTGTGTGTGTGTGTGTTTTAATCAGATACTCCAGTAGAATTCCTGTGTAGTTGCCAGCAGCAGCAGTGCTTGAATGTGTTGTGTTGTGTTGAGTTCTTGTCAAGCCGGTTTTCTCCAGGCTCAGGTTGAGCTCCTACTCTCTCCTTTCTTTCTCTTCTCCTCTGCCCTTCTGGGGTTGTGCCTCCATTCCTTGGTGGACAATGGAGAGTAGAAATAACACCTTCTTCAACTGGGCATGAGGAGAAGTCTGTGTTTATGGCACTAACTAAATAAACTTGGTTTTTATCTCTAAATCACACCTACATCAAGGTTTCAATTGCTTTTACTTTGCTCTACTGTTCCTTCCGCGTTTTGCTTCAGAGCTGCAACCCTGGCATGCACTTGCCTGTCGTTAACCATAATAAAGCTGGTGAAACCTTTTCCCAGTATAAACACTGACCTTGTCAGGACCAGTAGACCTCACAGGGACCAAAGCTTGGGAATAATAATAATAATAATTTTGTATTTCATCTTTCAAACCCACCGCTTCTCAACGGGGTAAAAAAAAAGATAAATCCAATAATACAACAAAAAAAAGCAACAGGCAAAAATAATATTAAAAAAACGAACTTTTCACGAGCTGACAGGGAGTAATGTAATATAAAATCAAGGAGAGCAAAAACAATAATAAAGCAGCATTAAAAACGGGTGGCAATGGAATATGATCAAAGAAACAATAATGAAGTAAATGCCATTCAGTAAAAGTGAATGAGACAAAACGTAAGGTTTATGTTGGGATAAGGTTGTGGTTTGGCTGTAAACAATGAATGGAAGTCAATGCAGTGTCCTAACAAGGGTAGCTGTGTGTGATTGTGTGTTTTGAATGGACACGGCACAAGGCCATTCTGCCCTCTTCCTTACAGAGAAAGAAGGTGTGTGTGTCCATCAATGATTAACTCAGAGGCTGATGAACCCTAACTGGAGGCCTGTGTCTTCCATTTGGAAAGCCCTGTTGTGGATTTACAACGGAGATGCATGCAAGATGTGCCTGTGTGTGGGTCATCACAATCCTGCAGGGTGAGGTCTGTGTACTTCTAATAAAGCTGTTACCATAACTTAGCAGATATCTGGTCAGGTGTTGTGTTTACACGTGCGCGCGCACAAAAACCCACAGTCGTTCAAACTGCTGCCAAGGGCCATTAAGAACTGGACAACTTAAGTACTTGGAAGTAAATAACTTCTCAGCAACAGAGCCCCACACATTGCGATAGTGACGCGATGCGCATGGGTCTGCACTAGTGTGTAGGTCTGGCCTCCAAAGAAGGGTCTTGTCACGCAAACAGTGAATGGCATGTCCTTTTGATTTCTTTTCTCTCTCTCTCTCTCTTTCTCTCTAACATGCACACCAGCTCTCTCTGTCTCCTCTCTCTCGCTCTCTCTCAAAGGGAATTCCCAGGAAATGGTTATGCTGGTGATTAAGTGTGTGAACACTTGAAAACATGTGCCATCTTTCTCCCCTTCTGGCTTTCATCCCGTCTCCCACTTCTATTTGCCGTTTTTCCTCTAGAATACACAAATGTTTTATGGAGGATAAATTGAGAGAGAGAGAGAGAGGAGGATCGTGGGAGAGATGAGAGAGAGAGAAAGAGAGAGAAAAAAAACACTTGAGTATGGTGGTAGACGGCAAAATGCTCCATTGTTGTATACGAAATAAAAAAACATGGCTGAGATGATAGAGATTGGATCTCCAGCCTGTTGGTTCTTTATTCTCCTCGAGCTGAAGTGAAGGGTGAACTTCATTCAGCGCCGTTATCCCGCTCCAGGAGATCAGATTCACATCCTCTATAAATTCTGAATGTGACCGTTGTGAAAACAAGGCTTCTCCTTGGCCTCAACTTAGAGCAAACTCACAGAGGAACTGTTCACAGTGTGGTAGATATGCTGTCATTGAGATTATTATCTCACTCTTACATCCTCAGTAGTGGTAAAGCATTCAGTTAGCAGGGCTATGGATTTTTACTGGCCAAAGTATAAAATGTAAAATAGCGATATTGAGTCAAATGTTTCTGCTACCTGGATATTGGTAGATACATACATCTCTCTGTATATATAAATATATTAAAAATGTTTTTATCAATTATTCCTAAAATGGCATCAAGTCCTTCTGTATATGAGTTTTGTATTTTCTTCAGAAGAGACCCTGGGGACACGGAGTTATCTATTTCAAATGAAGCATGACTCTGAGCATTTAAGCCAAATTGTGCTTCAAATAATAACCAAATGACTTCAAGAAATAGTTTTTATTCCAACATTGATTTACTTAGAATTAACTATAGTGGACATTCAAGCTGCATTGATAGCCTCAAACTGTGATCTAGTAAAACCCTGAAAGGAGGAGTAGGTTCAGAGGTGAAGGTTGTGATTGGAACAGATCGGTTATTTTAGATAATCCCTGATGGGCTATTGTCACAAAAACTTGTTATGTTCCTTTAAGGACTTAGCAAAGTGAGAAAAAGAATTAGGACACACACACACACACACACACACACACCAGAGGGTGCCTCAGGCCAGTGCTGTTTGTTTACATGAAAACCCCACTTTTGACCCCATCCCTCTCTTTCCCCCTCTTCCCATCACTATGTCCGTCTTCCACGTGGCTTTATTCCTTCATCCCCCGTCCTCCACCTCCTTTCCTCTGGTCCCTTTATAAATCATGCTCTCTTTTTTCCTTCCTAGTATTCATCCTCCTCTTCTCCTGTTGCCCATACTCGTCTATCATCCTGCAGCCTCTGTCGTCTCTTCCCCTTCTTATCTGCTGGTCTCACAACCAAACCTCTGTTTCTCAATGGCCTTGGGAATTCTACTGTAGGACCATCAACTGACACACACATGCACACGCTCACACACAGTGACTCATGTAGGGGGGAGTAGGAATGCAGTCCAAATTTACCCCTCTTTCTCCTGCGCTCCGGCTTGTGTACACGTGTGCTCCTATGCGTGCGTGTGTGCGTGTGTGGTTGTTTTGTTCTGGGTGTGTGTTTCAACGTTGAACGACTTCCTGTCGGAGCTTGTTGCGAGGCTCCGGAGCCCAACCATTTCCCTCCCTCCCTCCCTCCCTCCCTCCGCCGCTGCCGCTCCGCCCCGCCCTCTGCGGCATCGGCCACAATTCAATTTAGACAAATTCCGACTGGAATTCAGTTAAAATTCCTCCTAAACAACCAATTAAACAAACACAGACAGACAGTTTGTCTACAGAGCAGCCTGGCTCTTTGTCAAGCGTGCCTCGCAGTGCTTTGATACAAATCTTAAAAAGCACACAGAAGTCAAATAAATAATCATCCTAACACATTACGTTAACATTTGCCTGCTTTGCCGAGTGTTTGCATTATTACTATCATACAGTCTGAGACCACTTTTCCATTCAGAGCCGCTGTGTATAAAGCTGCTGTGCCACACCGCTGAGCATTGTGCAGGAAGATTCTATCAAACCAAGCACTTTATATTCACTTTCTTTGCAGTTATAAAACAAAAGGAGACTCCTACATGTTTTATTTGGTCAGAACCAACTGAGAAAAGAACCCCCCCCACTTCTACATTTCTGTACATGATTTGTTTACGTTCAGTTTGCACAATTACAATTTTTTTTAAATAGAGTCGCCCAGCGTGTCATTAATTTGATGGAGCTCTGGGAATTGAACATCTTTTTGAGATTAGAGGTTTTGGCACCGCTGCAGCTCCCCTGTAACGTAAGCCAAACATGACAGACCATCAAATGTCGAGTTTCAGGCTTGTTTCCTGTCATTTGGCTGCAACCTCAGAAGGAAGATCCAGGCTACACCTGAGGACGCTGGGGATCATTCCATTGTCCATCAGTGTTTATCAGTGGCGTGTTGTCGAAAACCAGGCCGACGGTAGATACTTCCCCCTTTTGACGAATGACCTGAAGGCGTTTTCTGAGCTGCTGTTTTCATCCATCAACCCCGTCGAATCTAAAAGATGAGAAAGCCCGTTTTGTGTGTCGGACCACAGCCACGAGCTCCCAAGCTGCACTTTGTCCGTCTGGGCTCAGGAGGACTTTCTCTTTTATCAGAGGGAAAGATCTCTTCTCTGCTGACAGGTTGCTGAATGAGTCACAGTGACTCAGGCCTCTGTCAGCTCCTCTCTACAGTCAGATGTGTGTTACAGCGAATTTCAACTGGTAGACTGCAGGCGATTGTTTTTTTCCCTTCAGCAATTTATGCAAACTATCAGAACTAACACGAAACCCATGTTATTCCCAAGAAGGAGATGTTTTTCTTTGCCATGAACTCCTCCATGCTAGCGTTTCACTGGGGTGCTGTGAAATAACCCGCTTCCACCCACTTATGATTGTCCCCTAAGGCCTTGAGCTGGACTGAGTCGCTTAAGTTTGCTGATTTATGTCAGAAAATTCCCAAATGACGTATCCGTACTTGTTATATGTCAGAAAATGGGGGTGAATGTTGATTTGTCTGCGAAAAAGCGCAGCGAATTGAGCTGAACCAACGTGAGGTCACATTTGTTTTTAAATGTGCGACAATGGCGGACAGACGACACAGCCTTGGCGTGCAAAGACCTTTACACATCCCTTATACCCTCCTACAAATGTTCTTCCTGCATATTTGGTCCTCTGCATGTTCGGACGTGTTGAGCAGCCGTCTCATTTTTTTTTGGTTTCACTTGTGGCCCCGCAACGATACAGACCCTGCTGCAGCCTCGAAGGATCACAAGCAGGGAACAATAAGCAACTCTGCACTGTTCACGTGTTCTCATTTATAACGTGCACTAAATTTGATATATCAGAGTCCCAACACAAGGCAAGGAGATTTCACAACAGCTTGGAAAGCACTTTACACCTGAAACGCGACAGCCCCCTTTTTCAAAAGGAAAAACGTCTCGCTCCTTAGAAAAGGATCTCGGTCGTAAGTGGATGTGCTTTGTCATTTTGACCTTTCACAGGAAAGCACAATAGGCTCTGCTTTCATTCCGATTGTGCAAGTGAGCTGGTGTTTTAATAAAGTGGATAGCTTAGTTCCGCGTTAGATATGAGGGAGAAACGATGTCTTAGAGATGAGAAAGAGGAGGAGGAAGGAGAAAGCTCGGGCTTGCGCGAAGTTGTGACACCATGCCGAGAAACACCGCTGACATCCTGACAGAGTGGTGAGAAGCGAGGGATGGAGGGAGGGAGGGCGAGGAGGGAGGTGGGAGGTCAACCACTGCCACATGTGAAGTGTGGGCCTGACATCTGGACGGCTCCATCGCCGCTCCGGCTCTGTTTGCAATTTCGCCTCGATTTACTACACATGCAGCCTCATTGGACGTGTGTAACCTACATGAAGTCATTGTCATCTAGCCACCACTCTCTCATCCTCTCTGTGCTCGTGTCTGTCTGCTTCCCGTCTCTTTCGATTCGCTTCCTCTTTGACTTTTGTAGTCTCCCCCCCCCGTCCACTTCTTTATACCTCTTCTTCATTTCTTATGCCTGTCAGGTCTGGTTTGCTCCGACCTGCTTTTGTTCAAGCTGTGAAATAAAAAACCGCCCTTGTGTTAAGAATTACAAAAGATGAGATTTGTATCGTGTATCAGGTGTTAATAAGGTGCAGCAGCGGCTTGGTTGGTATCCGTCCTGTCAGTTGAGGCTGTCAGCCTTTGTCACGCCATGTTTCCTCTTCGTTTAGACAGGAAAAGACAAAGGGAATTTAATAAACGAGTAAGATTGAAGAAAGGCCAAAAAGGAGCGAGGCTGTTTGGAAAAATTTGAAGGAAATACGCAAGGATGCTAGGAAATAAACTAAAACTTAGGCGCTGACTTGCCAACTTTTCCCCGGGTGTCACGTTTCCATCACTGCCGATCGGAGCCGATTAAAACCCGTGTCTACAGAATCATTTGACCCTGGAGTGAAAGCCGATTGTATCCATTCCCATTGTAGGAAAAAGCCAGATGTTATGGGGTGTTAGTGTTTTTTTTTTGACCAGTGGATGAGGGCCAGTGTGCCGCAATGCAGAGGTGCAATCAGAGCAGCATTTTATTCATTCTTTGCAGTCAGTTTTTGCCGTACCATCCAGTAACACTTCAAATTCAATTTCAGAATTCAAAGCAGGCAAATGTTTCGTCTGACTTTTATCTCCCTCCTTGTGATGCACTGGCTAATCAGTGTGAGATTGATCAGGATGGCACGGCGTTCACCATGCCGAGACTATAACATTGCACAACAAAGTTTCCTGGGAATTCATAACTGGGGCGTAATGTGACTTTGGAGCACAAATCAAAGTATCAGACGCAGAAAAGGGTAGGAGGCTGTAATTGCAGGGTATGGCTTTGATTACAGTTTATAGACGGTGCCTTGTTGTATAATATTCTATAGCTATAGTGTTTTTTCTCCCTCTCTGGCCCCACTCACTCTTTCCTCTCCTCTCTCCAGAGTCCAAAGGTTACCTACTGTCATCAACTTTTACCATGTTGCCAAAGCAGCAGCTCAAACACCCTCGCACCGAGTGCACGCTGGCCTTCTTTTCACACACACACATACACACACAAACCACTCCTACAAGCTGTCACTGAACACACAAACAAACACACACACACACATACAGCAAGGCCGACCAAAGGTACACTTGGAGCGGCCATTTTTATCAGTTTCTCACTAATGGCTTTCTGACTGATAATCTACTATAAAACACCCACACCCACACACGCACATCAATTTGTGTTGATGACAGGATGCAGGAAGAGAGAGAGGTTTGTCTCTCTACATGTTTATGTTCTCGTAGATTGTGATTTTCAAGAAGTCTCATTAGGTTGTGGCTGCCTGACCTCGGCTTCAGAGGGGGGTCCATCGACCGGGCATGTGTGTGAGCCGTCGCGGTCGGGTAATGAGGCCCAGGGCATCTGGAGGGGGTCTGGAGTGGGAGACAATCAATCAATTAAGGAGAAAGAAGGTGATGGAGAGAGCGAGCTGACATGGAAAGGAGAGAGGGAAGTGAGACGTCTGAAGGTGCCTACATATGGCTGTTAATTGGGGAGTGCGGTGAGATCCAATTATAGACCATACCACCCACTCTCAAACAGAAAACACACCGTAGGGTGCATGTTCATGGTAAATAAGGTGTATGTGTGTTTGTGTGTGGAGGGCATGTGCTAATGATTTCCTGTTAAGGTTTCTGACATTTTGTACTTGATTTCAACTGCGAACTGAAGTGACCTTTGGTGCTAAAAGACATTTAATGACTGTGTATCGTTTGTTTGTTGTCAGATCATCAGATCAGAATAAAGGGGAGCAAGGCGTAGGCTACTTGAGCCCATCCTTTTATAATTGTGCATACATTGCGCTGGCATAAAGCCAAGCCACTTCTTTTGACGTGAGCAGGGAGAACACAAGAGTTCTGTCACTGAGAAGATCAATGATATGATGGGTTGATGTTTGCAAATCAGATAATTTACATCAGGTTGAGAAATACAAGAAAGCCACCACTTCCTCATCGAGTTGCTAGAACCAGCAAATGTTGTTGCATTATTGCGTGGTTTATATATTTAATCAATCATTAAAAATTAAGTGTTTTAATGAGTGTATAAATCAGTCACAGACTTCTGTGTGTCAATGGCGAAAGGCAACACTAGAAAGTAACTGGCAGGTATGGAAAACTCTGCAGGCGTGACATGCAAATACATGGAGTCATGCTGGTGTACGAGTCTTCATCCCTACGGCCAGCTGTATGGGTGGTGATGTTATATTACTGGTCACATGAGTTTGTAGATCACATTCCTCTGGGTAATTGTTTGTGGGTCCGGTTCCACTGGAATTCCCCATCTAAGTGTTGAGAAAGTATCGACACTGGATATATAACCAGTCGGTCCAGTCAATTTTAATTCTACACCGCTAAGTCAAACCCCATGTGATCTCAGGACTCTTTTAATATAGGAGAAGGTCTATAATGAGTTTCTCTAACGTTGTTATTTACAGAAACTCAACATGGCTCCACGAGCAATTAAGCTCTGACTGATTAGTGTCAAGGAAAACATTTCCTTTTTAACAGGAAGAAGCCTCGAGCAGAAACGGGCTTGTCGGCCATCGGCCTCGACCGGCTCAATTGAGAAGGAGAAGGAGGCAGGAATACATGTAAATACTGTATATTATAATAATAACAATAATGATCAATAAATACTGTTTAAATGGCAATCTAATTCAGACTATTGTCTTAATCCAGTCATATGGAATTGTATTGTTGTCCATGTAAACATGCTTGGCAGCCTGCTCAGGTAGATTATGAGACCTTATGTATGGTGAACACTGTGTTCCAGTTATAGCCAGCGCTACAGGACAGCTGTGTCAACTCTCTGTGTGTGTGTTAGGTGTGTGTGTGTGTGTGCAGGAGCAGACAAAAATACAAACACTTTTAATTGATGAGGAATATTCATACTTATCATGCACTGTATTTGTTACTAATACACTTGTAAATGAGGGACAACTATTGGATAGAGCTAATATTTTGCTCCTCTGGGCTGTCTATGAAAGGACCTTTTTGCAGGAAAATTATTTAATTATTACTAAAAGACATCCAGGCATTTGTTCCAGTGTATCCAGAAACAAGAGGAATACCTTGTGTCACCCTGTCGAGGCTCACTTGAGGCCATTATGGTGACATTTGAACATTCACATCGTCATCACATAAATCATCCCTGAGGATATGATCCAGATATTTGACTTTATTCACCACTGTGAATAACGCAAAAAAAGATTATAGGAACAAAATCTACATGTGATGAAATCTATATCTCATAACCACATGTCAGGCTTTCATCGATCTCAGGTGAACTCGACTGTAGAATCTGAAGTGAGGCGTTTATATTGTGGTAGAGTTCAGTGCAGTGTGTGGATCTACAGTTACAGGTCTTGACATTTACCAGGTGCCAACAACACATGTCTGGTTTGGTTGGGTTAAACTCTGGGTTAAAAGCATTTTCATTATCATGCAGTTAAAACAGGATTTCATTGGGATGCGTCTCTCTGGCGAACGTGACCTTATGACCGCCATGCATCTTGCCATATATTGTTTCCACTGTGCGAGTGGGCGTCTGAGCACCATGTACTCTTATTTTGAAAAGCGTTAGCTGCAAAATAGCAATCCTTCCATAATTTGTGCACCGCGATGACCGTTGAATACATTTTGATTAAACGGACTGAGCGTCAAACAGAGGTAAAAATGTGATTGTTCTGTTTACAAGCTGTAAATAATTGAAGTTGAATGGAAACTGGCCTGTTGAATGGATTAGTTTAATTCAATTTGCAAGAGGAATGTGCATAGTGTAGCCCAAACCAGTTTGCGCATGTAGCATTTACTACCCAGTAGCGTTCAACCAGGACTACCAAGCCAGGTATGATGATGTGCAGATGTTTCGCTGTTTATGCATTTGATAAAAAGCACAGTTATCTCTGCATATATGGTTTTGTAGCTGGTTCTGTTTGTGTCCCTTTGGAAGTGGGAACACCTGGTCTATTTGCAGTTTCTATTGTGTGCGCTTGTGTTGTCTCAGGGAATTAAACCTCGCCGACTCAAGATAAACAGACACGTGCCAATGCGGCTGCAGATTTGCGAGCTTAGGTTTCACTGGTTTCAGGTTTGGGAGAACTGCTCGTCGCTGACATCTGACATCAGGTCACAGCCGTGAGATAATCACAGCATGAAATTGGAGTTGGACAGTTTTCCACTGGTTCCAGCGAGTGAGCACTCCTCCCAGGTTCAGTCATTTACAGTAGCTTCCCAGTCGACCACACGTTTGAAGTTCTGCCGACATTGCATCTCTGTTTTTTTTAATACGAAAGCCTCTTCGTTACGAATGTCTTCTTCTACCCCTGACCTTTTGTTTCTCTTTCTTTTTCAACCCTCACCCTTTCTTCAAACTCTACTCCTCTCTACTTTCTTCCCATCCTCTCTTGTTTTTCCTTTTTTCTTGTCCTCATCCTAATCCTCCCGCAAACCTTTTCTGTGTTAGCAAACCTCGGAGCCTAAACTTAAGGTACGTTCAAACTGTCCCAGGAAATTGAACAGAGGTAAAACCATGGGATCTTCTTTTAGGAATAAGTCAGAGCTTTTGCATGTAGTTTGTTGGAGAAACGGATAAGTATTATTTGCTTTTACTGTAAAGTACATGAATAAATCCAATCAAATTGGATTTATATAGTGCCTCACGTTAAACTAAACAGTACAGCAATACAAAAGGCAATACAATATATTGATAAAATACATAAAAATAGAAGAATAGTTTAAAATTAAATTAAAAAAAGAAAAATCTAATTACAAACACTTTCCAAACACACTAATGACTTAGTATGACATCAATTGACTTGACATCATTTCAATTAGGTTAAACAACTAAGAATGCTTTTGGTTTCTGTTATAACTTCCTCCATTTATGGCATGATTATTAACAATCACTAGATATTTGCATCAAGTAATTTAAGCCTTGATTATTATCTCATGCAGATGATAACAATTTTAAATCATAAAATTCATGTTTTAAAACGTGAAGCTATGACCATTTGTGCATCAGCTTTGTTAAAACCATGTGATCCTCATCCGGCCCACATCACATAATAATAAGTGTGAGTGTGTGCTCAGTGGTGCGGTGTTTGTGTGTAGCTTTCTCCTCAACCTTTCTCTTCTGGTGGTATGTTGTGGTGGTTAATGTGGGCTGCCACACACGACCTTTCTCACTCTTTCCATCAGTTGTTGTTGATGATGATGCTTCATGACGCCACGTGCACATGAGTCATCTGTCGCTGTAATAAGAAACTATCTGGAAAAGTCTGGATGATGTTTGGTGAACCAGAGTGTGACTGCACAGCACTGTAATTACAGAGCCTGCTTGCGTGTGTTTGCTTGTGTGTGTGCGTGTGTGTGTCGTCATGGCATCTTGTGTATGACTCCATGATGATGATGCTAATGACATGTTGATGCAGGCTGCTTTGCCATTGTTGGGCTTCACTGTGAGTTCTGAAGCATCAAAACAGCTGCTGAACAACAGGTGCACACAAGCTCAGTATCCCTGTCTGTCCGTCTGTCCGTCTGTCTGCAATCCCATAATGATAAGGCCCCAGCCTCTGCTGTTATGAGTGACCTATTTCGCACCACGCTGTCTTCCAATATGGACACAGGAGACTTATAGATACATTTAGATGCACCTCAGAGTAAGTTGAGGCTGTCTCTAATTCAAAACTAGTTCAACCTCAATCTGTTGTGAAGGGAGTCAGTGCTTAAAGTAAAATTCAGGTTTCGTACAACCTGGGAACCTCTACCCTGATATGAGCTTTAAATGGATTGACAGAGGTTTACTTCTATCCCCAGTTTCTCCATATTTTGTACATCCCTATGTTGTACTCACCGGGTTTTTTGCATATAGACACATTGCAAAAAAAGTTGTCAGATGGGAAAGAAACGTGTGTGTGTGTGAGGGAGAGTGGGAGATGTTTATCCGTCCGTTGGATGGATCTTGTGTATGCATCCTTCTAACAGCTCTTTTTCTCTGGTCGTCTAGGAGCCAAACAGCGGGCCTCCCACCCTGGTCACTCTGAAAGTTGACCCAGATGGATTCTTCCTCTACTGGACTGGAGGGTCCAACCTGGTAAGACATGGACACACACACTCACACACAGACACACACACTGGTAGGTCTCAAAGTAGGCAGAGTGTCTCCCAAAGTAGAGGAGATCAAATCTAAATGGGCCGCTCTAAAGCAGACCACAGTGGGTTTTTAATGCACCCAGTTAAGTGCAGATATGTATATCACACTTGTTCTTTGTTTGCTTTAACTCTACCACTTTTACCACACTCCATCTTCATCCGGCCGTTTGGTCTCTCCCTCCTTCTCTCTTTGTGTCTTCTTGCCTCTTATTAGGATTCTATCCAGTCCATTAGTTCGGCCAATGTGGGTTTTATCAAGTTGTTCTCCACCCTCTCCTTGTTCCTGCCGCTCCCCTGATGTCATTGTGGTCTTAATCCCTTTCTCCCTCCATCTCTCTCAATCTGTTTATCTGTACGTGTATTTCCCATTAACCATCCTTTCCTCCTTATCATGTCCTCTTTTCGGTTTCGGAAGCCATTAGTGTATTATTATGCGTTATGCACTGAGGCGATGTAACCAGTCACCAGCATTTCCAGATCTTGATTGTCGTTGTGGTTTTGAAGTGCTATTAGATCTATGTAGTGTGCTTTATTACAAAGTATCTCTTATTACCACATTTAATTGTCAATCTTGAGGAAGTTTTCATGAACAATATATCATATCTACATATATCTGTGGTAATATGTGTGTGTGTGTGGGGGGGGGGGGGGGGCTTGGTCAGATCGAATGACATTACATAGCTGCTCAATTAACTCCCCATCTCTCACACACACACACACACACACACACAAAAAGTCTCTCTCTTTATTTCTGGCTGTCTATTTATCCACCAGGCACGTATGGAATGACCCGTTGATGTATGATCATATTTTGGAAGTGTGTGCAGGCGGCATGTTGTGTGCATGTGTCGATATGTATGTGGGCCAGAGCACACGTCACCCTGTCCGTCTGCACATGTGTCAGCATGTGTTCCTGCATTCATATAACAAACAGTCTTTAAATACTCATTTTATACTGAGAACTTGTGCGTATGTGTGTGTGTGTGTGGTATTACGATAATAGGCCATTAGTCGCCCGAGGTGCAATAGTGACACTGTTTAGCAGAGTCAATTGTCTTTTCATTATGCTTGTTAGACGTCTCTACACTCTCACTGCAAACAGCTCTATTAAGGCACATTACTGGAAACAAGAGGTTGTTCACTTGTCACATCCCGTATATATATGACCAGTGTGTTATCTATGGAAACCATCCTATACAGAAAGAAAACACAGCTCATCATTAAGAGTTCTCGAGCAATATTTACCATCACTCCCCTCTAACGACCCCATGTTGGTGAGAATGTCCCCAGAACTGGGTCCAGACTCTCTCAGGAGTTTGTCTTTTAATTTTGCGTCTGTCATGTGTCAGAATCATACAGTTTTTACTAAGGGGCTTACAGGAGAAACTCAGAAGAAAGTCTGCCGCCCGTCATTTGTCCTCTCCCTTACTCTGGAGAATGTCAGGGATTCAGTGCATGTCTGAAAGCAACTAAATTAGCGATTTTATTGAAAAGATGTCAGGTCTGGGCAGGAAACAGAGAAGCAGTCACCTTTTAGCGAGACTGATTTGTAATACAAAACCAAACGGCAAAGCGTAGCGTAACATACGTCTGCGACAGTTCCTCCTCATTTGCCTGAGGTGCTGCAATATTTGACTTTTCCTCCCTGGCTCTTTCATCTTTGTTAATGTTGGCCCGACTCAGCGGTATTATGTTCACGACTCTTACCTCAGTAGTGGGAATGCCGCTCGCTGTCGGTCACTGGCGCAAACATTTTTGAATGTGCCTCAACTAATCCAGTAATTTGAGGGAAATTGTGGGTTTTTTATTCAAATGCAAAGTTTTTCATTCTCAGGCCTTACTGTGGTGTTTTTTAACTGGTTTCCCAGAGATCACAAGTCAGTCAAGCGGAGTGGCTGCTTTTTTCAGCTCCTCTGTGTATTGAGTTTCTACAGTGACGCAGGCTTGAACCTGGACAGTAGATGTGGAAAACATGTCGTCCACAAAAACCTCCATTTGACGCTTCTCTGCACCGCTGTGAGATGAAAATAAGTGCACCCAACCATCTGTGGCTTTGGAGCGGTATTGTGTCAAGGAAAAGGGAAAATGGACACCGCTTCTCTAACAAGAACTCTATGTATATAGCACCTTTCAAATCCAAAGTTACAAAGTGCTTTACAATAACAAAAGATGCAAGATTCACAAATTCTAACAGTAGAAAATTAGATGAAATTTTTAAAGTGAGTCTTAAGAAGAGATTTAAAAGAATATACAGAGTCAGGGAGTTGCAGAGTTGAGGAGCCTGGACAGAGATGGCCCACTAACCTCTAGTGTTCAGTCAAGATTCTGTAAACACTAGTAGGGCCCTGTTGGAGGATCTCAGGCAGGCAGCAGCGTTCACGGTCATGGGGGGTTAACAAATGACATGTATAGGCCTGAGCATTCAAAGCTTTACAAACAGAAATCCTAAAACTCTCAGGTGGAGAGCAGCAGGGATTAGTGTGATCTGGTCACTTCTCTATGTACGCTTTTAAAAACCTCTAGTCTTAATAACAACTGAAAGTGCTGCGAATGCTACAGGTCACATTCGCAAACATATTCATACAGCACGTCTAGAACTGTTCTCCTTTATGGCTTGGAATGCAGGCACGCAGTAAAAGGAGACTTGAAGATGTTTAACGGCTTCCACTATGGATGCCTCAGGAAAATATGCCGCCTCTTCTGGCCTGTTGACAAACGAAGATCGACATCATCCGGCATGTCCTCAAAACGGGGAACTGTTACCGAGCTGAGACTACTCTGACGTGGGAGATGTTCTGACACGCAGCCCTGGACAGGCCTGGGTGGAGGCAGATTATTGATGCTTCACGCCCCTCAAGGAGCATAGAGGATTAGGAAGGCAATAAGGGCCATTTAGGGTTCATACACATTTCAACATGTGGACTGGATGAGCCAGAGTTCAAACCACCGAGCTTCCGATTTGTGAATAACCCGTTTTAACCCCCCCGATGCAGATCCACTGGGGTTTTTTGAATTCAGCGTCGTGGCTCCCCCAGGAATTTTTCTTTTTCGAAACCAGAGCTGAAAAGAAAGAGGACATGGCAACACAGATAGCAAGCAATCATTAATGAGAGCAGCTCGTACTCCTGGATGACAAGGGCAATCTGGATGGAACCCATTTTCTCTGAATAGAGGTGCCCAAATATATTTTGATCTCCGGTGTGTTTTTTTTATTTTTCGCCGCTCTGCTCCTCTTATTACTTTTAGATGTAAATGAGCTTTAATATGAGGGTCCCTTCAATCTGGGCTTGATCTGCGTCGGCACTGCTCTCCAAAGCAATTTTTAGCATCCCAGCAAGGACGTGCAAAACTCTGCAACCTAAAAACGTCAGAAGCACTTTTGCAACTGCACTGAACTTGAGAAAAGAGGATAGAAAGTGCTGCTCACTGTATGAAGGGCAAGAGGGACGCAATACTGACAGTGCATTTTATATAGGCCAGGGATACATATGGGATTAAAGCTCAGCCCCAAAATGTGTGCAAAGTCAAAAGAGAAATTTGAATTATTGAAATAAACGAAACGGGCATGTAAACATTTTCAAACAACCCCCTTGGAAATTCATGTTCCCTCTTCTCTTCATCCATCCATCATTGGTCTATTAGCCTCATTTTTCCCCCTCTGACTTTATATGCACCACCTGTCTCCCTCTTTTCACCCTTTTCTCTCACACTTCTTTTACATTTCCTCTTAAATCTGGTTTATCTCACTCCCCTAGTGTATATCAATCTGTTGGTTCATCCTCATCCCCTCCTCCCATCTTTTTTCTCCCCGCTCACTTATCTCCATCTGTTTCTTGTCACCTTCTTCCCCCTGCTTCGCTTTGTTTAACATTTTCCTTTTAAATATGTTTTTACTTCTATTCCAGTCTTTCATTTGTCTCCGTCCTATTTGTCAGAACAGGATTTTCTTAAACAGTCTTCTTCCTGTTCCTCCATTGAGCTCCATCCCTCTCTAATAATCTTCCACATCTCTCTCTCCCTTCCTCCACACTTCTTTCCTCCCCTTTTTTCAGTCAGTTATCTCCCCCTCAGACCTCTGACGTGTCTGTGTTTGTGAGATTTTCCCATAATGCTTGAGTCATTGGCGATAACTACCAACTGCCGCTGACAGAGACACACACACACAAACACACGCACACACACACACACACACACACACACAGTGGCTTGGCAGCAAATCGATGGAGACACACCCCACCACACACCAGTCTCCACTGTTTTTCTTTCCCGCCCGGTCACTGTTCTGCTTTCTCTGTCCGCTCTTTGCACTTTGAGATAAACTCATTGCGAAAACGATCCCGCTTTTACTTGAAAGAGTTGAACTGAATGTAACTGAGCCGCACTCTTGGGATTTATAGAAGTTATAATTGGTGCTCGGCAGCCATAAATCAAGTGGGGTCCTCAGGGGTTGAGGGTAATGACAGCAGGAGCCGCTAACATAACATACAGGCCCTGTGGAGTGTTAGTGTAACATGGTTGACACTATGTAGAGATGTAGCGGAGTGGAGGGATGGTCTCCTCCACTGTGTCTCTGTGCATTCTGCTAAGAGCTTTGCTTCAAGTGGTATAGCTTTAGTTAAACAGTGCATAGTTCACCAGTTCCCAATCCGTGCAGCTGCTCATGTGACATAGACCCCAGTTTTTTTGTCAAAGAAGAAGAAGAAGTCAAAGTTTATTTGATGACAATGCTAACAGGGGAGAAACATGCTGCCTTGATCACGTGTGTCGAATTGTCCAAAAAGAGATGCGTCAGCATATTGCCATGCAGGTGGTTTGGAAGATGTGGGCATTTAGGTTAGTCTATTTTGCAGAAAGAAAGAAAGCTATACATTTGAGGCAACTATATTGTAAATTGACTGTGATTAATGCATGCAAGCACTTTACCGAACCCCTTTGTCTCCTTTTTCTTTCTCATTTCAGCCATAAACTAGAGGTCGTAGAATTTTGATTTGCCATTTCGCTCGAATGCAGTGAGTAAAAGGTGCAGATGGCTGACATGTCAGATATTCATCCGACAGGTTATCTCAGTTGTCTGCCAAAAACGGGTTCAAATCGCAGTGTATGCTCAGGTTAAAGGCCCCACGTCCTGTTTGAAAACCAAATCTGACAATACAGCTCTGTTGACCCAGCTGAGGCTAAAATACAAAAAACTGAGCACGCCAGCTCTTCATGCACATCCCAAATCCACACATCCGCTGCAACATATGCTTGCACCCATCCAAACGCTTTGTGTTCGTCTCCTCTCTGTCCTTTCTCTCCTTCGGCCAAACTTTCCTCCACCTCCTTTTTTAGATTGGCAAACGGACTCGTGGACTTTAGAGGTGTTTTTGCAGATGTTCTCGTGGGTAAAGAAGTCTGCAGGATGAATATTTCCCACATGAAAGATGAAGACGACTGACAAATTAACATTTTTAAAATCGAAAGAATGGTGTTCGCTTTCCAAAGATCCCCTCGATGACTCGTGCGGTTTTAAAAAAGCAGCTCCATGTAAAGCCTGCTTTCCACAGCCTAGCAGTGCCAACCACGACAGATAGTTTTCACTGGACCTCGGAGGACATTGGTGCATTAAGTCTCCGCACTCCCAGCATTGATGATTTGTCAGCTCTAATGTAGTTTACAATAAACAAAGAGGAGCTTGATTTAGTGCCGCGGAGCCGCTCCCGGTCGACTGCAGCCTCACCTGCCACAGAGGTGAGATGCACCTGGCAGCAGGAACAGTCCTCCCCCTCGCTCTGTTTCACTATCCCTTCCTTCTCACTTTTTTGCCATCCGCTGTTGCCATGTTTCTACACTGCTAATCCACCTTCAATTTGTTTGACTCTTCCCCCCCCACGCTTTTCCTCTCCCTCTTCTCGGGGCAGCTGCTAGCCGTCTGGGAGATGAGGCAAAAGTTGTTCCTCTAATATAAACTGAAGGATGACATTTTCTCCCCCTCTGGTCTCCATCTACTCTGTCTCCTTGTCTTCCACCTCTGCATCTCCATTTCTTTCTTCCCTGCTCCTCTTTTTCCCCATCTCATCTTCAGCTCTCTTTTTCTTCTCATCAATGCTTTTCCTTACATGGTCCCCCTGAGTTATTGCCCCCTAATTTCTTGCAACAACACTCTTAATCTCCCCCATTCTCTCTTTCGGCGTGGGAAAGTGGGCAGGAAGTTGCTCAGACGAGGAGATGGGGGGGTTCTGGGGAATTTCCTTGCCTCCTCTTCCTCCCACTCCTCAAATTCCTCTTCCCCTTTCCCCGGAAATCTGCTCTCCCTCCTTCTGTCCGTCCTCCCTCCTTCCCTGAAGGTGTGCAGGTCAAGTCAATTACACCTGGGCTCTTAGACACGTGCCCCAAGGGATGTAATTGAGCTGCCGTTTAGCCTCTAATTGTGTCATATACCTTGAGCAGATTGGGTGGCAGCCCTCAAACACACAAACCACAAACAAATACTCAAGTTTGTGAGGGGTGGGTGTGCTAAAACTTGAGTTTAACAAACACCCCAGGGGGATTATCCAGTGCCGTCACATTCCATGTAACTGGAGCAGCTGAAGTGAAAGTGGTTTAGTTCAATATAAGAAGAAGTTAACCGTTAATGTGGGTGGTTTGGCTTTCACCAATTGGTTGTATGTAAAGTTGGACGCCTCCACTTCCTTAAAATGAAGCTAAGCTATCTGGAATACAGGGGCCTCCTTCTTGTTGCCAGCTGTGTCTAAGTTCAGGGGCTGTCATGTCATCCATCTACCTTTCGGTCTAAATCGTCTGTATTGATATGTATTGACAGGCTAGGAAGCTTATCTAAAATTTTACTTGTAGTTCCAGCTTCTCGAGGCTATTCTTGGGATACTCAGAACCGTGTAAGTTCATAAGTGTGTGAGTGTGTGTGTAAATAAGCCAGCTGAATTGCTTGTAGAATGATTGTTGGCAGGTATAAGTAGAGATCTAATAGAGATTATTTCCCTGGCTCAAGTCAAACACCCAGAAGGAATTAACTTCGGATAAGGGTTTACATAACACACACACACTCGTATGCAAGAGGTCATTCCTGCATGTGCACGCCAGACACACGCACACGCACACACACACACACACAGTGAGCTGATAAAATGGGGGGAAATTGAGGGTGTCAGTCGATAATGGGACAGTTTCCTCTCTCTCTCCTCTCTTTCAGTTCTTTGGTCACATGTTTTATTTTCTGTTGACATTATCTGTTGGTGCACATGACAGAGCAGTCACTCTCTCTTTTCCTCACACAGACACACACACAGCATAGACATTCACTTCTTCTTGTAAGACAAATTGAGACATGGCGTGGTATCGAATCCATTGTTTGAGCAGATGCTTCCTCTATATTTTGTGTGTTTCTCTCTGGCTGTGTTTGCACGGCACAGTGCTTAGCTAATGAAGCTGCTGCAGGGTGTGTATTAGCTGCATGTTCTAAAATCCTCTTAACTTTAAAAGAGTATTCCTTTTTTATTGAGAACTTGTGTCTTATTTTCACGGATTTGGTGATCATGTCTGTCAAAACAAATGACGGTGAACTCAGACGGCTGAGATCTGGTGATAACGTGTCAGACGAGGCAGTCAGACTGTTGTACAGGTGGTAAATAAACTAAGTTGTCAGTTGTGAACATTGATCACAGACCATTAACCATCCTTACATACAGAAGCTGAGGAATAGTCAATGCACTCCTTTTTCATTTCTCCTCCAAATACCATGGTTTAAATCATCTGTTTGTCTTTCCTGCTGGACTTTGCCTTGGCGTTGTCCGCGTCTTTCCAGATATATTAAGCATCATTACTTTGGTGAGTTAAAAAGGTATGATAACAGAACCTTGTACTGAAATAGAAATAGAAAAGTTTCAGAATGAAATATTTGCTTTATTGCCAAGAGTTAAATGAGCAAATTTGTAGCACTCACATGTCTGTGCAGCCAGCAGGAAGCTTGCTTTGCCTCATATATAGATGTCCAGCAGGGACAAATATACCTTCTATTATCTATTAGCTCTGTTCCTAGCTGTTCCTAAAAAGTCAACAATAATAATGCCCCAAAAAAGGCGCTAGACAACATCATGATGCCATAATGTAACTACTTTGAAGTGAGACCAGATTTTACTTATTTTAACTATTTATATCATTCTTAAAGCTGCTATCATCACCTGAATATGGAATTAAATCTACATATAAGTTTGTTTGCCTTTTGATTTTGAGGGTAAGGAAATAAACAATAAAAAAAATAACATAGTCAGGGGTCTCATAGGACTTTCTTATGTTACGTTACCCTGTTGAGACACCACCAAAACAAACAAGCAAACTTTTTTGTCATAGCCTAAATTGCAATTGAGACATATCGGCCAATCTGCGCCTTTTACAGACATATCAGTGTCATCATTTACTCGGCAATATGCTCCGGCCATGAACCTTAATCATTTACAGAATAAACAAATTGTGTGTGTGTGTGTGTGTGTGTGTACATGTGCGTCAGTGGGCTGCGGGCATCTGCACATATACAGGCTTGTGTTGTGAGTTCACCCCGACTGATCTATGAGTGTGTGTGTGTTTTGTGAAAGATTTACAATTCCCGCAACTATTTTGATCATGAGCATGTCGTTGTTGGTGTGTGTCTGTGTGTGTGTGTGTGTGTGTGTGTGCTTGGCCCTGTTCACCCTGTATTTATTTGCATGTCAGACATTTGCTTGGACTGTTTTGTTGATGTGTCGTCTCATTTTATTGCCGCTCCGCTCTCTTTCTCCTTTCCTCTCATAAATGACGGCGTGTCCTCATCCATCTGGATGTCATTTCTTTTTCACGTTTTATTATTTCTCTCCCACTCCATCCTTTTCACGCATCCTCTTCTCTGTACACATTCTCATATCTCACCGACTCCACAGCAGTTTGTCTGCTAAGTGGCAAAAAACTGGTTCTCGTGTTTACCCTCCTCATTTTCACCCTCTCTAGAGCCCAGAGATATGAAACAAGGGAGTGAGGAAGAAATAAAAAGAACAAGAGGGAGATGAACAGATACAGGAGGGATTGATGGAGAAAGAGAGCGACATTATGCTGATATACAAATAGGAAATGTTATGAGGTGAGACAGAGAGTAATAGGATCATCCAATGCTTCACAGGGGGATTAAGTGTCTCCAACCTTCTCTTTGTCTAAACACATCGCCAACTCTCCCAACGCAGCCATTAAACTGTTCTCTTTGTTCTGCCATGTTCCTGTGTCCTTTTAAAGTCTTCTGTCAAAACCTCCTGCTCTTCTTATGTCTCCTTTCCTCGCCTCCTGTGTCCTTTTGTCTCCTATGATCTCATCTCATCTCCTCTTGTCTCGTCTCCTCGCCTCACCTGTCAAATTCCTCACCTCACCTCACCTCATATCCTCTCCTCACCTCATATCCTCTCCTCTCTTCTCCCTTCCTCTTATCTTGCCTCGTCTCCTCTCCTCACCTCTTGTCTTGTCTTCTTGTCTAATTTTGTCTCATCTCCTCAACACCCATCTCCTTTCGTCGCCTGTTATCTTCCCTCCTCTTGTCTCCTCACCTTTCCTCTCGTCACACCACCTCTCCTCATCTTGTCTTCCCCCCTTTGTCTCCTCTCCTCTCCTCCCTTCCCCTCATCTCCTCTCCTTTTGTCTCCTCACCTCATTTCCTTTCGTCTCCTCTCCTCCCCTCTCCTGAGGCAAAGAGAGGGTGGAGATGTCCTGGCACCGCGTGTGTGTGTTTGTTCATGAGGATCAGTTTTCTAAATGCCGTCATCGTGTGCCATTTGAGACATATTTAGCCTCTGTCATATTTCATGAACACACACGGCCTCGTCACAGGAAAGGAGTGGCGCTCTCCTGATTGTTTAGATGCCCTTTCGTATTTTTCTAATCTTGAGAAATTGAATGTGAGTGGGGTTGAGAGCCAGGAGGGAGGAGAGGAAGTGAGAGGGAGAGGAACATTTACCGTACTCGAATTTGGGGCCTAAAAATAGACTAACCTCTAACGTACCTGTGCACATGCTGAGTAAGAAAATGTAATGTTATTCATAGCAACAGTCTGGCATTTTGTTAAATGTTTATTTTATTCTTGCAGAGAGTAAGATGAGAAGATGAATACCACTCCCATGTCTGTCAGATAAATCCGAGGCTCCAGCCAGCAGCCGGTTCAGCTCAGTGTCATGACTGAAGGCAGGGGGAACCAAACACAGCCCCCACCCGCACCTCCGCACTGTCTACATTACATGTTACAGCCGTTATCTTGTTTTAATAATCCATATAAAAACCAAAGTGAAAAGAAGAGGAATGTATTGGTGGGATTTCTCAGAGGAAGGAAACTCTTAACTTGCGTTTATTTACAGATTAAACAAACAAGATACAGTAGTTAAATGACCTGAGGGATATTGGTAGGTTTATTTCCCCCCGTGTGTCAAGTCTAGAGATACAAATCCGTTTCTTCTGAGGTGCTCTGCAGGGTTTTGCATTTTAGGGCTGACTATGTTAACTGGCAATAATGACTCACTGTCTCTGATTCTGCAGTTGGGTGTTACAGCACCAAATGTGTCATCCTCAACTTCTTTTCTATTGCATGTTTATCTTTCTTTATAATATCTCTACTTGTGGATATATGAGTTTTGAGGAGGGTGGGAGTATCCTCATTATGTGATGCACATGTCACCCTCATATCATCACTCCAGAAGCCTGATTTTGATTAAACCCCCAATGTGCGATCCAGCTTCCTCCAGAACTGTTGCATGTTAACACCTCACCCACGTTACTGAGACTGCGTTCACACAGAATATATTTCTTCCTCCTATGTGACCCAGATTGGAATATGTTTAATGACAGTGTGTGAACAGCAAAAATCACATGCAATCTGATCTTTTCAAATCAGATCTGGGCCTCTCTCATCTGTGGTTCTAAATCAAATACAGACCAGATTTGATTTGAAATGCCTCCTCAGTCTGAGCGGCCATGGGACTGTATTGGAAAAGACAAATAAGGAAGAAGGCTGCGAAGGAGGCAGTCAGTGGAAAGACGGTGAGGTGTAAGACCTCCTAAGTTCTTGGGGTGACACGTCTGTACAGCCGAACTTGAGGGGTTGGATTGTCACCGGTCTGTGTTTGAAAGCAAATCAAGAGAAAGAGTAAACCCTAAACAATCACATCTGTGGCCTCTTTGTTTTTCACCGACTTCTTCTCCTTGTTTACTTCCTTACACAACGTTCTGCATGTGACGTCTTGTTGTTCCTCTGCGCAGGCCGGTCACTTCAGGGCCATGACTAGTCCACATTGGATTCTGATCCTGGAGACATTTTACCACAACATTGTACGTCGTGTCGGTGTTCACTGCAGGCGTGTCTTAGGCTCCACCTTTACTTAATAAGGATGATGATAAACCATGATTAAAGCTATTGTATAAGATGCATGGAAAGTAAAAATCCGATCCCTGACATGAACAGGATGGGTTGTGGTAGCACTTTCTCACAGCATGTTTCCTGGAAAACTCCCACCCAGACTCATTTGGGCAAATGATGATCCTGTAGCCGAGGCCGCGCTGATAAATGGAGCGAGCCGTGTTTGAGCTCTTCACCGAGAGATGAATGGAGGCTACAGCCACCACGACTAGCTAAATATTACACACAGCGACACACAGATACACACGCGCTAACTGAGCAGAAGGCAGAATATGTGAGGAATGTGCTCTTGGAGATGACCGACCTTCACGCGGACACACGCACCACGTTGTGTGCTCGGATACACAACAAGTATGTGGAAGAAAAAAAACGCACACATTTCTGCTTCACGTTCACACAAGGTTCACACGCTGCTCCGATCACATGCTGACACATTTGTGCTCGTCCCGGGTGATGATTCGCTCATGAAGAGTTGCTTACACATCTGATGTGCATATACAAGGACTTGTCCATACACACACACACACACACACACACACACACACACACACACACACACACACACACACACACACACACACACACACACACACACACACACACACCCTATCTTGCTCAACAGGTCAGGATGTTGCACAAGTTAGGGCCTGCATGTCGAGGATATGTCTGTGTGAATATTGCTGCATCTGTGTCAGTGTGTCTGTCTTTGTGTGCAACTAGTCAGTGAGAAACTTTTAACCGTTTATGACACACACACACATACACACACACACGCACACACACACACCGGCAGCCGTCACATTTGTAGTCTCATTACTGTTGTCTCCAAGGAGTCACCATGGCAATAGCAGAATGAAACCATGGCCAGTGGGAGAGGAAGTGTGTATGTAGAAGTGTGTGGGTTTGTGTGTGTGTGTGTGTGCGTGCGCCCTACAGACCCAGAAGCGCTTGATTCCCCCAGGAAGTTACTTACTCTCCACAGGCCAATCGGAGGACAAAGTTTGAGACAGAGTTTAATCCAATTGGTCTAACTCTTCTGACCTTTATTACTCGCGGCCAATCCCAGGGGGGAGGACAGCCTGCAGGGCGATGACATCACAGCCGGAGTGAAGTAAAGAAAGAAGGAATGAGGAAGAAACACATTTCAACACATGAGCCAAAGGAAAGTGACTTTATGAGCTCGTCTCTGCTGTTGTTTCTGGAAAGGGAATGGGAGCGGAACAAGGCTAAAACGAGGGCGAGGAGACTTTGGACGAGCTGATAAACAGTCAGACAAAGATTAACAGGATGATTGACGTAAACACTGAAGGTTTCCACATTACATCATCGATGAAACAAAATCGCATTGGGGCCTAAAATCGTTACATTTCCCAGCAAGGCCCCCGCAGAGACAGCGTTTAGCATGAATGTAAAACTAAACAAATATTTACAGTGCGTCCGCCTCTGCTGATGACCACACGCTCCACCTCCCGACCAACCCCGTCCATTTTCATCCCCTCCACCACAACGCATTAGCCCCAGGTTGAAGGTGCAGTCATCTGTGGGTGTTTGGCTTGTTTGCATGTTGAAGCATATATTCAAATTTGTATTGTTGTGTCACTCATGCAAACTTACTCCAGGAGATGAAAGATATCATTTTCCCCAACTTTTACATAACGACTAGCTCTCTTCCTCACAGTCGCACAAACACACACAGAGGTGATATGTCATCGGTTGAGTTTTATGTCTGTGTCTGTTCGAAAATAAGTGGAGGATTTCATGGAAGGAGTAGAAAGGCTCGACATGCTTTTAGCTTGAAGAATTCGCTTTAACACAGGCTTTTATTTTCATCAGTTTAAAAACAGACTCTTGTTCCATCTGGGATTTGCACACAAAACAAAACAGCAGAGAATAATGTTGGCTAGTGTGTTTCTTAACATGCTTGACCCGTCTTGAGTTGAATTGCATTTTCTGCTCATTTGTTTTTCTAAATAGCCACCGACTCAGTCTGCTTCCTGAAAATAGACTTTTTCTACAGCCATGGTTACAGCTCCATGAGTCTGCTCCAATTACTGTTTATAAAAATGGACTTAGACGCCGGTTCAACAAAGTGAAGCCAATGAGGAAGCGTCTGGAACCTGTATTCTCTCACATGACCAACAGAGGGCGATTGCACTGGTCAGTCTCTAACATTATGGTCATACACACACATTTTGACATCTTGTTATATCTCTGTGTTTCAGGAGGTGGAGATTCTGGACATCAGCAACATCAGGGACACCAGGACGGGAAAGTACGCCAAACTACCAAAGGTTTGTAATCTGTGTGAGAGAGAGAAAGGAAGAGAGAGAGAGAGAGAGAGAAAAGAAGCTGTCTCCTCCTGCTGCTGATAACTCCGTCCTCTGACCAGCAGCGATGTGATGCTCAAGTGTGACTGTCACTACAAGATGTGTGTGTCTCCTCTGTGTGTGTGTGCGTTTCCTCTCCCTACTGATGGTGCAAAGGTGACGGAGCACTAATGAGCCCACTGACAGATGGGCTGTCACACAGGAAGTGATATAACCAGTGACTGTTGGCGAGGAAGTCATTGTGTAAGAGCGTGACAGAGACCCTCATATGAAGCTGCTGCACATTATTGGATCAAACGCATGAAGACTCCAGAGCATGTCCTCTGCTGGGCCTAATGTCAGCCTCGGCCTTTTAGTTTGAAACCTCCAGGGCTGTGTTTTAGTCTGGACGAGCAGAAACTGAGACTTTTACACTCACAATGCTTATGTACACACTCAAGATCAATTTTTAGTCATGATGTAACCTGATTCGTTAGGCTCCTACCACATGACCCCCTTCCAGAAGGAAGCAGCCAGCAATTATCGTCAGCTACCAGTGTAGAACGCAACATTGATAATCAATTACAAGTGTTGCTGACCCTGTTGTGCTGACAACTGTTGTGCAGTTAAATTCTACAGTTTATTACAACAACATGCTTACGTGTAAGAGACGAGCTGCTGTTCTGTTTACACCAGCACATGCCCAGTGCACATGAGCTGTCTGGTGATGTGCGAGTTCATTCGTGAGTGTATGGACGGAGATTAAAACTGATACAGAGAAATAACGCTTTTGTGGACAGAAATTGTTTTACTTTGAAATTGCAGCTTTCAAAAGATAAAGTAGGACGTCCATCATGGCCAAACAGTCTCTTATATTTAATCAACCATTAATTATTTCCTGGGACATTGGTAGAGAGAAAAAAAACGTCCAGTCTTACAATGTTAACAGAAAGTGATTAAAAAAAAAAAAAAAATGTTGTCCATGTCCCATCCTTCCACCAGATTTGTGGAAATCTGTTTTAGTAGTTTGTGCCTAATCCCACAAAGGGACAGGGGAGAAAACATAACCATAAATAATGAATCGAGAACATGTGTCTAATGTGGAAAACCCACAGATAATTATCACCCGACTCCACAGATGCATTTCAGCTTCTTTCAACTTCTTGTTTTGGCCGCGCGTCCTGCAACTTTGCTGTTTTGGCTGCTCTCATTAGCTTTGTATCCCGCTGCGGCCGGCAGATGTTTTCAATGGAAAGCTCTCATTAAGTGACTGTGTGCTACCTGCCCAGCACCACACAGCACACAGATGCTGTCGATTATCTGGTGGAGCATTTAAAGCAGATATGGAGCCAGATGTTTGCCTCTGGAGCTGGTAGAGATCCGAGTGAATATTGGACTTCATTCGTCAGGTGGGAAGCGTGAATGCTTCCCTTGGTTAAAATAAGAACTTGTTTCCTGTCATCCAGGAAACAAAAACACACAGAACACACTGAACAGTTTTTACTAAGATTAATGCTTGGATAGAAAGAGGTTCCAGAGAAAGTGGCTGATAGTTGGGTCTGTGATTTAACAGATGTCAACAGATGTAACATGTCGAATCAAGTGTTTTAAGGCCTGTACTGTAAAAGTATGATGGCTCTTAGTCACAAATCTGTATCCAGGAACATCCAGAAGATGATCAGCTGATCTAAAAGGATATGCAGGCTCTGGAGTTAGTAAATCCTTGGTATAAACAGGGGCTTGGTGTAAATTGTCAATACAATCTTAAAATCATTGCAAAAAGAAACAGGAAGTCAATGCTGTGAGGGCATTATCAGAGTTGTCACCATTATGGTTAGCATGTGGTCAGGTTTTTTTGAGCTAGTAATAATCCTGACAGCATTTTGAACCAATTGAAGACGGATGCCTGGGTAAGGGCCCCGTCACACACACGAATATCTCAGGTCAAAATTTACGACAGTTGAACTGCATGCAAATCGCAGCGCCGCTTTCAACTTGGGGAACTTTGACCCGTGATATTTTCGTAATGCTTTTTGCGTACGTGTCACCAGACCCGTACAGAGGACGTTAGCAGGGAACATTTAAAGGCACAGACAACCCCTGGGAAAGTTCTCAAACGTTGCGAAGGATTTAATATTTGAAAAGCACTTAAGTTGGAAAAAGAAAGGTCGGAATCAAAAAAGACTCCTGCTGATTTTTTCCGTCAAACATTTGTGCAAACGGATCCTTTAAAGTCTTGCTTGGTTTTTAACGATGATGCATTGGCCATCCATGTTAATTTTTCTTTAATTGACGTGAACAGAGGCTTGACAGAGAGGATGTTCGGTGGAGTCGGTGGTCGTAAGAGGAGGAAAGAGTCGTTTGGTTAATCGGATCAGAGCGCTGCACCGCATGCATCACATTAACTGTTCTCAGGAGGCGATGGAGAGATGGGCGACCAGCGGATGTACGATGGAGAATATACATGTCAAACCAGTGTTGATGTTTGTGTGTCATGTTCACATCCAATGTCCCGAAGAGTTTACAAGTGTGTTTGTGTTTGTGTGCATTAGGATGCGAAGTATCGGGAAGTGCTCGGCTTCAGCAGGGGTCCGAACGTCGAAGGGAAGATGTTAACTGTCGTCCACAGCACCGACCTGGTCAACATCTCCTTCCTCAACTTCCAGGCGATGCAAGAAGATACAGCCAAGGTGACCGTGGAAAACATGCATCACATAATCGACTCATATGATATAATGCTTTTTATTTCTTCCTTTTTCCTCTTCCTCCCTGTGTTATGTCCTATCTTCCCCCTTCCTCCCCTCTTTTTGAGTTTTTCCTCAGGTCATATGTTGATTACCTACTTTACTACGTTGACATAGAGGCACGCATGTTTAGGAGTTGTAAAGAGGGATTATTTCCTCTCTGTGTGTGTGTTGTATATAGAAACTGTTCCTCTTCACTTTGACATCAGGCAAACAGTCAAACAACTCGTGTTTTATCCGCTCACTCTTGTTTGTGTGTGTGCGTTTCCAGATTTGGACGGATGAGCTGTTCGCCCTGGCCACAAACATACTTTCCCAGAATGCATCACGGAACACCTTCCTCCTCAAAGCGTAAGACGTGTCTGTGTCTCATCCTGACACGAGGCAGCTGCAGATCTTAGGTCATTTATTTATCTGTTTATTATACACTGTTTCTGTGTACATCCGTCTGTTTCAGGCACACAAAGTTAAAGCTGCAGGTGAATCAGGACGGCAAGATTCCGGTGAAGAAGTGAGAAACACACCAACCACTTTTTAAACAGAATTCGAAAACACCAGCATCCTTCACTTCCTCTTTCTTTACCTCTTCCCAGTCTCTCTTCCACTTTCTCTCTGGCCTCATCTTTATTTCGCCTCTAGCTTTTCCTCAGTCATGTTAAATCTAATCCTTTCACACACTTTAGATTTGTTTCATGTTGTGAACAATAACTCCTTTAGCATAATGAAAGTTTTGTGTCTTAACTCTCTCTCTCTCTCTCTCTCTCTCTTGCTCTATCTCTCTCTCTCTCTCATTCTCTGTCATTCAGCATTCTCAAGATGTTTTCTGATAAGAAGAAGGCAGAGACGGCTCTGGAGCAGTGTGGCCTCATGAATAACAAGGTAATCATCACCAGCAGTCACTGACCACACAGCTACTTAAGATATATATGTGTGTGTGTGTGCGAGTGGGTTGTCGGTCCATACATGACAACAGATGCAACTCAGTCTCTCACCCTAAGGTGTCGGATTCCTCGCATGCCTTTGCCAGTAAGGTAAAAAAAGAAGGCTTCTATGTAGGGGTATAGTTTAGAAATCTACAAATTTACATTACAATCAACTGCCAACAGAAGAGACACGTTTTTGTACATGTTGGTTAATGAGCTTCAGAGACACAAAGGCAAGCTGTGTCTCCACTATGCAAAGATGCTACGCTAACTGTGTCCTGGGTTCACATCCAATTGATGGAAAAACATTTTAAATGAATCCAGTTATAATTTATGAGTGTTTGAAACACAAAGTAATAGTTATAATAACATAAAGGTAATGCTCACCTTTATTTAGGAAATGGCAATGAAACAATATCAGTACCTATCACAATATAAATTTCATTAATAGCATTATAAACCAAGGCTCCATATGCTTTGTGTAAACATGGTGAGGAGAGATAATGGTAATTCATCTACATCAGAGTTATAAGAGCACAACTGTCACTCAGGAGCAAAACTCTGTCTGAAGGAAAATTAACCATGTGACATTTATCTGGATTTATCGATAACGAATGTTGTGAAAGTTCTTTCTTTGATATATTGATATATAAACACGTTATATGTTTTATTGGCAATATGACCGGGTCAAACTAAATTGGCCCATTTTAGTACATTTTCTTCTTCGTATTGTTATTATTATGACTTAGTATTAGTTGAAAAGAAATGGAATATTCGAGTTTGGGTTGCAGCAGTTTTTATAAAGTTTGACTTCTCATCCACTGTATATTCAAAATCCTCAGCTTGTATTTGCAGAGTAAGTTACCAAAGGGTTTTGGTGTAGTAGGTGAAACAAGGTCTCTTGTGTCTTTATCGGTCAGTGCGATCTTTTGTAAAAAAATCTCTTTGGAGTCACAAGACATTTCCCTTTGAATGAGAGAGCAGATTGTGCAACTGCACCGTCAGCGTTTCTCGGTGTGTCGCTGTACTCTTCTGCCTCCTGCTGGTCGATCAGAAGAAGACACACACACACACGTGAAACAGAGGAGCTGTATTTTTGGGTTATTAGATGGATGGATGGATAGATAGATAGATAGATAGATAGATAGATAGAAAAACAGGGGAAATTAAAAGAGTAGCACAAACTATTAATATATACACAAAATATGAAAATATCAGGTAGGTTATTGCACAAAAAGTGACTGAATACACAAAATATTGCACCAAGACATTGTATTGCTCTTTTTTTCTTTGATGCATAGAGTTAAGAATACTTTTTCATATACATTTGTATTCCTTTAGAATTTTCACTTTCATTTGTCTCCATTCACACACATCAAATCTGAAAATTTAACTAGAAAAAAGACTGATGCAACGTGTATTTAACTTTGCTTTGTATCCTCACTTTGTCATTTGATTTTCACTCTCCCTCCTCTGTGTTCCCTGTCTGCAGTGCGAGGGAATAAAGCCAGATGATTTCACGTGGGAGGCCTTTGAAAAGTTTCTGGACAGCCTCTGTCTCCGGCCTGAGATACAAAGCATCTTCGAGGAAAGGTAACGTTTGTGCCACGGCTGATTTGGACTCGAGCTACTTATCAATAAAATGTGAATGAACCGGTAGCAGTCAGTAGGGGCGGGGCCGTGTGTCTTCAGTCTGCAGAATGAGTGTAACATGTCTTCCTCTGCGTCCTTGAATAAACTGTAGAAGTGTTTCTTCAAATTAAAAGCATAACGTGTGTGTTGTTGCAGCAATGCTTCACATCGAGCTGAATTACAGAGCTTTTATTTTGGAAAATTGTGTCCTTTGCTCAGAAGACCTCTGTAACAGACGGCATTTAATGTATTAAAAAAAAACACCGGTTCAATAAATCATTCAAACATATATAAACAAATTCAGTTCTCTATATGAAAAGCATGGATTACAAAATCCTCATTGCAGATAAACCAGGTAGGATGAACTCAAATCTCACTTTGCACAGTCACCTTTGACAGTTTATAGAAAAGCTATGCACACAAACTTTAAAAAGTGATAGTATAATGTAGAAGTGTTGGAGGAGGACTCACTAATGACAAGAAATAATCCAGAAGTAGCTCTGGAGGTTTAGAAGAGACACTGAACTAGTATTAAATTCACAAACACACAGGCTGTGATTTCCATTTTTCCCCCTGAATAAGAAATTGCAACTGCCGACCCTCTAGTTGTATTTTGAAGTCTTCCAGTAACACTCACAAGTCTTTTCAAATCTTCTCTGCGCTCCAGCGGCTCCAAGAGGAAGCCGTTTATCTCCCTGGACCAGCTGATGGAATTCATCAACCGCAGGCAGCGAGACTCCCGACTGAACGAGGTGCTCTACCCCCCGCTGAAACTAGAGCAGGTCCGACAGATCATGGAGAAATACGAGACCAACAGCAGCCAGCTGGAGAGAGGTGAGTCACCTACGTTCAAGGCGTTTATAAACTTACATCCAGAGCTCACGTGATTTCATTTGTGGAGAACGGGATTCAGCATCTGGCTCCTTTGCCTTTATTTGATCCCAGAAGGTCTCTCTTTAGGGAAGTGCACCACCCTGCTGTATCTTGTTATAGTTTGCGTCCTGTGGCGAGGTTTATCAGCAGCAGCAGTGCACAGATCATTATAGGTTTATAGGTATCATTTATTTGGACTTTTATTACAGCAAAGTTGGGCACAGGTTGAGCTCGTCTCAAAATCTTGGCCATGGCCTGTTCGAGGATGTTTCTACTTCTGTTGGAATCATCTACGTGTGTCGGCTGTGGTCGTCCCCTGATACGTGGGAACGTCTAGAGATCTGCACGGACACGTCAAACCAAAAATCTATAAGAAGCCAATATTGGGACAGAACCCGGAGCTGCCCTGGAAAGCCGATTTCAGACATGAACTCTGGATAATGCCAACAAGGATTTTACCTCTTTCATATGAAGAACACGGCAGGAGACTGTCTGGGTCAGACGTGTTCACAACTAAAGGAAACTCAAGGATTTTGGACACTTCTGGCTTCATGTCAAGCTTTTTGTCTTCATCATGTTCAAGACAGCATCAACCCGCCCACTTGCTAGACTATATTGTGCCGTTTTCTCACACTGGCTCACTCAGACTTTTTCCAGATATTTTACGAGGGCATTGGCAGGAAAACCTCTAGACGACATCCGGAGCACCTGACATGTACATACAGCCCCTCTGGATAATTTCAAGAGTTCTGTGAACATGTGAAACATCTTGTTTGAAATCAGGAGCCCTATTGCTGCTGAGGCCAGTTTACATGTAGAACTCTCATCTTCCTATCACTCTACGGATGCTGCTCAGTCCAGTTAAACAAACTGTCAAAAACAAGGTTCGCTGGTTCATAATTCATTGCTTTCTAATTAAAGTGTGGACCTCTGTCGTCTGTGTGTCTCCTGCAGACCAGATCAGTTTAAAGGCTTTCAGCCGCTACCTGGGAGGAGAGGAAAACGGCATCGTGCCCTCGGAGCGACTGGACGTCCTCGACGATATGAACCAACCGCTGTCGCACTACTTCATCAACTCCTCACACAACACGTACCTCACAGGTGAACGCACAGACCTCAGGTCCAAGGGGAGACGTATGCAAATTGAATGAGTCAACATTAAAGTTTGGTTTCTTTGGATCTGACAACCATCTTTTGCCTCCCTCTCTGTGTTCAGTGGGTCAGCTGACCGGCCTGTCGTCGGTGGAGATGTACAGACAGGTGCTTCTGACCGGCTGCCGCTGTGTGGAGCTGGACTGCTGGAAGGGCCGGCCGCAAGACGAGGAGCCGTACATCACCCACGGCTTCACCATGACCACGGAGATCTCCTTCAAGGTCAGAGGCGCAACGTGGAGTTTACAGAGTTTGTCCTGTTTCTAATGACACATTCTGTCTTTTATGGTCATGCTAGAAAGTCCTGTTAAGACAAATATGTCCTTACATATTATGTTATACACTTCTATTCATTGTCGTTATTATCATTTTGTTTCCCCCTGTTTAATTTGCTCTAACACATTTTTCATTTTGCTTATCAGAACTTATTAAGTGCCTAATAATCAGAACATGTAATGAGAAGTTTCGATCGGTTTTAATTCGCTCGCTCTCTTTTCCTCCGACTACCTGCAGGAGGTGATTGAAGCGATAGCGGAGAGCGCCTTCAAGACTTCGCCGTACCCCCTCATCCTGTCCTTTGAAAACCACGTGGATTCGTAAGTCACATAGGCTGTTGGTGTGTGGGTGTGTGAGTCTGTGGGTGTGTGAGTCTGTGTGTGTGTATGTGTGTGTGCCTAGATGCTAGAACTCAAGGGGTTTGAATGAGATATATCCTAGAAAGCATGAACAACTGTTGAGTAAAGGGCTTTGTCCTTTGATTAATGGATGGATGGGTCAACAGTCCTGATGAAGCAAAGAAAAGAGGTTAAGATAAACAAGATAAAGTTAAACGTTATAAAATAATTAAAATAGCCGTTAAAATCAGAACTAGGAGAAAGCACACCTATAAAAAGGAGTCTTTAAGAGAGAGTAAACAGAGAGGTTTAAAAGAGGATAAGGAGATTGTTCGATGCAGAGAAGTTAAAGGTAAGTAATGAGGTAGATTTAGTGAGGAGTCTTACTGCTGCGTTTTGGATACATTTATATAGATAATACTTTGTCAAAGGTTTTTTCACAAATGTTTATAAATTATAAAATGAATAAAAACAATAAAATAAGATAAAAAATGCTAGTTTGAAGGAAAGAGCCTTGTTGAAAGCCATGTCTGGTCTCCTCTCAGGGCCAAGCAGCAGGCCAAGATGGCAGAGTACTGCCGGACCATCTTTGGAGACGCCCTGCTCATCGACCCACTGGAGAAATATCCGGTAAGACTGGAGGGACTGACGGGCGCGATCTAACGTCTCATGTCATTGTGAAACACTTAGATTACGATATCCCCTGTTTCAACAAACACCATCTGCTGCTTTCAGTCTTCATTTTGAGTCACAACTCTCTGCTCTTAGCAAAACAGCCCGTTCACAGAGCGTCAAATAGGATCAAACACACTGAGATAAGCAGACGAGCTCATGATCTCGACCATTTTCCGTAAACTCGTGATGCTCCGGCCTCGACTTCAAACGTTAGATAAAGAGCTACTAAAGATACAACTGGCCCGCAACACAGACCACGGGTCAGGTCATTTTGACCGTAAACAAGCAGAGCTGATACTGCTGTTCATCTGGAGACTACATCTAAGAGCATTTCTAACGTGTTATAATCTCTAGAAAGAGTTTCTCATTTGAGCGTTACACAAGACAAGATGGAGAACAAGATGAGCTGCTGTAAGAAGATGTGATTGCTTTATCGTCTTGTTTTCTTGAGGTCGACGACTTTTAAACCACACACAATCATTCACAGTTTCAAGACATGAAACTTGTTGTGTCAGAGCGAGTTCAGGGACATTTATGTTGAGTTATGAAACCCTGTGGTTTTCTCTGACTCCTGTGACACTGCAGCATTTCATTTAGATTATATGTTGTGGCTGCTCGTCCCCCGTGACCTTGTTCCCAGGGCCTCATGATTCAAGTCCTCCATCTCAGTTGGTCAACGTCTAATAACTTTATCTTTTCTGTTGAAACGTTTCTCACCTTCTCGCCACATCACAGTTTGTTTTCTTTACCTAGCCACAGGATAGATGCTGACCCATCCCTGCTCGTCGCCCTCCCAATAAATGATGCAATATCTTCTTTGTTGTGTTACTCTTCTTTAGCTGATCCCAGGTCAGCCGCTCCCGTCGCCTCAGGAGATGCTGGGGAAGATCCTCATTAAAAACAAGAAGAAGCACCATCACCACCGACCCTCGAGCAGCATACGACGCAGGGAGCTGGAGGAGCCGTCGTCCCCCAACAATGGTAGGCCCACATCAATAGTTCAGGAAGCTGTGATTTAAGAGGGGGGGGGGGGGGGGGGGGGGGGGCGTTCCATTCCCTGTGCACGCAGTCAGACAAGTTCGGGGGGGGCCTCCTCTGCTGCGGCCCACAGCTGAGCCCACACTTGAGACTAGGCGGTTGCATGGTACAAAGTGGACAAACAACCTTGTAAGTGTTGGGTCCATTTTCATAGAAAAACCACGTAACATTACTGACTTAATTTACTGAAAGGTCAAGTGGGCAGGCAATAGTTTGAGCGCCCTCTGCTGGATTAGGAGGCAAACTACCTCAGACGGTCTGACGCTTCTCCACTCTGGATTTTGAATTCATGTCCCAACGCATTTTTTAATCTTGAACAAAAAGTGGCGGCCATCAAGTTAAAAGCTTCCTCGACATTGTCCACATCAGAAAAAGTTTCCAAACTCCGCTCCAACTTTCTCTCGATCACGTTTCCATCTCCATCTCCCTTCAACTTCCCAAGAGAGACTTGTCACTGAGCGAGAGACATGTGCAATGTTGCAGAGTAACAATTTGAGCCTTTTGCTTGGTGGATAAAAACACATTTAGTGGAAAGTCTCCCTGTTTCCCAGTAAGATTTCATTGTATTCACTGCTGCTATATGAAGCGCCCTTTATTTATACACTAAGATATCCATGGTTGTTGCAGCTGGTGAAATCTGCTTCTCTTTGGACGAATGAAAACCTCTGTCGTCTTGGAAGCTACACAAAAGCTCAAAGTAGCTGCTACACATCGATGTGCGAAGACAATAGGGTTTAATGGCATCTAATCAAACCTGGTACCTGTGTGTGTTTGTTGTAGACTGTCCGTTGACAGATGGCGAGGGGAGCCAGCTGCTGTCCAACGGGGAGGAGAAGCTGGCTGAGAGGATGGTCAAAGACTTGGAGCCTCGCAAGTCCATCGGTGGGTTGAAGTAGAAGAAGAGTGGATGATCAGAGAGGCTGCGAGCGCGCTGCCGATTTGTCCTAACTTCCTTTTGTGTCCCGTCCTCCCAGGAGGAGAGGGGGAAAGCGAGGAGGACGAGGAGGATGAAGCTGTGACGGAGCCGAAGAAGCCGAACACTGACGAGGTAAGAGGCGTCGGGGAGCCGGGGCTGATGGGAGAGTTTGACCGGCTGATGGGATGATTGATGGATCAGTAAGTGTCTGCCTCCTGTAGGGCACGGCCAGCAGTGAGGTGAACGCCACGGAGGAGATGTCCACCCTCGTCAACTACATCGAACCCGTCAAGTTCAAGAGCTTCGAGGTGGCAACCAGTAAGTGTGGGAGGGATAAAGAGAGACCGACGGGAAGATGAATCACGACTTGTTCATAGTCAATGATCAGTCACACGGCTTCATTCCTATAATCCCATTCTGTCTTCCTGTCTTCGTTCTCACCAGAGAGGAAGAAGTACTTCGAGATGTCGTCTTTGGTGGAAACCAAAGGCATGGACACGCTGAAGAGCTCCCCTTTCGAGTTTGTCGAGTATCCTTTGAGTCTCTGTTATTCCTTAAATGTCTCTTTTTCTTTTCTTATCCATATTCAAGAGCGTGTTCTTTCAGTTTGAAGGCAGGACTTCTGGATTTCACGCTCAGATGTTTCAATGCTTTCACTCAAACCCCTGCGCTCGCACTCAAGTAGTCCCTGCGTGTGCCTAGTTTAGGGTGTGTTCGCTTAACCCATTTATAGTCCCGTCAAGGTGGTAACTTTAACCGAGTTCATGCACTCCTGCCCTCCACAGCTTCTTTATTACATCGACTTCCCTTTTGTGTGCTTGAGGAAAAACACTACGAGACCTTCATGTAGCAGTCGCCCTTTTTTTCTGCTGTAATTTACAACACGTGAGAAATGGCACCCGCTCACGTACGCCACCCTCCTGCTTCGTGCAGCGTTGTTCCTCAACGGCACTCCTCCAGGTACAATAAGAACCAGCTGAGCCGGATCTACCCGAAAGGCACGAGGGTGGACAGCTCCAACTACATGCCGCAGCTCTTCTGGAACGTCGGTTGCCAGATGGTGGCGCTAAACTTCCAAACTCTTGGTTAGTTTTTTACTCTCAGACAACTAAGGAGGTTTAAACTATTTATACAAGTATCGCATGCCAGATGTTTTTAATTTCCCCCTTTTTTTAAAGTAGAATTTGAAACAACCATGAACAAACAAGTAAAAGGTGTCCCCGTCCTTTTTTTACTCCCTCCTTCCCTCTCAGACCTGCCCATGCAGCTAAACATGGGGGTGTTTGAGTATAACGGCAACAGCGGCTACCTGCTGAAGCCCGAGTTCATGAGGAGGACGGACAAACACTTTGACCCTTTCACGGAGGACATAGTGGACGGGATCGTCGCCAACACAGTCAAAATTAAAGTAAGTGTGTTTGATTTGTGTCACCCTGTGGGTTTACCCTGTTTTTGTGATGTAATAACCATGGACGGTTTAAATTCCACCAGGTGATCTCAGGCCAGTTCCTCACGGACAAAAAGGTGGGCGTGTACGTGGAAGTGGACATATTTGGACTTCCTGCTGACACAAAGAGGAAGTACAGAACCAAAACGTCCAATGGGAACTCGCTGGACCCCGTGTGGGATGATGAAATGTTTGTCTTCAATAAGGTAAATCGTGCACATACACACACGTGCATGTACCATGTGTCAATGACCAAGCATTTGGTTTCAACGTTTACCATCTCTCTCTCTCTCTCTCTGCAGGTGGTCCTCCCTACGCTTGCCTCCCTGAGGATAGCAGTGTTGGAAGAAAATGGGAAGTTTATCGGTCACCGCATCCTCCCGGTGTCGGCCATTAGACCTGGTCAGTACACACACACTTTGAGCTTTTAGAGAAATTAGTCTGTACATACTGCCCTGCACCACCTTGCTGTAGCATTTATTTATTCCTCCCTCCCTTTCTTGCTTCCTTCCAGGTTACCACTACATCAACCTGAAGACGGAGTTGAACCAGCCGCTCCTCCTGCCGTCCCTGCTGGTTTACACTGAGGCTCAGGACTACATCCCTAATGAGCACCAGGGTGAGAAGAGCAACACACTCACATCACACCAGTTCAACCACTGGACTGGACACAGACTCGACTTACTGACTTCTTTTAAAACCAGTGGAACCCAGGTTTCACTCTATTTCATTCATTTTTATATAAAGTCTAACCTTGGGACTTAACACTGGTCAAAATTGAGTTATATATGAAAATTAACCCGATGATATGCGTGACATTAAGGTGCTCTCTTGTTTTGTGTTTATCTCAGAGTACGCAGAGGCTCTGACCAACCCCATCAAGCACATCAGTCAGTTACACAGGAGGGAGACACAGCTGGCTGTTCTCATTGAGGACAACAGTGAGGTAAGACACACCTGTGTGTTGAATGAGAACCAATAAAATTACAGAAACTCTTGTTGAGATGTCAGAGGGTGTGTGTGTGTGTCTGTTTGTGAGGAGAACAAAACATCTCCCCACATCCCTCTAGTTGGTTCCTTTCAAATATCAGAACGTGGAATAAACACACTACATGTGTCCGTTGCTTTTGTCCCAGCTTGACCCCGACCAGCCCAAAGACGGAGAGAACAAGGAGTGTGAAGTCATTTCCTCCCCCTCCCACGACTCCGCCCCCAGCCAATGGGACGAAGCCCGCGACATCATCCCATCTCCTCCACCAGGTACGATACACAGCCTCCACATACAATGAGGAAACCCTTCAGTCAATACCTGCACCTGCCATTGACCACTTGTTTTCCTAAATGTAATTAGAGACTTTCTTCTCACTAGTTTCATGTTTCCAGAGCTATTTCATCTTTACCATGAAAGGAAGCTGCACTAATCAAGTGTACATGTGTAATGGCGACGGTTGTAAAGTGGCCCATGCTGAAAATAACAGAAACATTTCAGCATGTTTAGCTTTAAAAAAAAGTATTTTGTCAATGTAATTTACTTTTTCCTGAAAAGATAATGCCAAAGTTATATCAAACCTAACTGTTACATGTTAAGCCTGGATTTTAAATCCAGATCCAATGTTAACATTTTGAAATTAATATTAAATCTAGGGTGGTGGGTTGCAGAGCAAGTTTAGTATGACAATGTTCAATCAGTCTGCCTATACCTATTATTATGTTAATGTGTGTTTAAAATGTAATATGCCTGTCTTTGATGCACAATTATTTGATACATTATATATTAACCATTATTTATTTCATGCAACAATGTGTTTAAAAACATCCAGAAACAAAGGGCACAGTATGTTTTCACTGTGTTGTGAGTCATGTTCCTCCTCAAGTGTCCCACCCTCATGATTTAAAACTCAAAATCCATCGAGGATTTTAGTTTCTCATGACATTTTTCTTCCATCATCCATGTGTGTAGCACCGACTCAGAAGGAGGACCTCATAGCCACCGTTCTGACAGGTAAGGTCATCCCAGCACATCCATTCCACACACAAATGATTCAAAGCATTTGCGTGTCATGTTTTACATGTACATGTGGTGTAGATTGTTTCTTAGATCACTTTTCCACAGAGGGAAAGGTCAGAAAGTGGCTGTTTGAGCTGAAGATAACTTTCCTGTGTGTGTGTCTCAGACGTCCAGGTTCACTCCATCGAGGAGCTGAGGCAGCAGAAGTCCTACATGAAGCTACTGAAGAAGCAGAGCAAGGAGCTCAAAGAGCTGCGGAAGAAACACCTCAAGAAGGTACGCACTCGGGCAGACACACAACACAACGGATACACAGATTTCGGATTCAAAAGATGTATTTTTTATTCGACGGTTAAGCAAACTTGGATACAGAAAAGTAACTTCCTTCTGTGCTGTTTGTTGTGTGTGTGTCTCCAGGTGTGGAATCTGAGTAAGGAGCAGAAGAATAAAGGTAGCAAGCTTCAGTCCGACACCCAGAGGAGACGCAGTCAGGTGGAGAATCGTCTCAAACGTAGCATTAAGAAAAAGTAAGCATGGGGGGGATATGTGGGGAGTTTAAGGCCCAACAGTTAAATCCAATCAAGATGCACCACTTTTCTAAATATGCCTGATTTGTGTCATCAAGGTCCATGAATTATTTCCTGGGAAATTGGTGACAGTCAAAGAATCACTCAATGTTAAAGGAAGTAATCGTTCTCGGCCCATGCTCCATCAAGTTTTGCAGAAATCATATATAATAGTTTTTGTGTAATCCTGCTGACAACAACTGGAGAGGGGTGAAAGCATAACCTCCTCTCTCACCTTGATGGAGAGAACAATATCGAGTGAGATAGATACAGATGCTGTATGAAGATAGAGAGAGAAGGGAAGGAAAGAAAGGGAGAGTGAAGGGATGACGTAAAGGAGCCGGTGACTCGTGACACCTTCCTTCATTGTGTGTGTCTGGTCAGTGAACCACATGAGCCGGTGCAGCGGGAGTTGACAGCGTTGGACCAGGAGCTGGAGAAGCAGACGGTGCAGCTGAGGGAGTGGCAGTTGAAGGAGCTGCTGAAAGTACGACAAGAGCTTCACCTGCTGGAGAGGGAGAAGCAACAAGTACATCTGCAAGAGGTGACGTCACACACACACACACAGACACACACACACACACACACACACACACACACACACACACACACACGTTTATGAGACCCACATTTTGCACCCTCAGACATACTCATGGTGACATTTGAACAGCAGTGGCCTCCGTCCTGTGAATTCCTGAACTGACCTCTGAGAAACTGTGTGGCACTTCCGTACTCCTGCACTGTGATTGGCTGACAGGTGGCCGTCTGCTGTGTTTTCAGACCTTCCAGAAGTTAAACGACACAGCCCGTGAATGCCAAGAAGTTCAGCTGAAGAAGCTCAGGGAGCTGTGTGAGAAGTAAGTGAGGACGTTCCAGAGTCATCATTTATAGTCATTTACTATGAGGTCATTTTATGAGGGTCATTATAGAAGAATAAAGTTGTAATATCGTGATAGAATACTATAAGAAAAAGTTATGTTACGATAATGAAGTCGTAACAGGTTTAAGGTAAAAATATTACAATAATCAAGTTGATATATCACAATAACAAGAAAAAAACGTAACTTACAATAATAGTCATATCACAATAATAATGTCATAATCTATAACAAAGTCGTAATATTACGAGAAAAGTACTATGACTATTATGAAAAGAAAAATCTTTGAGTTACAATTTTAGTCTTAGTTTTTAATAAAAGATGAAGAGTTGTAAAGCTGGTGTGTACCTTTTGTCTGCAGGGAGAAGAAAGAGCTCCAGAAGATCTTGGACAGGAAGCGACAGAACAGCATCTGTGAAGCCAAAACCCGCGACAAAGAGAAGGCTGAAACGTAAAACACTTTGCTGAGCTGAAGTGTAATGATTATTGGATATTTGGGCGTAAACCACTCACTTTGGTCTTCCTCTCGCTCTTTCTCCTCACGCTGCAGGGAACTGAGTGAGATCAACAAGAAACATATTCAAGACTCTGTCACCTTAATCCGCGGGGCAAGTACACACACACACACACACACAGGAAGTCGTTGAGAAGGTCTATTTATCTACTTTAAAGTACGTTATGGCTCTTGAGTAAAACTTTTCACCTCCCTCCTCTTCTCTCTTTCCTCACCCCTCAGCTGGAGCAGGCTCAGATCAGGAGACAGGAGAAGGTGGAGCTGAGGCAGCTGGAGATTATGCAACACATAGTCGAGGAGCTCCCACTGGTGAGGCAGCACACACACGGACTCACTTTACAACGACCATTCATTTAACTCATTTAAGAGCAGAAGTAGTTCTGTTGAACAGAGTTTATGATGTAGAAAATTAGTTTTGTTTTGAATCTGCTAGTAGTTTAAATTGCACTCGATTTCTTTGAAAACAAAAGAAAATATTCATTTTGTAAATACGGATGCACAAAGAATGAGTTAACTGTTTAAATATGAAGCATACAAATCACTTAGCTCTTTGTAAGTCATGCTATATATAGATGATACTTCTGTTTGAAATATCTTTAAGTAACTGCACAGCCATTCAAAAAGAAATCATTTCTAATGGGTTATTTCAGAGACTTCAGAACTCACTGATTCTTGCTTGATCAAATTTCACCTCAGGATAAAAAATAACATGGAGACACACTGCCTGCGTCCTCAGGTGGTTGTGTAAAGTTTTGCTCTGAAAAATGTGATAAAAGAATCAAGCTCCCATACTAGGTTTTATCTGGCAAGAGAGCAAATAAGTGAATTTCCAGAAGTCTCTAACTGTTCCTCTGTGACACTTGTTTTCCTGATGTGCCGTATGCAGCTTAAGTCCCAGTTAGAGAGGGAGCTGGAGGAGGAGTACCAGCGCCTGCCGGAGGAGATCTGCCAGCACCTGCAGCTGGAGCTGGAGAACAAAGGTCTCCGCAAGGACGCCCTGTTCTCGCCCTTCTCCAACCACAGTGGCTCCGACTCCAACTGCTCCACGCCCTCCTACCCGTCCACGCCCAACCGGTGCACCTCTAATAGGTGCATGGACAGTAGCACCACCTCACTGGCCGACTCCAGCTCCTCGTCCACCACTCCCGGCCTGTCGGAGGTGGAGATGTCCTTTAGTTGAAGTGACTAAAACTATTACGTGTAAAAAGGAAGATACATTCAACTGGGGTCTATAATGATTAATATGTGGGATAGTAATGATATAGATTAACTAATTTTATTCCTTTTATTACAGAATGTTTTATTTGTGTCTACAGAGCTTTAATATTTTTATTTTGCAGTCAGACGACACATCGTGCCATTAGTTGGAAGATTTCATATGAATCATATCAAAACATCTGTTTTTACATTTCGTTGTTTTTCATTTTAATCTTTTTTACCTTATTCTTTGCATCCGTTCTATTTTTGTTCCGGTCATTAAGCTTTGCTACAGTTTTCCCACAACAGATTTGTTTTCACACTGTTTTCGGTGAAACTTGTTTGTGGTTTTAACCATTTTTATAGAAAAGGTTTCAGAGGTTTATCTGTAATGTCAGTCGGTGACCAGTAGGTGGTGGTGCAACCTCCTGATGACTTCCAGCTGCACGTTGACATTTTAAAGTAAAAACATACTTTACACTAAACCCCTGTTTGTTTTATTCTAAATCACCATTCGAAGCAAACACATGAGGGTTTACGAATCATAGCGTTTACTCGATTTGAGAAATGATCATTGTCACATTTTCTCAGGGAGGGACCACTCTCCAAATTTGAAGCATTCCCTCTTCTTGCCGTCGTGGAGAACTGTAGTTCAGCTCCTGTTTCCAGAGTCGACATAGGAACAACTAATAGACACTTAACATCAGGGTATTTATTCAAGGTACTACATTCAAATTTAGCGGTACTTTAAAAAAAATCTGTGGTTTTACTTCCGTTCTCTTTTTTAAATATTGTAAATGATTGTTGCTTTTCCATTCTTTTCCACTTTGAGGGGTAAAATGTTGGCACTGTGTGTGTGTGTGTTTGGCTGTACGTGAATTTTACTACTGACCACAAGTGCTGCGGGGGGGGGAGGTTAAGGACGACCTGAGAGAGTCCCATCTTGTCCTCCCTCCCTTCGATGAGCACTGACTGCCTGTCTGTCTGATTTCCCCCCACCCCCCCTCGTATTCGCATGCACACATACCCCCCTTGTAAACTATTATCTATTTAAATGGAATTTAAACAACATTTCTTTTCTATTGTGGTTATTTCAAGTTTTTTGCGGCTGGAAAAAGATTTAAATTCGCTTTTCATGATTTGCAGTGGAAAAAGTTTTTCCCATTACAATTTTAAATCGTGTTTTACTGTGTCTGAAAACAGCATGAAGCCTTTCTGAAAATTTGAGTTACAGTAAAAACCTACTTCAGCTCAACTTACCCATTCTTGTAATGCCCTCATTCTAGGTGCGTTAGCGTAACTTCTCCCATAAACGCTTACACACCTCCAAGCAAATAAGTATCTGAGTGCAAGCAGAGCATATTTTAAGAACAAGCGCAGGGTTTTGAGTGAGAGCATTACAGCATCTGTTAACGTGAAATCGCTCCTGTGACATGGACTTCAATAAAACCACTTTCCACTGGGATTTACTTGTGTAAAAATGAACAGTACTTAGTAAGTTTTGTTTAGATTGAGTGGCCGTTGACTTGGTCCATTACACACTGAGGTCCAGTGTGTAATATTTAGGTGAAGAGATAGAATATAAAATGATCCTAGCGTGTTTCATCTAACAGAGGCCGCCATGTTGTTGACAGTAGCCCAGACTGGACAAACTAAAGATAGAGTTTTTATGAAACTGAAGTTTACCTCAGGTTCTCTATCATGTTTGGAAAAGGAGGGTGAGATGAGTGGTATTCAGCTGCAACATGACACTTCACCACTAGATGTCACTAAATTGAATCACTAAGAGTCATCAAGCAGATTTTGAATATTCGACAAGGGAGGTTTTTGTTCTTTGCACGTTGACCTTAGATTTATGTTCCTATATTCATGAAGGAAAGCTTTTTATTGATACTAAAAACATCAGTTAAGTAGGAGTGAGTCGTTAGCCTGCTCTTCAGAGGAACAGTGACTATATATATATTCACAAACAATCTTTGGATCTTTTGACTCCGATGAAGACGCAGTTAAAACACAGATTGTTGGTTGACGGTAACTGCCAGGAGCTTTAAATTTAGCAAGGTGGATACACAATGTCATGACAGTGGATGTAATATACCATAGGGCCTTTGGTGTTGCACTGTTTTGTGTAAAAGGACGACAATGACATTTTGGGAGTTTGACCTTTATGAAACCAGATTGATCAGCATGAAGCTGTGACACTGAAAAGCAGTGATCAAATATAAATGAGCTCTTTTATTCATTTGACATCATGACTTGTTTGATTAAAAATGAAAAGACTAAAATTACATGTAGGGTCAAAGCATCTTTTTTGAGAATATTAGACTTTCACTAATCAATAGTCTTTTGAAGGAAGAAATTATGAAAGGTGATTCCTCTTTGTTCTACTGAACACTTGAGTTTAAACTTGCTGTTTTGGTTTTTAATCTTAAATCTGAGTCTCACCTCTTTTATTGGACCAAACAGAAGTTACCCTCCTGCTGCTGATGTTGTCAGCATGAATTCTGATAAACAGACTCTTCACTACCTGGTTTGACAAAGGCAGCAGGTAGGAGCTAAAAGAAGAGCTATAGTTTGACTTAACATAAGTCGGGATAAAAACACGACTCCAAATTAATCCAAAACGAGTTGTTTGTGTCTGTCAGATGTGTAAATAATCCTTTTTCTAGTCTACTCATTTAAGATGAACAACCATTACTTATCAAATTAACTCCACATGTAATGTTATTTACCTAAATCAATAATTTGTCTCCCAAACTCTCAATTTGTCCATATAGGCCCTTACAAACTAATTATCATTTCCTCTTCAAACCTTGACACATTTAGTTGAAATTTCTTTCAGTGACAAGATTCGGTCTTTGGTCCGTATGGCCTTGACACACAGAGAGGAGAGAGATACCCTGCAGATGGAGTCTGCATGGAATCGCTGTTAGCTGTTTCCTATAGTGCTCACATTCTGTCCTTTTCTTTAGTGACATCTAGTGGTGAAGTTGCAGCTGAATACCCCTCACCTCACCCTCCCCTTCCAAACATGAAATCAAATTTCACTTAATTCTGCCGTGTATCACAGATCATGTGAGCAGGGAATAGGAGTCAGAGGGGGTGTAGAGACTCACTGGTGAAGACAGGACGAGGGCTGATGGAGTCCAGGGGTCAGAAGATCACGTGCACTGCAAGACAAGACCGAGGGGAGAGGGTCACGGAGGAAGAGAGGCATCGATAATGTAGATTCAAAGCTAAGAGTTGGTCACATGTAGGGAAATAAAGGATAAACCAAAGTGACAGGAACATCCCTTCCTACATTAGACAGTGAGTGGTCTCCCCCAGGCCCGCCCTGAGCTCTCTGGCTGTCACGTCTCCCCCCCCTCCAACTTCCTTGCCCCCCAGCTCCACCCGTCACTAAGACCATCCTTTACTTCTTGGCTTATTGAATGAATGTAAAGCTGCCGCCATGTTTGTAACACTGCTTTCACACATTACAGCAGATATGTAGCGTCAGACACTATACATCTAGTGTATGTGGCTGTTGGATGTAAACTATACAATGATCTGGATGTAACATTTGATTGTTGCTTCAGAATTAATTTAAAGTACAATGACTGAACTTCCAGTAATAAACTTCCAGCTTCCTCTGCTATTTTGTGTTTTATTCTGTGCGCACCATCACAAGTACACTTTCAAAACCTCCACAAGGTGGCATCACCACCTATTTTCTTAAGGTTTATTTGTCAGGATTGCTGATGGTAATAATGTAAGGCTTTTTTAGCACTTGAATCCCATTCATCTGTCAGGAAAGGTGTTGTTTTAGCTGAGTTACTTCAAAGAAAAAGTGACATTTACTGATTAAATATCAGTCTCGTAATTAAGCCAATTTTTTCCACCAAGATTCTTGAATTAATTATTCTCTAAGAAATCTGTGAAACGGTCAAAACATGTTGCGCAAACATGACTTTTTTTATTTCATTAACAACTTGCTTTACTTGAAGAAAGGCTGATTTTCATTGCTAAGACAATTGTAGACAATTTTATATAAATTAATAAGTCAGAATGCAGCTGATTGCAGGACTCATCCAACTAGAGTGAATCATCAAGTCCACTCGCTCACCTGGTCAGACAAACACCTCTCACGTGGAGGCTGTTCTATCAATAAAGACCAAAATGCATTAACACTATAAATGTTAAAAAAAACTATTTATTAACGTTTAAAAGTCACACAACCAAACCTGTTGACATCTCAGTGATTGGTGATGGTAAATAAACCCTTCACCAGATCCCAGATGAATGCTGCTTATCACAATCACTGTAAGTCAGTGTAGATCAAGCTGTGTGGAGGATGTGAATAAACTGGGACTGTCAAAGGGTTGAGGGTTCAAGACCCGGCTGAAAACATTCTGGAGTAAAGATGCTCAAACAGAAGCTGTGTTTTCCTTGATCACGTGTTTGTGAACGAGCTGCAGGAAGACGTGTATCACAGATCATGTGATCGGGGCTTAAGAATCAGGGGGGGGTGTAGAGACTCACTGGTGAAGACAGACGAAGTGTGGACGAGGGCCGACGCCGTCCACCGGTCAGAAGATCACTGGCACTGCAAGACAAGGCCGAGGGGAGAGGGTCACAGAGGGAGGGATGCACCGATAACGTAGATTCAAAGCTAAGAGTAGATCACATGTAGGGAAATAAAGGATAAACCAAAGTGACATGTACATCACTTCATACATTTTGACTTTTGTTTGTTTATTTTTCTGATTTCTTTAAAACACAAAAGAAACATCTGAATGCGATATCGTTTGCGGCCACCTGATCAGCTTACTTCCATGCTAATAATAACAATACTAATGACATCTGGGTCACCACACACACACAAACACACACACACACACACACAAACTCTGATCAGTGAACATCACTGTTTATTTTCCTCTTCACACTGGCTCCAGTACGTTTAAGAATTGATTTAAGATTATTTTAATAATCTTCAGAGAAACTGACTGGCCTGACTCCTCAGTGTTGAGGAATTTCTGACAATCCTCACACATTACTGGATATGCCACTATATATTATGTTTAGTGTATATTACATTATATCTGCAGAGGAGAATAGTGCCTGTCTGAATTCCACAGACACTCCCTCTTCTCTCTATGCAGCAGAAGGTCAGGTTATAGATAAAGGACCAACTAACAGCATGTTGTAGTGTTAACGTTTAGACACTGTCATATCTTACTCTGAAGCTCCAGACAGAGAGACACCAACTTCAACTCTTATGTGTATTTCACCAGTTGAAAGACACGAGGACACAATGTGATTCAGTTATGGATATTTAGGCTCAACTATCCAATCGGATGTGAACATTCACATGTAACATAGAGAGTGACAGCAGTACTAGCCCTTCATGGATGTGCTGTTAGAATGGGTGATGCAAGTAGAGGGAGATATACTGGGAGGCTGTGGGAGACATCTTCAGACTGGGGGGGGTGACAGTTACTCTATTAGTGTAACAGACAGTAAAGTATTAATTATTGATTATTGAAAAAATTGATTTAATGAATTTCAGATACCGTCACATAGTTACACTGTAAAACTCCTCCACTGTCAGGAAACTGCTATAGTGTGAGTCTCTGCTGTGTGTGAGTGTGGGTGTGAGTGTGTGTGTGAGTGGGGGGGTGTGTCATGCTAACTCACTGTTTCCCTGTCGTCTCTCTGGCCTCGTCCGTCCCTGGAGCTGCTCAGTCCGGGTACATGTCTCTCTTCGTGGCTCCGGTTCTGCTCCTCTCACCCTCCTGGTTCCTCCACAGCGGGCCGACCTGTTTCTGTAGCGGGAGGAACACGTCCTCTCCCCGGGTTAGCTTCCTCGCTAGCTGCCGCTACTGATGTTGATACCGCACACGTGCGACTCACCCCGGAGAGGAGAGAAAAACAAACAGGATGTCTCACTCTGTGGATGATTTGTCCTCCTGATGCTTTGGTCCTGTAGAAAGAACAGATTCAGTGTGGAGTGGGAGCTCATGTTTTCACCCTGAATGTTTACTGGCTTTTATGTTTGTTTAAACAAGATAAAGCAGAAAATACTGGACTTGACATGTTTAAGTAACTACGTAGTATTCATTTTATGAGTTAACTATCTTGTCTTGTAGTTACAGCCCCCGTTATTTAATTAATTTACACTGGTGTACACATGTTCTGTCATGTACACCTGTATTACCATATGTATATATATATTTAAACGATTATATTTATAATGATGGGCAGTGTCAAGTATTAAAGGGCGCCATCTGCTGGATAACTGCAAGAATTACACATTTCAACTTAAAAAACAAAGTATATGCATATATTTATATTTATATTACAGAAAAGGTCTTGAGTTGTCAATAGGCTGCTGGGAGAATTCAAGCTTCAGTTTTCAGTCTCAGTTAAGGCAACACATTTAGTGTTAAAGTTTTGGGGAAATTTACAGGTTGGGTTGAAATAGATCAAGGGACACTAGATCCAAACACTGAAAAGGAAGAGGGATGTCTCATCTTTTATTCAATAAGTAACGAGTAAGTTTATTCTGCAAGTTTTATTTTTAAGAGGAGGAAGCAATCGTTTCTCTTGAAGCCATCAACCTCCACGTTCAACCGAGTAAACTCTATTCAATATTAGATTTAATAGCTTTGTCTTGGACAATTATTAGGAAATTAGTCATGAAATGAAAATGTGCAGGAAGGACAAAAGCCTAAATGAGAATAGAAAAAATAACAACAATCAGAACAGACATTAACGGCTGGTGTCCAAGCCTTTTCCCCACAGCAGCAGAAACCCTACACACTGGGTTTCTGCTGCACTGTGTGTGTGTGTGTGTGTGTGTGTGTGTGTGTGTGTGTTTGTGTGTGTGTGTGTACCCTCCGTGTCGATGTGTTGCCCTCTGGTGGCCTTGTGTTGTCAATCGATATGATGATGACTCGCTTAGACTCACACGCACTTGCACACAAGCTCACACTTACATGCTGGACAATGGACTTGCCTTGTGACAGTGAGTATACTCTATTACACGTGCACACACCCTTACTCAGCAAAGTGGCTGCTGTAGGCCCCGTTTACACTCATTTTATTTTAATCCAGCTTTCTCCTCAGCCCTTCCTCTTCCTCTTTTCTTTTTCCTCTCATCCCACAATGCTGTTGCTGAGCAGGGTCCATTTAAAAATATAATCCACCACAGATTTAATGATTACCTGCTCAAATCCTGAGTAACCAGAGAGACACTAAGGGGTCTCGGAGGAGTCAATCGGTCTGGGAGATTATGTGCGTTTAATCCCAGACGCAGCAACGTGTTCCGATTATCACCTGCGTCATTTCCAAATTCAACCTCACGAACAAATCTGTCAAATCTGTTCCAACTGCTGGATCTCTCTTTCATCGAAGCCTTTATTCTCCAATCTCTTCATCATCTTGCAAAATCTAACTTCTTCTCTCCCATATACCCATCTAATCTTGTTATGCCTCATATGATTATTTTATGCATCATGTAGATTTTTCTGGGTTTCCAATGTTTACATAATTTTAGGCCTCAATCAGCCCCGGGGTCTTAATAGATCCTAATGACCTCAGTGTGGAACCAATGTATCCACTTCACAATATAATAGATAAATGTTATGTAGGAGATTCTATCACCACAACTGCAACTTACACTGACTGGACAAACACCAAATATCAAAGATTTCTTCTGTGCTCACAACATGTTTGTTTTGTGATCCTGAGCAGATCGAGGACTGAACCTTCCTCCCTCGATTAGCAGCAGCTCTGTGTTTGGTGAATACAAACAGGAAGTTGTTTGCAAAAGAGCTGCCGAGCCAATTAACCAACTAAGAAGTGTCAAATCGAGTCTTACGCGCACAGACAAACATTTGGACCCAGGAGAGGCGAGGCGATCAATGCAGCGTGTCACTTCCTGTCGTCTTCCTCATCCCACAGGACGAGGCTGTGTGAGTTCCATCCTCCCTCTTCCCCACCTCTCCATTTGTTTATCACTCTCTGTCTGCCTCCCTCCTCTCACACTCTGCATCTCCATCCTCCTCTCCTCCGTCCTCCTCCTCCTCCTCCTCTCCCCAGTCTCTCCCGCAGGACCGTTGTGTTTACTCTCCGTCTCCTCGTCTCGTTCTTCTCCAGTGGAGGATGGACAGGCGTCTTGCTGCCGTAGTTACCGTGGGGTTGCCGTAGGAATAACAGCTGCCACTGTGTTGTTGGGAACTGACGAAGAAGAACGAGGAAGGGGAAGAATAATCAACAGTTTAAAACAAAAAAAGGTGCCAAACATAAATTGTTTCAAACCTTTTAAGACCAACTTTGTGTGTTTTTTCCTGCACCTAATTAAATTCTAGAAAGTGGAAGTATTTAATAGCTACAATGCAGAGAAGTGGAAATAATCTCACCTCCCTCCACTGTCCACTGCTCCCAAAGGATCACATCAGGGAACCGCAGTGGAGTTTCTTCACCGGCCGACCAGCTCCCAGGTGTGTGCATCTGTTTGTGTGCGTGAGAGTAAACATCTCCAGCAACATTTCCCCTCTGGTCACGACTATAAATACGTTTCTCACGTTGCCAGGTTAGCAAACAGATTTAAAAACAGACAGTGGTGAACGCCGGAGAGATAATTAACCGTGAGGCTGATCATTAGTGGGGAAAAAGAAATGCACAAACATAGGGGAGTTTGCTGCTTGACCTCATTGAGCATTTCACAGAGGCTTGGTTATGTTATGAACCAGCCACAAGGCAGAGCTCCCGATTTACCGGTCAATAAACATGGCCGACCCTCGTCTATCTCTGCAAGTGGCTGCAGGGCTCGGCCTCAGAGATAGCGTGACGGGTTAGGACAGCCGGAGGAGAGTTGCTGCTCCATCACGTTGAGAAGAGGACAGTGGAGGTGGTTCGGGCCTCATCTCATCAGGACGTCTCCTGGGCCCTCTCCATTGGAGGATTACTGGCTGACTACTTATCCCATCTGTCCTTGGGATCCCCCAGGAAAAGCTGGAGAGCAGAGATGGGACGTCCGCAATATCCTACTTAGCTCGACATCTGCAGACTTAATGCAAGTAGTTAATTTATATGGTCAGAGGATCATCCTGCTGCTTTGCACTTAGGGAACGACACTGCAGTATAAACAGGACTCCATCATTTTTATATCCGTGCTTATACATTAGGCGCAGACGTTATATGCTTCAATTGAGTCCATAATCCTTTCCAAAATGGCTTTATACAAATACTACAGCCTTCTGTAGACTGTTAACTTCCTATATTTGTTATGAGGGGTCTGACACAGAGGTAGTATAAAGCAGTTTTACGACTTAACGTTCTCTGAACTTGTATAAAGCACTTTTCATTTTGACCACAAGGGGGCAGCATATGAATGATGAAGTGCAGGAGGTCCTTTAAAGGAGTAATAAGCGATTTACTGTCATAGACTTCAAAGGTCACCACATCTGCAATAGTTATTGCCTAAAAAATGAAATTGTACTCTTATGGCCCATATTCACAAATCAGAATTTGACTCACAAGGCTTCAAAATCCGTTAAGGACATGACAACCTCTGTCATTAACCCCCGACAAGGGTGAGCAAAAACTTTTAACAGAGGAACAAATACACAGAAACTCAGAAGACTCAAGTGAGGGATCCTTGGTCATTCAATGGTTAAAAGATGAGCGGGGTACAAAAACCTAATTTAGTTTTTTAAACTAATTTGGCATCTTCTAAAAGTCAACGTCTCGTCAGACTGACATTTCGGCTTTTTCAGTTTTTTCACAGCTTTCCCCCCCGCTAGGCTCAGATGTAGGGAAACCCAAACAGGACATTTCACACTTAGGAGCAGTTAAATGAGCTGAAGAGGGGATGTGGCTCAGTGGTTGGAGCCCCCGGCTGCTGCACCGCTGTGTGGCTGTGGCTCACCATGCAGACTGGATGGTTTTCTAATTGCAGCACTGATGTTTAATGAAGTGTACAAACATTTTCCCGGGATGCAAACACAGATATAAACCAGGACTAAGTTACAGACTAATCCATTCGATACAAATATAATTCAGCATCTGCAAATCTGCAAGAGTTACGTGAAATTAGAATCTGAATTGGGAAAAATATAGACTGTGAGTCAAGACTTAATCTTCATCAGGTGAAAAAAGACACACACTTCTGCGCATTTGCCAGTCAAGTTTTATTTCATCTTGGAAGGGGGGGGGGGGGGGGGGGGGGGGGAAGAAAAGTTTGGTCTTTGTAAACATCTATATCATTTTTCGTGTCATGTCATTTTTCTGCGTTTAAAAATACTTAAACTCTGTACTACGACATTTTCCAACATCAACACTGTATTTCAGAATGAGTTGAATTCATGCATCGACACACTAATGGATGGAATGATATGAAGTCCCCACACACACACATTCACACACACAGACACACACTCATCTTAATTTGTAGTACTCTGAGGGATTTTTTTTTTTTTTTTACAAAACAAGTCACCTTAACAACACAAAACAATGAAATACACCAAAAAGTCAGATAATATAACAATAATAAAATAAATGGACAAAGTATAATACCAATTATTTATATCAAAAGCACTTTGTGACCTCATAAATAGGACTGAGTGATAAGTTAAAAATAAAAATTACAGAGTAAAGTGATAAAACAAAGATTTGTAAGGGAGATAGCGACAGATATTGAGAGAGAGGGAGGGAGCAAGGAAAGAAACATGCTGATCAATATGAAGAGGCTGGTTCTCACACACACACACACACATACGCAAATGTGGCCAAGCACAAACATGTGAATACTTTTCTCAATGACTTTATTTAATATTACCTGTATTCAGAAACCAAATCATTTAAAAGTCCGAACAATAATAACCAGCAGCGACAGCTCTAAAGACGTGACCTCATCACTGGGTTATAACCGCCTGACAATGTTCATAATGTTAATGCATGTTCTGCTGGTGGGCTCCACAATGTGAGGGCAATCTAAGTGTTGAATATTAAAGAACAACATTATAATATAAGTAATTATCTGAATAAATGCAGGACAAATAAATACTGTTAACATGACATTGTGAAATAATTCAAGAGAAAAGATGGAATATCAGAACCATGTAGTTAATTCTTGTGCGCACACACACACACATACAAATAAACACACACACACACACACACAGACACACAGCAATCCAATTTCCGAACATTTTGGCATCTCATTCATTAAACTAGCGTATGGGACTCAGCCAGCGACTGCGACTCACAGGTGAGCCCTTATATGAGATTACTACACCAACACACACACACACACACACGCATGGACACACAATGCATGTAGGCGTGAACACAATAGTCACATGCAAGCGAGGGGAGATGAGAACTACACGCTGTATGATGAGGAACATGTGTTGATAATCACCTGCAGAGAGAGACAATGAACGAGAAACTATGGTGTCACAGTCAATGACAAAAAAGGGCAAGCAGGACAAGTAAGACACGCACACGCCTCACACACACACTCACACACACACACACACACACACACACACACACACACACACACATACCGGCAACAGTCAAGAAGACAACGGCTTGCGGATAGATGGTCACTAAGCAACAGGCAAGAGGCTAAAAATACGGTTGCATTTCTACACTCAGTTAGCATGCACACGCATAAAGACACACAAAGACACACACACACACACATACACTCAGCTCTCCTCCAGCAAAAGGCTTATCAACCTTTAAAAAGACGACATGTCTAAATCAGTCCTAGTGTTCCTGTGGCGTCAGCGGCACCGTGGTCCCGCCCACTCGTTCTTTAACTGGCAACTGCTACACAGACGCTTAAGTCATTGAGAAAAGCCGTCGGGCCCGGCGGGCGTCTCTGGCGTCTCCGTGGGCCGGGAGCCAAGACAACATGTGTGTCGTGTCAAAACCGACTGATGACCTCTTTCGTTTCGGCTCTCGCTCGAAACAGCGTGCGTGAGAGAAATAGAGCGGGTGAGAGGATCTGGGGTTTTAGTCTGAATACATCTAACGTCACGTCAGCATCCAGGGCCGAAGCTACTACTGACAAATCGGAGGTGGTTTCCTGTTTATTTGGATATTTAGAGATTCTACGATTAAACCTTAATGGAGGCAATTGGGAAACTTCAATCGGATTTCACTGCCAGACACTGAAACCATAGTAGCATTACACTTCCTGTTGACATCCCAACTTCTCGAACTTTCTTTTTGCTGTCACGGCCAATCCTTTTCAAAGAGGGGTTAGTCGCGCTGAGGGAGGCCTGGACCTCGGCATTTAAAAAAGCCTTGCTACGCTCCTGCTAGCAGCTAACATGCTTTAGTTTCGCTAGGAGCTCAAGGCCAGCTCTTCTGTGAGAACTTATTTCCAGACAGCGATGTTAACTAAGACGATCCTTTAATATAGGGCAAGAGCAATATGGCAGTTGTCTAAACTCCTTTCATCAGGGAATAGAGGCTGTTTCTGGCTGGAAAACAGGCGTTTTAAAGAATCGCAGAAATCTTCATTGTTTCCTAGCTGTCAGAAAGCGAAGGTAACGGCTGTGAAATTTTAGGACGGGAGGAAAATGCGTACAGACGTTGTCACCCCCATGGATCGATGCCCCTACGCTCTAAATCCCTCATTTTTCTCATATGTGCACAAGCGTCGACCTTGACGAGGCGGCGTCAGACAAGCCGGTGTCTGTTAATCCCGGTCACGGCTGAGCACACTTTGTAAACACGGCTTTTTCCATCGGGCTGAAAGCATCCGGTAATTTGAGCATATTTTACAGGCGGGCATGGTGGGCAGGTAAATTCTAGTTCTCACTCCTCTTTTCTCTTCTTCGTGAACAGGAGTAAAACAGAGAAAACAGGCATAATTATTGTTTTCTCTCGAGAGGTCTATCCTTGAAGTTTTCAATCGGCATCGGGGGGCAGCCGAGAGGAAAACAAACAAAAGCTTTTTTTCCTTCCTTGCTGTCGTTATAACAATGCTTTAATAATGATCTGCACTGACAGGCCGTATGCCGTCCCTTCTGTGCAGCTGCAGTCTGTAACCCTAGGGCCCGACAGGAGGAGTAACACAAACATGATGTTAATGTGGCCTCGACACTAACTCATACCTCTTTACCACTGGAAGTATGCGCAGGTTAAATCCAAGAGAAAAGGCGAATGACTCCTCTCCGATTGCCAGTGGAGGAGTTTGCCCTTCAGGTGTTTCCCCCCCCCCCCGAGTGTCGCGTTAGATGTCGGAAAAACTGAGGCGCTCTCAAATTAGCAAGTTCCTTCTCTACTACAGAGTCATTGTGGAGTGAATACCAATAGAATCCATTCCCATTGCAGACAGAAGCCAGACGTTAGCAGGAGTTAGTGGTTTTCTTATGACCAGTGGAAATGGGGGCTACGGACAAACAAATACAAAACAGATGATTTCATATCATATATGTGGCATAAAACTATAGTTTCCAGCCAATTGGAGTTTCACTTTTTACACACACCATGCCTGGATCAATTCAACTTTCACGAAAACAAAATAAATAGCACAGATTTCTGATAAAGGACGCACACCCATAAAAAAATACCTGTGGTTCGAGCATGTTCAGCTGTGATGAGGATTGAAATGCACCTGTTCTTTACAACCACAGCCTGTGGGAACCGCACACGGACAAACAATGGCTCTCTACCTGTGTGGTGATCTGTGACAATGTTCTTCCATCAAATCTTTGGATAACAGAGACTGGTGTTTTTTCTGGAGTACAAAGAAACGTCCCAATGTTACAACACCTGCGGAACAAGACACGATATTTCAGAGCTGCCATGCGTTTTCCCTCGGAGCACCCGACCTCTCTCTCTCTCCGTCTGTGAGTCATCTCTGCTTTTATGTTTCTCCGACGACGGATTTTCCTCAAAACTTCTCCTTGAACTGAAAAAAGGGTGCGAGGGCATTTCTCGTCTTCCTCCGGGGGGGGGGGGGGGGGGGGTTCTCTCACAAAGAGAGCGACGTAACATAAATGGGATATCAATGTCTTTAAATGTCTCTTTTATCATCATGTACAACTAGAAACACAAGGATGTAGTTATTCATCATCAAGGTCACAGACAGTTGTGATTGGTCCTTCTTGTAACATCAGTTCCTGCTTTGCTCAAGCTGTCCGGGGATTGGTGGAGTGTAAACCTCACAGCGTGTGGTGCACAATGCTCCGTCACTGCAGGACACAAAGATCTCATGAGGCGGAACTTTGACGCCACTCTTCAAATGTTTTGTCCTTTTTTCACCATCCTCCATTTCTTCCCCCGGCGCGAAACCAGCATGTCAACTCTCCTCCTCCTCGTAAATCTATCTCGTCATATACTGTATTAATACTTTTGTTTTTACAATTGCACGGTAACAACATCAACACGTGACGCCATTGAAAATGTAAGAAAAAAAATGGGGGGTGGGGGGGCATTTCTGTTAACGAGATGGTTGGCGTTAAGAGGGGGGGGGGGGGGAGGGATTGGCTCGCTTAAAAAAGAGGCTCGGTGCGTGGTGACTACGGCGTTTCATTATCACAACTTTAAGACAAGATCCTACAGGGGGAGGTAAGAGTAAGGCAAGAGGGAGGGGGGGAGGAGTGTGTAGAGTCTGCGTTTGTGGGTGTTTGTCGGTGTGGAGGGATGGGAGTGTGCTGTGTGTGTGTGTGTGTGTGTTTGTGTGTGTTTGTGGGATGAAGCACAGTGTATTCAAGAAGAGATGGAATAAAGAAAAACAAAAGGTTGTCAGCTCTCAAGTTGTCTTCTGTTGCAGAATCAGTGTATATATAATTGTTTGTGTGTGTGTGTGTGTGTGTGTGCGTGTGAGTGTGTGTGTGTGGCTGTGTGTGTGTGTGTGTTGGCAGAAGAGAGGTTAAAAGTCATAAGTCACTGATAGAACTGGATTGTAGTGGGCATCATGGGAGAATCCAACTGTTCCCACAACAAGGAGACACAGTTGCGACACAGGGAGCGAGGGTAAGTGAGGAGGGGGGTGTGGAGTATTCTTGCCAATCTATTCTTCTTTTCTCTCATCTCTCCATTCATGTTGTACAGACTTTCAATTTGATTTAGTTTTGCTGCCTCTCTCGTCCTCCCCCCCCCCACACACATGTTCCCATTCAGAGCCTGGCTGCGTCTTCTTCTCTCCTACTGGTTTGGCAGTATACTGGAACAAAAAGTGCTCTTTAAACCCTTTTAATATCGATGCTTTAATCCTTTTTAATTTAGAGGGTCGGTGTATCCTGGAAGTTTGGGTTGGGTCTCCATGTCTAAAAGAGGCTTTTATGCTAAAAACAATATTTAGTTTGGACATTCTCAGGAGCTTTTAATCAAGGTTAACTCTCAAATTTATTCAAAAGGAAATGTGTAGATCTGCTAATTCTATAAAAACTACCATCCCAGAACCAGCTCTATTTCCTTCCTGTGTTTGAACATTCCTTCCTCCCTCCTTCTCTCTCTCTTCATATTGGCAGTGGGTCTCTCTCCCTCCCCCCTGGCTCCTCTCCGTTTAAAACTGTGGTAAATGGCAGTAGGCCTCCAGTGAAGCCAGCAGGATGTAAATGAGCCACATCGAGAAGAATATGAGCGACGTGACCAACTTGCAAGTCCGCGGCCCGCCCAGCTCCCCGCCGGCCACCGCCGCCCGCCGCCGGTACAGCAGTATCAACACGCAGACCACGGCCATGATGGTGAAGAGGGTGACGGAGAAGGCCAGGTTCCCCGGGTCCACCTTGAACGGTTTGCCCCTGAAGCGCCAGACGACGGCGGCCAGGGTCCACGCCACGCCGATGCCCAGGAAGACGTTGACGGCGTTGGAGCCCGTGACGTTGCCGATGGAGGCGTCGGCATACTGGTCCTGGATGGCGGCGACTTTGCTGGCGAATGTGTCTGAATGGGAAAGACAGAATATTTACAATATAAATGAAGTGAAGCCAATGGTTCGAGTGAGACATTTCAATGATGGTGTAACTTCTGAGAAGAGACTTGTGGTCGATATGCTGTTACTTCACCCAGACTTTCTCAAGCGGTACATTATCATGAACTCCTCCACCATCATCATAATTGTTGTTGTCAGAAGCTCTCGATTCCTCTAGTGGATAAGCGGCTGAAAAACCGTGCCAACATGAAGGATGCATGGAAGCATGTGTGAAGTGACATCGTTTGAAACGCTCGTCCTTCTTTTTGTGCATATAGGCAGCATAAATTAGCCTTCACACATTTTTTTTTCATTTTTTTTTTAATTAGGTTGGGACTTCAAACTAATTAATAACTCTACAGCTAAAGCAGTGTATGAACAAGGCAAAATACATGAAAACACTCCCAAGGTCAGAACAACACAGTTTAATAATGTAAAGCAACGGTATGGAATTATTATGTGACAAATGTTTTATGTTTTGCTCTTTCACAGCCACTGAGGAAATGGCCTCAAGGTAACATACAGTATGAAAGTGGCCATACACACACACACACACACACACAGATGTAAATTGTGCCCCCTGATTTAGAAAACTTGGGTTACACTATTATGTAATTTACCCAAAATAGCTAATCCTGTGAAATCTTACATGTAAGTATTACTAATGACAATTTTCCCTTCCAGTTACATCCAAAAGGATTATTCATAATTTCTATCCATGTTCTCGAACTAATACATATAAATCAGATTATTTTCCAGGATAGTCATAACTCATGCCTTCCTGGAATCTGCACTTGTATTTTCCCCATCATGGAACAGATGTAATAAATGCTGCGGGCGTACACGAGTGAAGCTCTTTGGTGGGAGGAAGATTCGGATAAAAAAAAAAAGAGGCAGAGACTCCACAACTGAGTTGGCAGGAAACACCAGGGAAACAGCTGCCAGTTATTGTGCGCCTGTCTTGGCTTATTTCTATTTTTAGAAGGGCTGGCGAGATGAGTCTCAATTCTCATTTCAATGTCAGCGGGTTTAATCGAAATTCATGAAAATTATCCCCCAAACTTTTCTTTCTTCTGGGCAGTCCTGCTGGTGACAGACCACACAAAAGAAATGAAAAGCGGGGCGCGTGTTGTTGACACACAGGCACATGAGCTGTGGGTTTTAATCTGAGTGATGAAGCTGCAAGTGACAACTCCGAAGATCGTAGCCAAATTTAGAAACCCGCGTCCTCACGGTTTTCCCTCTTAAACAGCCAGAAGCATTTAAGGGTTCAGAGCGTTCAGAGCAAGCCTCCGATCGGCGTTTGCCTCTAATTGCCTGAATCTGCAAATCTGGTGTAAATTGGCTTGATAATCCTCGAGTGCGTCTCCGATGTAATAATGCAGATATGCTTTTATAAAATCCGGAGGAGGGGCACATCAGAGACTGGGAGAAGCTGTGGTTAATGTTTCCAACAACTTTGAAGATCACGATCACACAAACACACTCGGGAACGCACACCCTCAGTGGAAGTTATAATAACCCGCCGGACTTGTCGCACACAAACTTGCATCACCTTGGTCGAGCGTGGTTTTTCACCCACGCACACACCTGGGGTATGATGGATGATACAATCGTGGAAACAAACCAACCCTGTAACACAACAACCCTATAAGAGGATAGAAGAGAGGGAGTGTGAAGACGGAGCTAAGAGAGCAAGCGGTACAGATAAGTGAGGTGGAATACAAGAGGGTGAGGGAAGAACAGATAAAGGACTGGGAAAGAAAGTCAATGTGATGAAACAAAGCAGAATAGAAGAGATTCAGAGATAGAAAACGAGAAAAAGAAAAACCACAACGCAGACAAAGCATCGTCAGTGTGTCTTGTGACAGGCCACACACACTAATGGATATCAAGCCTCCAATTCCAACACACAATATAACACGGCTGTTGGAGGAATTGATTCAAACGCTAATTTCCAGAGACCTCGCACCAAGGCAGCAAAGTTATCACCTGCAAGAGTCGCAAAGGAGCTATTTCTATAAATCATACACCGGGGCTTCAATAAAACAGCTGACGAGAGGAAAGAAGGAGGGAATTGAATTAAAGCTCTGGGACGATGCGTCTCCGCCGGGTGGAGACAGACTCAGGCTGAGGGCTCTGATGGAGCCGGGGTTTTACAATACAATTTTGATTTCCAAGCCTCCACACTGACGGCGGCTGCAAGTGAAATGAGATGGAGGAGAGAGGATCAGAGTCTGCTTTTATTTGTTTACTCACCTGTCTGTCACCTCAGATATTGGAGGTTAATATGCATCTGATTTTATGTATATTAACGGCTCGATTTTATTGTGAGGAAGCATAAATTACAATACTGCAGCTATTGTGTTATAGACACATCTGTGGAAACACCTTCTCAGCTTTAGGCTCCAGGGTGGAGATTCTCCCTGGCAAAAGCGAAATGGCGTGTTGAGAGCAGGCAATGCTGAGAGATCCCTTAAAATCTAAAATGGCTAACTAGCTTCCGGTTGGACCGCTGAAGCGAGCTAGCTTTACCAAGACTTGTTGAGTCATCAGCAGCCGTTATATGAAGGAGGATGTTTATCCTGCAGTAGCTGTTATCCTGTTGTAACAATAGACTGTGTATAAGAATGGACGACATGTCAGCTTCCAAAAAGTTAACGTTTTTAAATCGTCCCCTGGTGGCTGCCTGCAGTAGAGGTCATAAATCCTCCTCCATGTTAGTGCACAGGACTTGGATCAATTTCAAAAGTTGTAGGAGTACAAGCATTTAGTTAGTTTGAACCCGGTGTTTCAGAATGTCAAATAATAAATGCATATAATGTATATTCACACTATGTACAAATATAATTATTCACCTGGCACTGATGTTCCCAGCGCCACAAACACCACGGCGGTCACAGAATCCTTCAGTCCTATCGTGCAGCCGAAGTGCGACGCCAGATCGCCGGTGACTGCCGTCAGGCAGCCGATAAGTGATATCGAGACGAAGAAGCAGGCCCAGCCGTTCCAGTACTCAGTGGGCGGGACGAAGGCGAACAGCACCTTCCAGAAGACGGTGAGGAAGTGCATGATGTAGTCGAAGCAGGACGGCAGCCGCTCCTCGCCGCTCTCCTCCTCGTCGTCATCGCCTTTCAGGGAGAAGGCAAAAAGAGCAGTGAGATACATTGAAAAGACAGGACGAGACAGGGGAGTGGGGGGGGGAAAGGAGACAGGCGGTTTAGGATTGACTAAGAAGGACATATTCAATTATGGAGTGGATCTGAATAAACGGGCGTATAATTGTTTTTTTCTGATGTGAGAGAGGGCTTTAGCCTTGGCAGAGGTATGTACTCTCCTAATTAAAAATTAAACTTCAACAAACTCTTGTCAAGAGAAAGAAAAAATGTGTAACTCCCTTTAAAGGACAAAAAAACAAAACGTTCTTCCAATATAGTGTTATCAGAGGAGAAAATGGTGAAAGCTGTGAATAGATAAGTCATAAATTAAAATACAAACGCTGACTAAAACCTTTAGAAAATGTGAGAGTTACCTGCACTGACAGTAACGGCATTGACAAACTGCTCCCTCCAGCTGCTGCTCCCCACCACCAAGGCCAGGTTTGTCTTCTTGATCAGCTTATCTACCGTACTCTACACACACACACATGCGCACACACACACACACAAACATAAGAAAACATGCAAGTGGATACAAATGAGGCAGAAGGGAAAACACACAACCCTCAAGTGGTTAATTCACTCGCAGCCACACAGATAGAGGAAAATGCTGATTTCATGCCTTTCAATTAGCTTCCACGCTTCTATGATCTACGGAAAAAATCTGTTTTTCATAACGCTGAGAATTAGAGGTATAGGATGAGCTAATTAATACGATGCTGTGAAATTGAAAGTTCCACTGATGCCCCCTGTGAAATCTAGGGGAAAGCCTTCGGGCAAACCAGCTGAGGTTGTTTTATATTCAAAGCAGCGAGGAAGAGGAGTGATAAAAGATGTTGATGCAAAACAGCTTACAGCAGCTACGGAGCATCGCACCAGCAGTCATTATCATAACTCAGCTGACAGGGCTTTGAGGGGAGAAAAGCCTGCCCTGTTTACAATCTAATATGTGAAAGGCACCATCGAAAAAAAGCCCACCACAATATCAGCACTTTCAATAAGAGAAGAGATTGTTATGTATTGTCCAATACAGGGACGTGCACAGACATTTTGAGTGCCATTGCTCTAACCTGAATAGAAGACAACACCCCCACCCCCCATGCTTGATTAAGTTAGTACATCAGTGCAGACAGGATATTATTTCCTGTTGAACTATTTCAACTCTGTCATCTGTCTGATGCAAAGGACAATATTTAATCCTTGAAAGTAAACGTAATAAATCACTTTGCACATCATGTAAAGCAATTTTTGTGACACACGTCTGGACAGTCTCACAAAAATCACTTTGCATTATTAAAAAAATATATTTTATGACTGGGTGCTATGGTGATTTAATTTGCTCAAACTTGAACTACTATAAGTTTGCTCATATATATGCAGCTCCTATAATAACAGGTTTTGTCTTCAGATGGGCAGCTCAGTTTAAGTGGGCAAACAGGAAGTTGCCCAGGCAGCTTTATCCCTATGCTGTGCACGCCCAAGGTCCAGTAGCAGATAGAAGAGGTAGCATAGCATGCAGAGGCAAATTAAAGAGGGAGAAAGATAGTTAACCTGTTGAGCTTTTGTCAAAAGCGTAGTTACTGCTCTCTGCATATGCACACACACACAAAATTGTAAAAATGGACAAATGAGCAAATTAAATGGTGAACAACACAAAACAGTATGATTGATGACATTTTAAGACAAACAAAAATGACAGATTACACAAAAACTCATATAGAAATTAGCAAAATAACAACTTATTCAAGGTAATGAAGGCTGAACATGGAAGGATCTCAAAATCACAACTGATCAAATTAAAATACACATTCAATAGCTGCAATATTCATTGAATGCCTATTGAAATGAGTTTTATTATTTACTGGTGGACTGTACCAGCACCTTTCCTTCTAAGGCCTGCTGTGTACTGGAACAAGATAACAGCTCACTTTGAATACATTATCTTTTGTCTTTTTGCATCATAATGACAAGCTTCTCATTAGAGACTCCATTACAAAATGAATCATTCATCCTCCCGACTGGAGCGGCTGACATTTACTTTAAGCCATTTTACAACTGATTTGCATTTCAAGTCAACTTTACTCTGTAGGTATTATTCCACCCGGCTGATTTGATGGAGACCAAACTGGTGGGTGTTGTTATTTCATCAAGACTTGAACTTTTTAACAGAGAGCTGCCAAGATAGATATACGACATTCACTCACATGTATTTTACAATAACCGAGAAGTAGACACACACACACACACACACACACACACACACACACACACTCACAAAAACTTACCTTGAACTCGTAGGACTCCTCTATGACCACTTCTACCTGCGTGTGTTCACCCAGACTGGGACAGCCCATCTTCGCCACCTCCTCGTCCTCTGCTCCCACTAACGGCTTGTTCTCATTGGAGTCGCCTGGGAGACCAGAGAGATGACTGGGTTAGTCATCGGTTGCCAAATAATGGTTTCACAGACTCGTCAACTATCGAGACCACTACTCAACATGGGGCTTCATAAAGACTGGTCATCTGTGGTCTTAGATCGTTACTGGCAAAGAGCAGTGGCAAAGCATCTACAGCCGATATGCTACAGGGGGCCAAGACATGTCATAGGCCAAGTTGTCATGCGTGACTTTAATGCCGGAGGTAAGCCCGCTCACACATACGTGAATGTGAATTACATATCGCTAGTCAAAGTGCATGAGAGTCATACTGGGGTTTGCCTCGCCACAGGAAGTGAATGTAATGAACCGGAGGTAAAGGTTCACCCCGACAAGTGACCGGCCCCATTTACTTGCTTATAAGTACGCATCATGGCTATCTTGCATATCCTGAGTCCTTTGGTGTGTCGGGACGGGTCAGTGAGATACAACACGCAGTTAGTAGTAATAACATTTACCACCATGCGCTTTCTTTGAGTTTCATCTCTCTTAAACACATTTAGTTGACATCTACCAAAATGCTGTAGTCGTGAATGCCTTAGTTGCTAACGCTAATATTCAAAAGCTGAAGTGCCACATGGGAATCCAAGCTATCAAGCATCCCCTGCTAATATAAATCTGCATACACAAGGAATTCTATCAATTTGACCCCTGAAACGACCTTCCCATATGCCTTTCTCACTCACTCAGTGACAGTCTTTAATACAGCCAGCTGTTATCAGTGCCGACCAGCTGTAAGTGAAAACACTGTACAGTGTGTTATACAGTGTGTTTGTGTGCGGCGGCTCAGTGTGTGTGTGTGTGTGTGTGTGTAAATGTCAGGCCAGCAGCTCAGTGTCATCAAATAATTACTTCTAATTATATTTCTCTGTAATGAAACATGCCCTCTTCATGTCTGACATCTAGAGTGTGGGCCCTGACGCCACCACCAAGAGTCTGTGTGCTGAGAAGGACAGAGATAAAAAATCAATTGTCGACCACTGTGGAGACTGAGGTTTGAAACTCGGCCTGTAACTGGAGGCTCCATTTAACACAACCACTGTTGTACACATGAAGGAGTCTGAAACCTTTTGAAATACCTCTGATGCTCGACTGGGAAAGAGTAGTGAGTAGCCAACTCCATGTTGGCAGGTGAACACAAGTGGCTGGCAGATTCATGTCTATTGGAACAAGCACTTGGCTATTCATGACCTCCAGAGAACAACAATGAAGGAGCAGGAGAAGAAGCATAGAAAGGGATCTTGGTTGGAACTACTGGCCCATAGAGTAAAGACAGAATAACTGTCCAATCTTGTGAGGAAGGACAAAGTGAGTAGTGGTCTGACCCTTAAAGCTGTGGGCCAGTATTGATTGAAAATCTGAAATTAAGTGACATTGTGCAAATACTATTGGACAATTTTTGGGTAAAGTAAAAATGCAAGAGTAGTCTTTAATGTCACTCTTTATAACACACAATGTTTATCATTTAATGGATGGTATCTTTAAAAACCACCACTACATCCCTGGACAGGAATCTTATAGATTTTGCAGATATTCTATTATAAGCCAGAGTTTTGGACAAATTGAGAAGTTGACGTGGTGATGACACTTGGGCAAAAAATGACAGCGTCACCACAGTTGTTATATTGCACCCTGAAGGGATGAGTGTCATATCCAAAGAAATTTCATGGCAGTCGACTCGATAGTAAAGACATTTCGCTGAAGACCACAAATGTCAAACTCTCAGTTGCAGTAAGGTGAGGGGATTAACCAGCCAGTGTTCTATCCGTCCTGTAGATGTTCAGCTTCATCCTTTAAATTGAATATCAATAAACAATGACCAACTAACACTGCTATCCCTGGAGTCACGTCACCAGTAAAACTGAAGAGACAGATGATACCATACTGTGCCAAGACAATATATTTCTACTGGGCTGAAGAGTATTTATAAATAAATAAATAGGATTATCCAATAATACATTTTTACCCTGCCCCTTAGAGATATCCTATGACCCTCCAGGTCGAGAACCAATGCTTAGATGTGTGCATCTATCCTGTTAATAACACAAAATACAATCCTAAGTGACCTGCTGGAGATAAGTGGCCTGTCTGCGCTAATGAGACTTTTTAAAGTTTCAACTAAAACTTCTTTGATTCTTAAAGAAACGTTAAAGGGCTTAGACGTTTTAGATTCAAATATTTTTAAGCTTTTTAGGTAATTACGCAGATTAAAACATGACAGGAGAGGAAACCGACAAAAATAGAACTTTAGGCTGGAATGAACTACTTATTGTTCATTCTGCAAATGTCTTGCTGCCTAGCTCAATGAAATCTTTACAGTTATGACCCCAGAACACAATGAGTTCATCGGGCTATTTATATACTGTAGGATATCACTTATTTATGTAAAGTCTAAGGCAAGAAAGTGAATCAAATACAGATTGGGACAGGTTATTTTTCTAGTGAGTTCCAACATAATATTATGACGATGTTGCTACGTTAATAATACTTCCATTTTGAGCCTGGTGCTTTTTAAAATCCAAGCCAGGTCCTTAGTGGTTCAAGTAAAATGTTTCCAAACTTAATCTGAGTTTAGTTTGGAGGCCTCAGGCAATCGATGCCGGTCTCGCCCTGTTTATAGGAGATAGGTGTGTAGGCGGCCTGGGACTCTGGTGGCAACGCTCAACAAAGACTCTGTTGTGTCTGTCACTCCCATCAATTCTTTCTGCTCCTGCTCCTGAATTCTTGATATTCTCCTTGAACAACAGCCACACACACACAGACACACAGACACACAGACACACGGTATATAGGCAGACTCACCGTGTTTCTGTCCTATCTCCAGCAGGACCGGCTCTCCCAGCTCGATGGTGAAAGACTTGTTCTTCTCATACTCTTCATCATCAATAATCTTCACCTCGATGATCTTCCTGTTGTAGAGAGAAGCGAGAGACAAGACTGAGTGCATTCCAGATCATTAGCCATTTTTGTTTTATGAGCTCCCTCATAATAAAAAAGTCGTTCACAGCCAATGTGTTTTGTGCAACATCAAAATACAGAAAGTTTCCTCTCGTCAATCTTTAATCAGTAGTTATTTCTGCTGCTCAGACACAAAACACAGTAACAAGAGTTAGAACTTCTACACGAGGCGCATAAAACATAAAAAACTAACAGATTAAATCTGCTCTCCTCCGTGTCCTCATGCAGGAGATGATAAGGAGTCTCTGCAAAGATGAAGGCCGAGGCCCGAGTCGACATGGCTCAGTGAGACACTACACCAGGCTGCTACTCTGTCCCCGGCTGACAGTGATGCCACGCACAGCTCAGCCACTGCTGAGACATGTTCAATTAGGAGCACCCAGGAGAGAGGCCCAAAATGCAGCGCAGAGAGTTTTGAGGGAATGCATGCCACGACCGAAGCTTAATAAGTCAAGTGAGAAATAAAGAGGTGTGCACACCGACTCATAAATGTGATGATACCAGTTCGTTATCACCTTTGACGGAAGAAAGAATATCTGTTAATTTGAACGTATTGTGAAACACTGCTGTTAGTGTTCACCGACAAAAGATCAGAAACACTCTTTTCAAACGGGATATTAATCACTTGCAGAAAAGCTCATCTGTAAAACAGTGTGAAGAAAGATGACAGCTACATTTCATTATTTCAGCTCGATTTTCTTAGTATTTTCTTCCCGAGTCTCATGATGCTTTATTCCTTCTCTGTGAAACATTTATTGAGTCAGTGCTATAAGAAATGTCAACCATGCAATGTTTGCACCCATTGTTTGCAACAAGCTCAGTGGTGGGGATGAACCTGGACTGTGAGGAGGCAATGACTTAGAAGAGGTTGAGAGGAAAACTAAAAGCCAACATGGTCAACCCCTCTCATCCCCTCTCTGTTTACTCGAGGGGGGATGAATAAAGGTACATCTCATATTTCAATAAGCATGTGATATATGAACTATGCTGTTGGTGCTTCTAGATAACTCTCGTTAGTCTGGCTTCTTCCTCGCCTGCATCACCTCAAGTATATCACCTCCATTGCACCACTCCATCTGTATCTGACAGACAGAGAGGAAGAGAGAGTGTTCATTTCCACCCGGTTGTGTCATCATACGCCTCACTGTCAGCCATGTTGACTCTGACGCCGCAAATAAGCTTCGGTTCGACAGAGAGAAAAACGGGAGGGAGAGGTGGAGGCAGGATGGGGGGGAGATGGATATGAGAGATGGAGGTGTAGAGAAGTGGAAGAACATTGTTTTCATTGGTGAGCTGTGCAGCTACAGTCGATGAAACTGGCTGGATTTGCTGTTTTTATCGACTCCGGATAACATGGCAAACGATATCAAAATGTTGTTTAGTCAGATGGGAAACAGAAAAGGAAAGAAACACTTTGCTACTACATGCGGACTCATGTGAGGAAGAAGTGGAGCTGACTTCTTTTTTGGTTTAATCATGTCTTAATCAAGCTAATTAACAGAATTGAATCACCAGATTAATGTTATAAACACTACCATTACATTTGATTGTCGTGTGTTTTGATCCCATTTATAGGAGGATTGGTGAATCAACCGGAAACATTCAAAGTGACTAACAAAGTGTGAGTGTATGTGCACGTGCCTACGTCTGAGTGTGTGTTTGGGTTGAAGGCTTGTTGGTGCGTCAGTGTGTACATGTGCTGTTCTTGAATCAGTTTGATGAAATGTAGTTTTATATACAAAATCATTGAATACACCCATTTCTATTTATAGATATTGTTTACATCATTTCCATGCAAGAAAGGTCAAACCCAACCAACAGAGAAGAAATTCAACTCCTCAAAATTAGCCCATTTCTACAGTAAAAACCGTGGACCTGGCAACCCGTAAAGAGAGGGATGAATAGAGCAGAGGAGAGAGAGAAAAGAGGGAAAAAGAGTGTTGGGGGGTAAAAAGAAGAAAGGGAGAGAAAGAGGAGTGAATACAAATGAGGAAAGAGGAGTATGACTAATGCATAGATATCAGTGAGATGGGAAGGGTTACGATTCAATACGCACTCAGTCTATTCAGGGGGGTAAAGAATACGTAAACACACACACGCACACACTGAAGGATAACAATTTAACTTGCCTATACAAACACAGACAAATCATATCATCGACAGCGATGGGGAAGATACACACACATTCAGGGGATATTTACTGTTATTCAGTGTTTTTCATGTTGCACGTCGTACTCATTACACAGATTGTGGTTTGTATGAACAGACAGAAACCACCCCCACATGTACTCATGCTTCACTTGTGGCACAAAAACACACACACGAGAACACAAAGACGCAAACAACTCCGCTCACTGTACACAAAAACGCATGTTAATGTGTCCCAGCCAACGCTTGGGGGGGGTTCATTACCGTATGTGTGCACTAATCTAGCCAATTTACACGTTGCAGGCGACACACACTCACACACTCTCCCACTGACTGTAGAGCTTTCATTATTCATACTTGGTGCTGGCTGTATAGCAGCACTCCCATCTGTGCCTTCCTCTCTCCCTTACGTCTCTTGAAGCCCCTTCCTCAAATGATTTTCTCTTCATCAGATGAACCCAAATCTCTCTTTCCCTTTCTCTAATTTGTTTTAGCCATAGATTTTACTACACTTGTAACTGATGTCAGGGATCTTTGTTTTCGGCTTTTAACACCCTCCCTGCTCAGTTCTATGAAGTGTTTGGATGGATTCGGGTGCTTGTGAAAAGCTCCTACATCCCTGACTTTGAGAGTCAGCAATACTGGTCCTGGGGATTATCAGCAGGGGTCCAGGGCTTTGTGAAGCTTTGGCATTAGATGGCAAGTACTTTAGTTTTACTTTGACTTTTTTAGTTTTCTCTAGAAGCCTCTAGAATTTTACCAGGTACTAATAAAAAAGCAAAACATCACTCCTGTTAATTCAGCTTGAGTCTGGTTTATAGTCCTGTTAACTTTATCTTTTTTTTATTTGTTCCCTGTTGCAGCTCATGCCCAACAAAACCCCAGACCAACTTGAGAAATCTACTTTTGTGTTGTACCCATGAGGTGTTTTCAGTTTCCACTGCTGAGTAGGCAACAATTTCACTGTTTTCCTCAGTCAGAATATTACCACAGATAAAAACAAATGCTAAACATGCTGTGAAAATGTCGGTGCACCCAAAAATGATTCCAGAATTGGACAAGCACTACTTCCTTCCACAAAGTTATACAAGCCTGTTGACATTTAATAATACAAAAAATGCTTTAGCATCCAATAGAACAAGCACCTGACAAATAGGGAAACAACCAGAGAGAAATATGCAGAGTGCACACTTGTTGCTCTGTTGAATTCATGCTGTTCATCCTGCAGAAACAATCCTAAATGCAATACATCACAACACTCCTCTCCCACCTTCATTCTCCACTATCTCTCTTTCTCTCTGTGCTTCTCTATATTTCTACCTTGTTACTTTTTGACACCTGCTCCCACAGAAAGTTCCTCAGTCAGAGAGTAGCCTCCGTGCCCTTGTGTGTCAACAGACTGACACAAAACACACACTCGCACACACACACAGCTTCACTGAAGACACAAATAGACACAAAGAAATGCTAAGAAATAAAATAGAGTGAAAAAAGGTCAACAAAAGGCATTGATGATTGAAAAGCCCAGACGAATATCAAGAAGGCTGTAAATTAGTTTAATGGATAAACTTCATATTGCTGTGCAGTGTGCAATGTGTGTGTGTGCGTGTCTGACTTTAAACTTCTCACAGAGGTGAATGATTGAATGACATTTGGATTTTATCAGCCGTGACCTCATCGCATTACTTAATGGACAAAACCTCTCTTTACAATTCAGTCTCCATCGCTTTCCATTTTCTTCTGGCTGCAATTCTACTTGTGATTTACAGCCACTAGAAGCCCTGTATATGTGTGTGCGGCAATATGTGTGTGAGAGAAGGAGAGAAATCATCTTCGAGAACCACAACAGCAAACAATTAATTTTCTTGAGTGAGATTGATTCTTATATATATTAACACTCCAATTTTGCCATTTCTGCTTCCAACTGAGCCTCTAAATCTTAGACACACTCATACACAAGCACGCACGCACGCACACATACACACAAACAAACAAACAGACACACACACACACACAGTTGTGATAGCTTTGCAGCAAAATTAGATCAAAAGAGGGAATCTAGAAGTCAGATTTGCAAGCACTTTACACTGCAGGTTGAAATATACAAAAATGTATTCAAATCATCAGATTGGCTTTTCTATTGAGAAAAAAGTAAGGAAGTAGTAGTAATATATAATAACAAAGTAAATACGCTTCACCTTGTTTGAACCTAAACTTTTTGTGTAAGTGTAAAACAGAAAAGTGTTCCACAGTAACTACTGTCACTATCTATCAGTCTGAAAACTGCTGACGTTAGTCAGTGGGACTCTGAGCTAAAGCTGCTTTTTTTGTATTTTAGAGATAATATAAAGTGGAAATGGCAAAATTACAATATTAAGATAAAGTATAAAAATAAAGAAAATGTACAGCCGTTTGTGATCAAGTGATAAAATGCAAATTTTTCTGTCTTTGTCACACACATATGCCCACACACATACACTTCAAGAGGAGCAGGTAGGCTGAAAGAAATCCTTCACTCAGCTCTCCTCGTCTGAGCGGAGGCAACACAAAACAATTCGAGGGAGGCCATCGGAGAGAGCGAGCGAGATATTAAGCTCTTAAGGGGAGAGATATTAGCCCTCTTAATCATATCATGGAACTCAAAATGAAAAACTCCACGAAACAGACACTCTGTGTCACCCACAAACACACTCGTGCAAAGTGGTCTCCTGCTGTGGTGACTAATAAAGTTGTGTCTCTGGTGTCTGTGTGGGAGACGGAGATGGGTAGGCGCAGGAGATGATTTGAGGCTGAGGGAAGAGGGTCAGAGCGAAATATGGAAATAGGAGGATTAGAATGTGACAGATAAAGAGTATGAGAAGAAGGACAAAAGGAAGATGAGGATGCGGCCGGGATATGAAGTGAGTAAGAAAATGCTGTCGAGGTAAGAGTAGAAGAAGAAAAGATAAAGTGTTCTCCTGCCTCTCACACAGGAAATTCAATACATTCATGGTAAAAGGTGACCCTCAGTTAAAAATGAGACTTTCTGCTTCTCCAGCAGATTGCGTTCTTTATATATGAATGGCAAACTTCAGAAAGGGTCTGGGAAACATTTTGCTGACTTCATGCCTGAAACCGGCTTAGCACAGCTGGTGTTTGTTTGAATGGAGCAGAGAGGGGCCACTTCGCTACAAATATTTGATTGATGTAACCAATCAAAACTGAAATGACATGGAAGTTACGAAATATGTCATCAAACAGCAAAATCATCAGAGGATCATTGATGAGCCAGCTGCTTTTACACAAGAGACCAAAGTTGGAGCTAGGTTACCGTTAATAGGTTTCTGAAAGGAACTTCTGTAGGGAGGTAGGGAAACATTTTTTCATATATAAATCTTTAGTACTTAATAGTAAAAAGATGCAAGTGATAACTGGTTAAAGAAGTCTAAATAATAAGTGAATTTACCTACAGTACATCAGACAAGAAACCAGTAGACTGCTGTTTTGATTGCACACGATGTTGATGCTATTTGTCGCGTAAATATCCTCCAGCAAAGCCTCTGTGAGCACCAATGCTCCTGAGAGTTTGAATGCTCAACATGACCTCATAATGTGAACTTGACTCTCTGTTGTCATCCAGGAAGGAGAGGAAGGGGAAGAATGACAGATAAGAGGGGTTGAGAGGGAGGGAGCCTGTTAGAGTCTGAATCACCAATGGGTGATACAATATGGAGGATGTATGGTTGGCAAGGAAACCATTGAGTCAGGTAAACACCGAGTCGAGTATCATCCACACCCACACATATACACGCAAAGAGCTACAGTATATACACACACGCATCACATTGTACGTGTGTGTGTCTTCAGATCAGCCGTGGTTACAAAGTGTGTGCACGCTAATGCCTTCCTATCTGTGTGAGGTTGTGCAGGATTAAGCAATGTCACAAATCACATCATGCATATTACCACACTCACATGCATGCGCACAAATCTGCATGATGTACTGTAATCCAGAGGAGCTACTGTACTGTTAACCGCCGGGAATAGAAGAGGGAGAAAATGGGGGGATGGAGGGGAGGATGATTAAGAAATGGTAGCAATGGCCAAGGAAAAACAGGGAAAAGAGAAATGAAGGGTAAGAAATGAGAGGCTCAGATAAAGAAGAGGAGAGGCCGAGAAAATGACATGGTTTACGAAAGAAGTAATGGGATAAAAAAATAGGATGAAGGGGGAAGAGACAGGAGGAGGGGGAGGAAAGAGGAAAGAGGAAAAATGGGATTATGTGTGGAGGGGAAATAACGAGAAGAAGGAGGAAGGAGAAACTGTGGTTTTGGTGATGAGGTTTGAAGCAAAACATGGAAGTTGAGAAAGCAAAGCGTACGCACTACTGGGACTTGTCCCATCAGGTTAAAAGGAGAGTGGAACACACAGGCGCTGACGCACAGCGTACATATAATGTACATTACTCATATTCAGAGTGGCAGCAGCATTGCACGCCATCTGCACGTGTGCGTAAGACTGTGCGCGCGCAAAACACACGTTTATATCCCCTTTGATCAAGATCTCTCCCCCACAGCTACTCTCGCTCTGTTCATTCAAATACGCCTCATTTGCATGAATGGGTGCTGCGTGTTGCAGAGGACAACATAAACATATGACACAGACAATATGTCTCCTCATTGGAGTTACATGGGACATATTTGGGTTAGTTCTGGTGCCACATTTTGATTAATATATTCCTCTGATATGAATCTATTTAGATCGGCATAGTAAAAGACGCAGCTCGTATATATCTGCTGATTTCTGTGGCCTAATTGAGAACGCTACATCCCCCCACCTCTCGCTCTGCCTCTGTGTGTGTGTGATGTTACTTGGGGAGGGTCTCATGAGGAAAAGTCCGCACTTAGCAGTTTTCAAAGGAAGCACAGAAACACAATCGCACTCTTCATTAACAGTTTTCATATACTATTCATGGAAAAAAATGCAGAATGGGGGGGAATGAGGGCTTGGTGTGGCTCAACATTTGAGGCTCGTGACTTCAATCACACGAGACGGACGGACCCACAATCCTGGCACTTTGCCCTCCGTGGGCATTTTGTGTCTGTTCAGAAAAGCGAGAGAGGAATATATTAGGATCCCAGGGATATCACGGTGCTTTGGGCAGGGAGGAATCACTGCTTGCCTTCACGTCCGAAGGGATTCGCCCACCGACTTTCACGAGAGCGCATGAATCCGCAAATCAGCTGAGAGTCTTTTTGATGCGGCTCGTTCATAATGGGTCAGGGGGCTTTTGACTGAACACTTTGACTTTATGTAATAGTTTATGTAACAGCTTGTGTTGCCAGCCATTTTGCCGCCTTCCAAGGAAGAAGCCGGGCAGAGTTCAGTCGTGGAACATGGAACAATCTGAGAATAAGACGGGAAACCTTCACCTGAACAAGAACAAATACTGGTTTGTGCTAGTAAAATTGTTAACTTACAAGGCAGCACAAAAAAATTCTGTTGTAAATCTATTATCTGATTAGAAATTTTTCCATTTCAGAGTTGAATAAAAATACATAAATTTGACAATATAAATGAAAATATTTCCAAATATTAATTATTTTTCCCCTGTTTCAACTCTTACTAAATGTAAAACTCCACCACACTACACAACAGCATCATTCATCCCCAGCTATTTAGCTTGATAGGGTTTCAACTTGAACCAGTCATTAGGCAGTTGCCATGGCGATGGCCAAGATGCATAATGCCCCCCCCCCCCGTTCTCACGCTGTTGTTGCGTTTTAGAAAACGTTGCTCAAACGTTAACGGGTGTCAGTTCCGCTGATCCGCCTGCCACAAACCCTTTCAGCGGCGTTTAATTATACATTACCGTTGGCTTCTTTTTTTTCTTACCGGGCGCAGAGATGCACGGATGGATCGAAATGTGAAACGAAAGGAAGAGAACCAGGGGCTCAGGAGGGAAAACACAACGAAAAAGAAATTGAGACAAACAATATGGAAATACAGCAGAGAAATAAAGAGGCAATCCAGTGAATGTAAGGATGAAGGATGGATCAGTCGATAGGTCCCAACACATGAAGAGATTAGAGCGAGGAAAGTGCAGGGAGGGAAACATATTTCAAAGAAAATGGAGACTAGAGAGCTAAGAGAGAATGAGAAAAACAAATAGAAGACACACTTTTTTATCAACACTCCATAATCCTCCTCCTTTCTTTCTTTCTTTCTCATGGGTGAAAAACAAGCAGTGTTGAGAACAAACAAACGAAGATAGATGAATGATTGACAGGCACTCGTTCCTCCTCTTCTTCTGTGATCATCACCAAGTTCTCCCCCCCCCCCCCCCCCTCTCTCTTTCTTCTTCTCTCTCGTCTGTTCTCATGTAAGTTTTAACGCTTGTTATCAGATATTTATGTTGTGGTCAAATACGGGGCTTTGAGGTTGCAATTTCTGTTTTCAGACATGAACAGATGGAAAATATCTGGAAAATTGGGTCCAACCTCTTTTCAGAGTTTGTATTTCAAATATAAAGATCGCAGCAGCACAATGTCTGGGTCCGACTTATTTGCAACATGAGGAAAATATCGAGAGCATTCAGACAAGGGGTGGTGCCAGGGTAGAGGAAGCAGAAGGCAGGACACGCCGCTTAAATTAAAAAAGATGGTGATAGAAGAAGCGACTGACTGAGCTGTAATATTTATTTTCGTTTGACAACAATACTACAACCATTTGGAACCGGAAACTAGTTGATTTCAAGTTTTGAATCTTTTACATGTTAGAAACAGGCCTACTTCCTTGCTTTCAATTTTTGGGAGACTTTACAAATGGGCTCATTTGGACATCTTCTTGACATTTCACATGGGCTGAGAAGAGAAGTTGTAGAAAAGTTATGGAGAAACTGACTCCAGCATTTGTTTTCTAACATACAACCCCTCCAGATAATTTCAGGAAAATGTAAGAATATGCTACAAGCCATCATTATTACTTTAGAATGGGCAGTACAATTTGTCATTCGTAATTTTTTTAACAAATTTGAGCAAATTTTCAATTAAATTAGCACAGATCACTAGACATTCACATACGCCTGGAGCTTGGGGCCATAGGCCAGTATCCCACTCTGACCAGTAGGCAATCCAGTCTTGATCTACTAGGATTTAATATAAAGTTCACTGGTTTGCATGAGTTTGAGAGAATTATTGAAATTAGCTGTGGTCCTCACAACTATAGACAAACTGCTTTGTGCATAATGGCCGCCTGGTTTGATTGACTGACAGTAGATCAAGGTGAGAGGCTTTTAGCAGTGGGATATATATATTTATATATATCGTCATGCCATCCGCTGCCAAGGCCACATGTGGCCGACTACCAAAAGCTATCACTCACTGACACGCACACGCCCTAATTCTCTCCCTGCTCCCGCCACAGTCAAAATTACCACCCCTCTACTTCCCGCCCCTCAATCTACTCGTTCCTCATCTCTCTCTCCCTCGATCACCACCCAGGATTGCCAATGCTTGCCCTCACTAAATGTGAGCAGTTCTCCTCCTCCATTGGTCCCTCCACTCGTCCACCTACCCTGTTTGTTTTACTCCGACCCCTCCAGCCATTATTTGCTCCTGTTCTCGCTCTCCTCCGCTCTCCACCTGCCCTTTCCTCCGCCTCTTGTTTTTCCTCCCATCGGTTAATCTGTCTCTCTTTCCCCTGACTCTGCCAGTGTCTGTCTTTCTGTCTGTCCCCCCTCTATTGTCCATTTGTCTCTCTCTTTCTCTCACTCTCTCCATTTTCATTTACTGACTGTTCCCAGACCTATCCATCTTCCTCTGACACTTTCACTCTCCTCCTGTGTCCCCTTCATCCATCATTTTGTCCTGCATCACCCAAAACACCTGCACTAGTGTATTTCTAACCTGGAGATTGTGAGAGGTATTTGGTCCCTGACCATCAGGAAACAACAGATTGACAAAAGTGAGTATACCACAAGAAGCCCGACAAAATATGTTATGCTTGTTGGTCTCAACAACATGTTTAGGATGGAGAATTAGGGCCATATTGAAGAAAAACAAGTAAATTCAATGATAGAAAAGAGTTTTTATTACAAAATATTGATTTGAGTTTCTTGAGAAATTGTGTAATTTCTCAAGAAACTCAAGTCAATATTCAAATGTCACGTAGAGTCAACCAACAATCACCATACAGCCAAGCACTACCAAAACTTTTCCTCCAAATCTGTGTGGTTCCTTCTTTGGAAAATATCTTCTCTCCTTCTTCTACGCCTATCTCCCCAGTCTAATCTTCACCTGCCAGTCTCCACTTTACAGCGTGTATTTAAAGACCTTTAAAAATGAAATTTGTCTCTACACTCAGCTTTATTGGCATTGTATTTACGGTACACTAAAGAAATCAATCATCACAACCCGTGCAGTATACTAATAACTGCATAAAAAAATGTATGTATGTGTGCACACACAGAGAGGGTGATGTCTATTTAAAGTCATCCCAGAGTTGACCTTTACAATGGGCAGGCCAAACTTTCTTAATTCCTCCCTTTCACTCATAGAAATAGAAACAAGATAGAAGGAAACGATAAAGGACAGAAAGATGCAGGTAAAGTGATAGAGTGAACGGTGATGAAGATGGTGGGGAAACGATAAAGTGGTCAGAAGAAGTATGCAGCTGGGGAGACAGCAGAGGAGGTGAGATGGAACGGATGGGTGAGCAATAAGACGGTGACTGTAAGGGACGATAGATCCTCCTTAATAATGAAGAGGGAGACAGAGAAGGTATCAACAGCGATTAATAGAGGAGGAGAACGATGGAGTGATAGACAGATGGATGTTGAGGAATGAGGAAGGGAGATCAGGGCAGTAGAAGAAGAAGAAGAAGAGGAAGAAGACTGAGTACAGACGAGAGAGTGAAGGATTTGAGTTGAGATGGAGAGCTTGTGTGAGTCACAATGTCTCCTCCGCAAGCTATTAGTGATTTAATCACTTTGACATGTGTGTGTGTGTGTGTGTGTGTGTGTGTGTGTGTGTGTGTGTGTGTTTGTGTGTTTGTGTGTGTGTGTGTGTGTGTGTGTGTGTGTTTGTGTGTTTGTGTGTGTGTGTGTGTGTGTGTGTGTGTGTGTGTGTATATATCATACCAGATTACCCTGAGCTTGTGCAGTCAAGAACTGCCTCATCACTCTTCCAAGGCAGCGTGCATTCATCATGTCAATTGAGTTTCTCCATCTCTGGGCCGAGACCCCAAACAGGTTATGGCTGCTTATGGGTGGGTCTCCACTTGGCTGATGTAAGCTTTTACCAACCTATATATCGTGTGTTGGGCTGACATTAGCAGTGTGATAAAGCTCAAAACTGATCTAATACAGCAGGACTGTGGTGACACAGCAGAAACACAATCCCACACTACAGGCCTAGTAACACCAGTTCTTAAAAATGCAGCAAAATCTACCTACATCACTGAAGTTGCCAAGATTCTCTAAAAAGTGGAAAGAATATCGGATTTAAAAAAAAAAATTACCTTCAACATGCAAATTTGCCATGTGGACGATAATGAATATATTGAATATTTACTGATATTGATGATTGCTGCAGGAATGACTGATAAGTTTCTCAAGTCTGTTTTCTAAAATGTCTTCTTCTACAGAAACGGAATGGAACACAGTGGCAATATTTCAAAAACGCAGCTAAGAAATCAAATCAATGTGATTGAGAGACTTGATTGAACAGCGTTATTATCGTCACCTACAATCAGCATGAACCGGATTTTAGAGACTAAATGTAGCTAATTATTATATTTAAATCGAACACCTTTTCTTTTCAAATTAAATTAAAAAAAATACTGTTATCTTAGTGCTCATTATCTGATTGCACCTAACTGCTACACAGATATTATTTAGTCTGAACAATGACAAGCAATGAAACATGGAGTCAGACATCTGTCCTATTAGGCGACATTTTTATGTGATTCATGAACCTTAATATAATGTTATATAGGAAATTGAAAAAATAAAATTTTTAATTGGGGGACATGTCTCCCTTATGGACTGCATTAAGGGACGAAGGAGAAAGAGGGCGCTGTTCTTTAGATGTTTGTGAGTTCTTTTCAATGGCAGATGGTGGAAGCAGTGAAGAACTAATTCAAAAACCACTTCCCACAAGTTTATCCTCTCGCACAGACTAAACATTGGATTTATGGGAAACCTAGTTTTCCTAGAGCGGTGGTGTGAAAATGAGGCCAAAAAAACATCACATTTTGTAACGATAGGATAATGTATGAATTCATAAAAGCACCACCATGCTCTGCCCTCAACTCTTCACACTAGCAGTTCATTCAGTCAGTCTGCTGAGAGAGTGTTTTAAAACTTGTGGTCGGACTAAATAAATGAAAAAGCGGCAGCCCGGCTGACCCACCCTGAAGCTTCCACTGCAGCCCTTTGGTCAGTGAACCCAGCACCGAGGCCTTTTAATGTGGTCTCTGTGTGGCAGGGTGGGCCAACTGAACAGGGAGGCCTGGGGAAGGAGGGTGTAGCAGTGGGGGGGTGTAGTGGGTTTCTCTGTCCCTTGTTGAGGCTCTAATCATGGGCATGGAAGGGCAGAGGACCAGCAGCCTGTTGCCGCAGCTCACGGTGGGTCTCTGAGCCGTGATTACAGGGTGTGTGTTGCAGCCCACAGGGTTTTGATCACAGGGATACGCTGGCGAGAGTCAGGGTGCGCGAGCGCTCCTGTGTGTGTCTCGGTGTGGGCACGGAGCTCTGACCATAGGGTGTGTTTGTGCGAGTGTGTGTATGCTTGGCAGAGAAAATTGCTGGGACTGCAGGGCTAAGAAAACAACCACAGGGCTATAAGGAGTACAAAGAGAGAAGACGCGGAGAGGCTGGAGGAGAACAGAGACAGGGAGTGACAGGGATGCTAAATGGCAGAATTGTGCGACGAAGAAGCAGAGGCATGGAGGAAGAGAGAAAAAACAACTACAGGGGAGGGAAAAAAGAGCAGATCGGCAGAGGCAGCAGAGTTACAGCTGCTCTGGCTGAAAGCTGTTTTGTATTCGAGCATCGACAACTCCACCTTTCAATACCCCTGTCTAAATCACTACAATAAAATCCTTAACTGCAACTTTAGGTGTCAGGTCGCTGGCTTCGTCTTAGACCCACAAATCAATAGACTTTTATACGGCAACAATACAAGACAAAAGCAGAGAGGAGCCAGAGGCAGGGATTAAAAATGGGTAAAAAATTGTGTTTAGAAGAAGCCAGAGGTTCTGTGTGTGTGTGTGTTTGTGTGAGTGTGTGTGTGTGTGTGTGTGTGTGTGTGTGTGTGTGTGTGTGTGTGTGTGTGTGTGTGCGGCAGCAAAGTCAAAGTAATGTAGGACGAAGACAATCAGCAATGGGCAAACTTCAGATGGAGGTTGCCCCATAAATTTTAATACATGTCTAGAAAACAACACACACGGGCCTGCAAAGCCCGCACTCGCACACACACACAGACACACACACACACACACAGAGAAGCTTCTAAAGTTGTTGAAGATGTTGACTTAAGCTCCTTAACTTTGACTGCTCCGACATTAGAGGAGATGAAGAGAAGGGGGAGAGGGTTGAGGAGAGAGAAAAGAGGCAGGACAGGGAGAGAGAGGAACATTTAAGAGCAAGAGCCCAAAAGGAAAAAGATGCAGAGGGTGGATTATTTTTCTCTCTTCCATCTTTATCTCTTTCTCTCTGTCAGGCACCGTCTCATCTTCTATTCATAATCCATTTGTCCAATGAATGTTTTCCTTTACAAATTAAAGAACAAACAATAGACGTGTACCTACGCACACACTCTCAGTAGCAGATGTTTTTTGAGTCTGAAAATAAATGTTACAGAAACGCAATGTACAAATCTGAGAAAACGCGATAGGAGGAACTATGTTCGGTATAAAAATATGGATCTTAGTGTTAAAACGTCAGCGCAGACACGTGGCAGCAGAAAACAAATCAGTAGAAGAGAAGCACAAATCAAACCCAGCGACAAAGCTCCCCTTTTCTACTGTAATTATTCCCTTTGATTCTTTATCTTTCCTTCTATTTTCCCATCCCTCTCTGTCGTCCCCCCTTTGTTGCGCCCACAACGGTGCGGAGGGATCAAAAGTTGCTACGGCAACAACAGAGAGAAGAACGGAAAAAGAAAAAACCTGTCACAGAGACGGAGGAATCCTGACGTTCTGCGATGGAACGAAGAGAAGGGGGGGGGGGGGGGGGGGGGGGGGGATGGAGGAAGGCAGAGAAAGCGAGGCAAGTTAAAAGTGTTTATCTGCCCATTAGCAGGCTGCGTGTTTGAACCTGTAAGGAAGTGGGGTGTTGTAAGAGAGACAGGAAGACATCAGGGGAGGAGATGCTCCGGCAGAGTCCTGAAGAGCTCAATGAAAAACTGTGTTCCGACTGAATCTCGAAGATTTTGTACAGTACTGCATCTCTAGACGGTAAAACGAGACCGATGTGCAGGTTTTAAAGATGGGATCCTCCATGTGATGGGAAGTTAAATGTGTCACGCCATAACTGGCTGCTGCATTGTTAAGCTGTAAGCAATATGCACACAGGCTGTATTGGAGGATGGAGAAGTGGTAAGTGGAGTTTCACATTTTAGAAAATTGAAAATGGAAATTGTGGAAACACACACACATGCACGAGCTGAGAATAGCGAGCCAAGACACTCGCACACACACTGTAACGCATCTACACGCACTGAAAGACACACACTTGCACACACACTGTCACGCACACGTACAGTGCTCGGCTCTTCGGGGGATTTGGAGTTCAAAGGATGTTTTATTTCGGGAACAGCTTTGGGTTAGCCACCACACTCTGGTGACAGACGGAGAAACAGGTTGCAAATATCAAACCCTTTACAAGCAGTGTGACACGCACACCCATACCGCCCACACACACACACACACACACACACATGCTCATACTCTCCTTTTCCTAGTATTTCCTCTGTCTCTCTCTCCTAATTCCAAGAAACCTCTCACCAGAGAGGGCATGCGCTGTTTAAAACCTACAAGTTGACTTTTCCTTCCCCGGCAGCTAATGCACGATCACAGCTCCCCTGACAGCCGTGTGAAAAACAATAATGCTATGTTTGGGCTTCATTACCACAACAAAACATGGCAGGTTGCTGGGATTACAACAACAGTAGTTCATAGCTCCTACATCAGAAAACAGAGTCTTTCCCACTGAGTGAAGGGTTTCACATCTACGGTGTTGTTGTTTGCATTGCAGGAGATTTCTCTAGAGCTGACTATTCATATAGCTTAGCAACCATCATTAGGCACAGCTTGCCACGTGAGGATGGGGCTGTATCAGAGCAAGTGGAAACCCATCTGCCGACTATGAGCTAAGGACACTTCACACCCAACCTACACCTGCATGCAAACTGCACCCATTGGACTGTACTACCTGTCAATCATACTTCAATACATCGTCTATTTGACTCTAAATGGGACCATAATATACTAAATGAACATCATGCTGTATTGAAGAAGACTTGAAACTATCTAGTGGAGTTGCCCTCTGCACTTTTCCCCCCTTTGTACTACAAGCCTTGGTCAGCATGGTTTATCCCCAAGTTCAATTAGGGACATATAGTAAAGGTTAAAGGAAGCATCACATTTTCAATAACATCCCAAAATACTGGAGGTGCTTGCATGCACACACAAGGCAGCAATTGAACAGGCGTCGACACAGTTTGGAGGCAACACCTGTTTGAAATGTATAATGAGCAGCCAGGGGAGAGAGCCACACACACACAAACACCCACACACACAGATGCACAAGCACGGACGCGCCCACACACACACACACACACACACACACACACCTAACTGTCCGTGTCCTGGCGGTGATTCTGACTTGCAGGTCAGACGGAGGCTAAGAATAAACTGGTCCTGCTGAGCTTCTCTCTCTGTGTCACACACACACTCGGAATACAACACACACTGTTCACTTTGCCTTCTGGAAGAACACACGCACGCACGCACACACGCACACACCCTCATTAACAAAAAGACTGAGAAATAGATGGGGAAATCAGAGATGTAGAGACATAAAAAGGATGGAGCGAAAATCAGAAGTCTTGAACAAGAGAGAGATAGATAAAAGAAGTACTCGACTTCTGGATATATGACAAGAGTCAACATTGTGAATCATACATATTTCCTTTGCTGTGTGATGTATATATATGATTTCACCACAGTGACACTGAATAAATTCCACTCAAGGGAGAAATAACACACTGACATTAACACACTTAGACACACACATTTCCTGTCCAAGTCATGAAGTACAGATATTTGTCTTTTTCCTCTTGTTCTCATCCTTCGCTTCACAGCTCCTCTCTTCTCCTTCTCCTACACACGCTTGTTAAAAGACGGCACATGAAAAAATCATTCATCTTTGGGAATTGAGATGTCCACTTCTATTCACGTTTTAAGGCTCACTTCTTTTTTTGATCATATCTACACTACTTTCCCCGTAATTTGAAGGACGGGGCTGCGTGCTGGTTAACCAGCCGTGGTACATTAGCAAACCCAAAGTTAAAGGGGAGACAATGTTTCTGAATGCTTTTAATCTCGGTTACCTAAAGCAGTTGAGACCCTCTTGACGTCAGCTGTCGGTGGCGCTGAGGATAATGGATTTAGAAATATAAATAACACAACAATGAGAGCTTTAATAAAACATGTCATTAATCTTTCTGCAGATTCTGCACTACTTAGGCTCTAAGCCTCCTTCAATTTAGTGGGAGGCCCTCGTCAATCTACCTCTAAAGGAGACATATTATGCTATTTCAATTTGTTCATGTGCTCTAATGTATTACAGTTATTTTTGTGTATGTAAATGCAATACAAATTACATAATGCATAGCTAATCTAACCTAAACTAATGCTTCCTCATGAAACCGGGTTAAGTGAGTCTGGATGCAGACATGCACTGGAACTGGCTGACCAATCACGACAAAGCAGACTGGGCTTTAGAGCCAGGTAAATGTAAAAGAGGAGCTACAGCAATGAGCAGTAAGATGAAAGAACATTTGAACATGTAAACTAACCTGACTTAAAATTGTGACCCTGAGCAGAATATGTGTCCTTTAAGAGTATCTTCAGTATCCTGCTTTCGGGATGCATCCTATTAACTTTAAAAATTATCATAAATGGATTTTACAATCATCGTAGCCCAAAGATGCTTTTTGGAAACATCCTGACATCCTGAGCGAGTCGCACTCCCCATGACTAAACTGACCTTTCTGTCTAATTATGGAGGAGCAGGTATCCACCTCGCTGAAGCAGAAATAAACGAAATGTCAAATCACTGTCAGCTCCTGTGAGCCCCTCACTGAAACGGGATCGCTGACCTCTGACAAAAGGAAGCAGAGGAGGAAAAGGAGAATTTATACGAGTCCTTTTCCTTCTCCACTTCCCTCTCTTCCCCTCTGTTCTTGTCAGTTCAGCTCCAGTGACTTTCAGATTTTCTCCGAGAATGTTCAGCATCACTACCTCCACCCACCCACCCACCACCACGCTGCAGTTTCCTATCACTTTTAGAAATGGTTGTTCCAAAAGTTTTTTTCCAACAGACAGATTAATCAAGTGGCAGAAAAATATTGGCTTCCTTTAATGCACTGACTAACTCGTCAAAAATAATAAATGAAAGGTTCCTGGATGAGTGACATACTGTAGGTGGGACTAAACTCATTCTAGGGAGTGTGTTGACATTGAGTTATGTCTGGGTTGTGATTCAGCTAAATTACCTTGGCAGTAGGTCCCTTCTGTCTGAGTAAAGAGTTCGACAGAGATGGATGGATGGAGATGATGAGGAGATGGATGAAATATGAAGTGCAGAGAAAGATGGAGAGGTGAGAAAGAGAAGGTGATGTAAAGTGAAAAGGTGCCAGGTATGGCGAGAAAGGCAAAAGGGAGGAAAGGGGTGAGGAAAGGTCTGTCAGTGTAATTTAGTAAAATGTGAAATGCAGAAGGGAGCAAGCTGCAAATGAAAAACAGTCACGGGTGTGCAGGAGCGAGGGATGAGGGAGGGGGAAAGACAGGAGATGACAGGGAGGTGAGGGTAGAGGAGGAGGTGAAGAAAGGAGGAGCGGAATGACAAAACTCTGAAGAAAATCTAAAAATATAAACCCACTGAAATACGGGGGATGGGAGGAAGAGGTGAAGGGAAGAAATGAGGAAAGAAAGAAAGAACGAAAGCACAAAGCAGGAGCAGCAAGAAAGGAAAATAAAGAGGGGAGAGATATTATGATTGAGTGCAGACTGAATGAGTGGAGGATGACACCGGAGAGATGAGGGCAGAGAGAACAGAACAGACAGATGAGAAGAAAAGGAGGCATAAATAAACAGAGAGAAAGAGCTTGTGGGGTACTTGATGAAGAGAGAGGTAGTAATCCACCTTAAGCCTTAATTCAGGAACTGATTAGACCTCTAGGGAGACAAAAGTGGATGCATGGATGGATGGATGGATGGATGGATGGATGGATGGATGGATGGATGCATGGATGGAGATGAGGAGAAGAAGCTTGAAATAAGGGCTGCAGAGAAGGGAAGAGAGGTGAGAAAGAAAAGGTGGAGTGAGATGAAAAGGTGTAAGGTACAAAGAGGAGGGCAAAAAGGAGGATAAGGGGGAGGGAACGTCTGACGGTGTAATGGATGGATGGATTGAAATGAAGCTACAGCCCGCCTGGCAGTAAAAAGACAGACAGAAGGTACACAGAAGAAAAGGTACAAGCCCGGGATGAGGGTTGACGGGTGGAGAGGGGGAGTTCACGCGAGAAATGAAGAGCGAGGGATAAACAGAGCACTGCAGAAAAGGTGGACAGGGGGAGGGAGACGACAGGAGAAACTGCTCAATATGTCAGTGGGACTAACTCTCTTTCCCTCCGATGATCAATCCATCCCCACCTTTCGCCTAGTTTAATTTCTCACTCATCAAACTGCTCCGGAGCAACGTCTCTTTCGTCTAGTGTCTGATACCCTTAATTATAATAATAATTCACACCTAGCCCAGGAATATGTTTAGAGTTGCTCATTGTTGACTCTTCACCCACAAACTTAAACTCTATTTGGGGTAAAATGTCTCCATAATCCTCTTGTAGCAAACGCAGCAACAGTAGTTTGACTTTCAGCTAATCTAATCGGCAGCCATCTCCACTCCGCTCACATCAGGCCTGTATTTAGTTTCCTGTAGTGACACATAAGCGCCAGACTCTTGCTGTGGTACCTGAGGGCAGCGTTGATCCTGCACTATATCTCCATCTTATCTGCCCGTCTCCTCCCTCCTGCTCACTCCCACTCCGCTCTCAACCCCTCATGGCCTCACTGTTCACCTGCAGCAGTGATTGCATCAGGGATCGTACATAATTACACACAAGCACAGACACACACACACACACACACACTGCCCTTGTAATGACACTTCTACCTAGAGGCTGGCTGGTATCAGATGGCAAACTTTTTCCTAGTCAATAACTAGAGTATATACCTAATCTCAGCTCTTGATCTATCTATCTATCTATCTATCTATCTATCTATCTATCTATCTATCTATCCACCCATCCCTTGATCTAGCTTTCAACCAAAACCTAATGCCCAAATCACATTTGAGAAAATGGCTCTTGAAATTACCAAATACAACTAACAATGGAGTTCTTACAAGAACTGCAGTACAAGATTAAGCACACACTCCATCTTCTAAGTCTTTCTCCGAGGGCCAGACACACACGGACAGCTTTTGAACAGCCGTGCCAACATTTGCTGCCCCTAAACACGCAAGCACACACATACTCTACACACAGAAACACACACATCTCTGCCATTATACTTGCGAGGATGCTCACGGACATAAATGTGCTGACTACGGTCATGTCGTAAGAATTATGACCCTGACTTTATTCCTGTGAATCAAACAGCACCTCGAGGAAGTGTGAAACGTCCTCACTTTGCATGAACACCCTCACTGTTACCTTCTGAAACTCTTAATTGATTCCCATGCACTGAGATTTACAAGACCAAACACACACTCTCACGCACATACACAGAACACTTGCTTTATGGGCCCCAGGAGGCGTCGAGTAAAACTGCATTCCAGACCGCTTTATGTATTGGTCAATTTAACACCGCTAACATCAGCATATTAAAAAATGCAGGCGCCTAAGGATGCAAAAGCTTGTGTGTGTGTCTGTGTATGCACACGCGCTTGCAAGAATGAGAGGGCAGAGGAGCCGACCTTACAGAGGGGCATTATTACACTGTTCTCCACACAATTGAGCTATTTATTCTGTGAATGTTAAAACGCTCAATCAACCTGCAAGGTGTTGAATCAGACAGAAAGCACAGAAAGAAGGGGATGTATAATTTGTGATATAATAGATGTCTCTTTTTTTAGCATTTCAAAAAACATATCTTTGAATTGAAGGTATGAGGTGAAGGTGTATTGAGCTGTGTACCGCGTAGACTTGCATTATAGAGCAACCGGGGATATCACACAAAAAACCTGTCTCTGGTATAATCAAGATGTCACTCTACGTATCGGAAAAGGAAAGATATAACACACTGTGGATTCAACCGTTCAAAAGGAGTTCTGCATTTACAGCTGCTCCTGTGACAACATCTCTGTACTCACATGGTCTCGTCATTCTGAAACTCCAGCTTGCCAGATGACAGTTCGTAGTCCTCCCCTCCTCTGGCAGTGCCGTCCACTGTCCGATAGGGGACGGCTACGAGGCCCCGGGCCCCTGAAGTCCGGAGCACCTTCACCTCCATCACACCTATGCTCTCGCTCACTTTCTGACTGGCACACTCAAAGGTAAAGATACCTGGGAAAGAAGGGAAGAGAGAGAACGCGTTACCTCCCCGGGGAAGAGCACAGGAGAGATTTGAAAGATGAGGCTGCTATCACCGGCTTGCACTCCAAGGTGTATGGTATATCAAGTGGGAGGCTAATAGATTACCACCCACTCTCTCTACATAAAATGTAATAAGCATTAAGTGAACACCCACTCATCCCCCCCCGCACTTCCATTCTCTTTGGTTATCAAAGTCCTGTAAATGAAAAAGTGGAGTGCGAGCTGGAACTCTTCAAACATTCCTGTGATACCTCTTGTGGATGTCCTGGGAGTACAGGCTGTACAACAGAGAGGATTTAACACAGAGCTGAAGCACAAACATGCCGCACACGTTTCTACCAGATCTACAGAACGTGTTCATAACAGCTTCTTGTGCTGTTTTCACATTAACTGGTTTGCATGTAAAAGCTCGATCAGAAGATTGAAGTTAAGCTGAAATGAACAGATTTCCATCAAACTTTGATGCAGATCTGGACAAAGGTGCTGGTGGGGTGCTGGATTTTTTTCTATCCCTTTCCCTTTTGACATTTTCAAAGATCTCTCAAGAAATAATTCATGGATCATAAAAAAATGTCAGGCATTTTTATGGGACTAGAATCTATGAATTCGTGAAATTTGGTGCAGCTAGTTGAGTTTAAGGAGAGGGATGTGGTCTACGTTGTGCAATTCTAGTTTAATTTAAATAATTTGTAACTTTTAAAGATTTTTTTTTACTAATTCATTTTTCTGGAATAACAGTACCCCTCCAATTCAGTGTATTATTATTAAGTAGCCATTCTTTTTCGGTACACTGACATAGGAACTACATTGATCAGAATTTCCACTTCAGCTCCAACATCAACACATGCCGGCAGCTAACCAGCTGGATGCTCTGTTGTTACAATTTATTAATAAAGAGCTGTTGAAACTCAAAATTTCAAGACAACTCACTGCACCGGAATTTTTAATTTTGAAATCAAATACGATTGGCTCATTACTTAAGTCAACAGATAATCTTGGGTTCTTATCCTTCTTTATCTTTTAAAATTATCCATAAATAAACAGACTGCATTTGTACAGCTAGTCTATTCTATTGTAGTTTAGAAAGGTCAGTAGTCAAGTCGATAAGAGGCACATTCACATACAGCACTTCTATAAGCAATGTTTTTTCTTTCCCATCCTTCACACACTGTCGGTAGAGCAGTGGGGGGGCTAGCTGGGGTTGCCCGAGGACACTTTACTATGTGGACTGGAGTAGCCTGGGATCGATTCATCATTCTTCTGGTTGGTGGACGCCCCCACTCTCCCTCCTGGGCCCCAGCCGTACAAACGTATATTCACTGCAGAGCCAGAATTGCTACACTAAATTCAACCAACTCACTTTTAGGACGTCATGTGTTCCTTGACTTAGCATGTGGACACAAGCCTGCACATAAATGATCAGCAGACCCCAATCTTTGTGCATATCCCTGCTAATTTGCTCTGTAGACCCAATAGGCTTTAGGTCACCATGAATTAAGTAATAACAGCAACTTCTATTAGCCGAGCAATTTCATGTTTGTATCATGATTCCATTATAGTTATCAGTGAGAAGAATTTCCTTTAACATGATTTTTACCTGCGTGATCGTCATCGTAGATGGTCACGGTGGCTGTGTGGTTGTCGCCCAGCACAGCTTTAGGGGTGACACTGGTATCCTGAGGGACGGTGCCGATCTCAGGGTAACCAACCAATCGAGGGTTACTGAGGTGGACGTAGAAATACTCATCCTCCTCAAAGATGTCATCATCAATCACTCCGACTGTGATCTCTGTTGAGAGGAAGTTATTTGATTTCAATAACGCATCTTAAAATCATATTTTGTTGAAGCCAGTAGAAAAATTAATATGCAGATGGCCTGTGCAAATTGAGCTTCAGGCACGGTGACATGTTTTTTGAAAGTATGCGAATGACTCGTTGCTGTCAGTGTTGTTTTTACCTTTGAGGGTCTCTCCGGGCTTAAACATCAGTGTTCCCTCTGCGAACTCATAATCTGAACCTGCGTTTGCTGTACCGTCCTCTGTGCGATAATCCACCTGAGGGAGAGAGCAACGCAGAGAGATGAGAAGTGGGGCGAGGGAGCGAAAAGAAGAAAAAAAAACGAGCCGTCAAAGATGAAACAGAAAAGTGAAAAGATGTGAAAAAGAGCAGATAAGCACAAAGGGAGGGGACGAATGGAGATGAAGGAGGAGAAGAGAGATAGGGGAGGATGGCAAAAAGAAGAGAGGCATTTAGGGACGATGGGAACAGAGGGTGAGAGAGAGAGAGAAAAAAACTGCTTCATTAAACCGAGCCCTGTGGTCAGATACAGTCTGATAATAATGACTTTGAAGATAGTGAAACCAAACTTTCCCTGTAGCCTCTTCGTTCTGTCTGTCCTCTCGCCATCTGCTCGGTTGTTTACCCTCCTCCACCCCACACAGAGCCGTACAAACATGTCTACTTTACTTCTAGTCACGAAAGGATCATCACATTCTGTCATCCTTTCTCTAAAAAATTTGATAAAAAGAAAATGTGTTTGTGGGAAAAGCTGAATCAGCGTTCAACATGCTGCCATTGTAGTCCTTATCATCCACTCTATTTTTAGCCCTTCATGAAATGTGCATTGGGGACAAAGATCTTAACTTATTTTTGAATGCATCTATTCCGCTGGACGATATTGCTGTGAATTAAAAATATATCCCAAGGAGGGTCAAGTGTTTTTAAATTACACATAAAAGTTACATTTTATACGAACAAAAAACTTGAAAGATCATAATAAAAAACAGTTCCGTTAAATTTTAAGTGGATATGAATAGATATAGTTGAACTGAATCCAGAACTTATGACTGTGTTTTTAAATGACTCTTAGTTTCTAAAATAAAGTACAAGCAAGCTGTTTTGCATAGGGATAATCTGCTCTTATCACTATAATCAATATCTATACAGAATTTGAACGACTCAAATAATAATGAACCTAAGAACTGCACCTTATAGTGATGTACCCACAGTGAATTGTAAAATGTTGGCCACAACTTTTCCAGGCCACAACTTTACAGTTTGATTCACTCTTACTGTCTAATTTTCAGTGACAGCCAATGACTGTACATAAAGATAGACATTTTGACTGCTCAAGAAAAATGAAGCCACCTCCATTTCCTCCTCTCTGCAGCACAGGTCATAAACCTTACCACCTCCATGTTAGCTGAATGCACGTGAGTCAAACTTTGGATATCCTGCTGATTTATGTTCAAGTGCTGGTTTTACTGATAAGTTAGTTTATACTCAGTTATTTGATGTTATTAAAAAGGGCTGTGAAGCTGAAATGGGCTCCACTCTCAGATCCCCATCCACAGATACTGGCTAGACATCACCAGAACAATATGGCATTGTGTTTCTACAGTGGGAGTAAAGTGTAAACATGCTTTGCATCTTTATATTCAGACGTTAGTTCAAACAGACAGCTGCCTTCAGAGCATATCACCAAAACCCCACAGTGCACTACCTGCCCTTCAGCACGCAATGAAATTAGAAACTAGTTAGTGAACAGAGAGGCACATTCAGCAGCTAAAGATATTTCCCTGAGGAGCTCATGAAGTGCAAAACAAAGTTTAAAGGAGAGATAATATTGCAGATTCATCAGGTGAATCCAAATTAAAGCTGCCGAGTGTCTGACGGATGGGGCTGTATACTGTATGGCAACTTTGCTAGAGATGATGAATATTATCAGAGGTTTATTACCAGCTTGTTTCCATGAAGTTGCCAAAGAATAGCAAGTTAGCCGTTCTTTGATGAATGAAAAAGTTGACTCTAAATTAGTGGGCCTAATTTTTTTAACTTGCAACTTTAAAAGAGGATAAATTACTATGTTTATTTCTTTGACCATTATTTGAGGGCATTGAAAAAATTCTGAATCGTGGGTAGACTGTTGGAAATGTTGCCCAGTCCAAGAAGTTGACCACTGATTCCATGTCGCCTTGTCGAGTAATTCTGCTGGGAGCATTTCTTCATCTTTAATGTGCTGCTCTGACACCACGCCTGAAGGGACTGTGCCGAGGCTAAACAGGGCACTTGACTTGGCAGCTACAGCCTTCAGTAGGCGCCACATTGAGGCCACGCCATCAGCACAACACCGAAGACAACCCTGATGTTGCAGCATAGTTTCATTTGTATGCAAGGGGAGGAGTAGAGGAGAGACAGCAAAGCCCCTGTGTTTAAAGCGAGGAGATCAGGTATCATTACACCGACACAGACCTTCCATGGGAGGCTTGAAATAAAATATCTTATCCGATCAATGAGAAAGATGTGTTTTTTGAGATTCAACTCTGAAATCTGAAAATCTCTAAGTTGTTTTCTATTGTTTCCCAGTTCTCCTCTATTCAACTCCCATCTCTTTACCAGCATCACACCACAGTGTCAAGGTGAAGAAGATGATTCGATAAAGTAAGATTAGAATAAAAGTGCAACAGTGCCTCTCTGCATATTTCCCTCAGACACACACTCTCATTCATTCAGTCCACCACACACACACCTTGACGGTAACTCCGGCGTCTCCTCCGTGTCTGCCGACGGTCAGCTTCAGGGAGCCACAGTTCTCAAAGCACTGGTACAACGCGGGTTCAAAATCCAACCGGATGGTGTGAGGGTCGTCCTCAAGGGCTTGGATCTCATGGCTGCTCACCACCTGGAAAAACAACACAGTATCAGTTTAACATGTTTACTTTACATGCTTTTATCCAAAACGACTTTAGATATTGCACTTGTGTGTGTGTGTGTGTGTGTGTGTGTGTGTGTGTGTCTCACCTTGCGAGCCTGGTCGGCGGCGTGCTTCTTCAGGATGTTGCCGGCTCCAATCATCATCCTGGTTGCCTGGATACGATAGAACGCCCGGCTCTTCTGCTGCTGCATCAGGACCTGATCAACAAAACGCACACAAAAAGTAATCTATCAACAAAGTGATTTATTGTTCCTATCGCTTTAATTCATGCCTTCATTTGTTTTCCCTGACTTGTCCCACTTTCATTATGGCTTTCACTTTCAAACTGTCGGAGGCACTCGGAAGGTTAAGCAGGGAATCTCTCGTGGGAAATTCGGCTCATGCCTCCGCAGGGAGGTTAGAGGTCAAAGGTCACCTACAGATTCACTGAGTTAATTAAGGAAACTTCAAAAGGGTTCAGCCCAGTTCCTGCACTTGGAGATGAGGGATGTGTATTTACCTTGTGGTGTTTGAGCTTGGAAAAGGTCTAGTACTTTTTTTAGCAATACGCTATCAAGACAGAAAATAAATGAGTACACGAGTGAAATTTGCTGAAAAAGAATAATTGGACCTTGTAGAAATCCACTTTCTCTCAAAATCGACTCGGCGAAACGAACACTCGACTGTATTCCGCGGGCAAACTTGAAATCTAATGATCCTTATCAATCTATACTTAATGATTTCAATAAAAAAGTAGGGGTGACTAGCCATTTGATATCCTAATGATCCGCCAAATTGAAAACGAAGAAATTGGCCACTCTAGCTGTGGCGATCATTAGATTACATCTGGCATCGGAGCCGGAGAACACTGCAATCTATTTAAATTAAAAGGAAGTGAGCCGGACACTTTCAAATCTGATGGAAGGAATCGATAATCGCTAGTTAAGTTAAAGCTTAATCTGTTTTGGGTGAGCAAGCTGCTCCATCCGACTTCAATTCCCCCTGAACCCTTAGTGGAAAAATAACACTACTTACATTTTCATCACAACCACAAGAACCTCAATTTATCTTGTCAGGTTTAATCTGTAGGACAGCTGCCATTCTTATTTAAAGCTCAAGGCTGAGGGAGGAGCTGGAAAGGGAGGCAGCTCTGAATGTTTCTCTTTTTCCTCCCTCGTTTCCTTCTTTTCTTCTCTAACAAAGAATTAAGACCAAGAAATTGTGGATATCAATTAACAAATCTACAAGTAACTGGAGGCCCATTTCCTATAGCTTTTTGCAAAGCTTTTAACTGCATCTCATTTTAAAGCCACAAAGCCCTAATGCCTTTTGTGGTTGCTGCTATTTACAGCTGACTGTAAAATTGTGTTATTTGGTTCTTAGGTGATGATGTCTGAAACTCACCAACGTATGTATGAAGATCTTCACCGACTTTAAACAAATTTGCCCTCCTACTCAATGTGGTGTTCACGTGAATCTTTCCAGTCAGGAACATATTTTTTTAATATTCTGACACCTCACAAACCCATTGTAAGTTGTTACATTGTGTTACATTGTGTTGCTGCAGCCACAAACATGTACCTTTTGTCTGATTTCTTATGGTTTGATTCCCTGACTTTTTTCGTGATGAATCTGCCTGCCTCTAGAAACTCGAACTGGACTATCTTGCTCTCCTCAGAACATTTAGTCAGAACATTACATGACATGAGGAATACCCAAGATGTTTTCCTCTGAGTGTTTGTTTAGATCATTAGGGAACTACTCAGCCAATTCAATTAATTTCTCCAGTTGCAGTAGAAGACATAAATAGAGAGATTAAGTCTATTTACTGATGCAGTTATGCAAAGATTAGCCAGTGAATTACAAAATAATTTGTTAAGCGGCTTGAAAGTTGCTCTGAAACATTTGGAAATGTTCTCTGTACAACCGCTCTGCTTTCACCTGCAACAACTGTTACCTTGTTAACCCCTTCACGCCGTCACCCTCAGAGGAGTCACATATGAAAAGTGATGCCTGACAATGTGGCTGCGGCTGATTCATTCTGTAAATATAGGACTTGAGAAGCTCGGAAACTATGAAACTCAATTTTAGGCGTGAAGTCAACAGAAGTGGAGAACATAATCTTGTGAGATATTCAGAGTTGTTTTCAATTCAGTTGCTTTCTTCAGTCTTCCCTGATCAGCTGTAAGTGCACAAGTCCACACATCCTTTGAATTGCCCTCCGGGGATAAATAAAGTTGTTTGGAATTTATAAGCTGACACTTCAAACAGGAATCTCCTCTGATACATTTTCACACTGTGCTGCTGTAGCTCTCTGCATTTAGTTTTGGGTTTCATTGAACTCAAATGTTCATCGCTGTCTTCTACATGTATGGCTCCTTTTTCATCCTAAGATATTTGTATTATTTTAGTTTTTTTTCAGTAACACGTCCTGCTGTGGTCTCTCATGGGCTCACTCGGACATATTTCACACTTTTACTCAGGGGACGGCTGGGAAATATCTAGAAAATATCCTTTCTCAAACATTTGTTTTCTCACATACTGGAAAATATCAGGAAGATATGTGGACCTCATGTCTGAAAGCGGTTTTAGTTAACTGGTGGTAAACAGCATCAACAGGAAGCCACTGCATATCAAATGTGCACAGGCATATTTACCTAAACGTTTCCCTAAATCTACATGGCTAGCGTGTCTTGGTGTGTTTATGTAGCGTCCTAACCTGATAATTAGCCATCTCAATTAGCTGCTCCGTGTCTTTATCCGGGTGCCTCTGCTTCAGCTCCTTCAGCGTCTTCGCCATGTCCCTCCTGGCCTCGTCCTCCTCGTCCTTCACTCCTCCCTCCTCCCTCATCCCACTGTGACAGTTCAGCGCCATCTGTCCGTCCAGCTCCAGCATGTCCATCTTGGTGAACCCACCCGGACCCAGAGCTCCACCGCCTCCGTCCAAGCCCCTGACCTCTCCGTCCGCACTGCCCTCCGTCTCGATGATGATGCCGCGGTGCTTGTCGGCACGGTAGCGCTTGCGGACGTACTTGTAGATGAGGAGGCGCCGGTCGGCCACCCAGGCCTGGACCACGCAGACTGGGAAGTAGAGGAAGGTCAGCACGGCCTCCCAAACCTAGAGGAGAGAAGAGACAGGGTTCTATTTTTCTGTCCGCTCTTTACTTCCATACCATCCCTGCAAAAAACAACCTTTCTCTTTTCCCATAATGCTTTCTCCTCTTTCCATCCTCACCTCCACCTCCCCAGGTGAGAAGACATTCAGAATCAAGTAGAGCCAGATGTAGGCAAAGATGCTCCACGCTGCCGTGACGAAAAACACCCGGAGGTGTTTGATTTTGCGCGTCTCTCCGTCGGGAACCACGTACACACACAGGGCGATGATGACGAACATGTTGAAGGCAGCACTGCCCACGATGGTGCTGGGACCCAGGGAGCCGGCCTCGAAATCGTGACCGCACACCTGTAGGTACGGTGGAAAATCAGATTGCCGTGTTCCCATTACATTCTGTATTGGTTATTTGAATGGTTGACCACTTGGGTCATGCTGTACCGACCTCAATAACGGACAGCAGGATCTCTGGGGCGCTAGAACCCAAGGCCATTAGAGTGAGATTGGAGACGGTCTCGTTCCAGATCCTGACCGTGGTCGTGGTCGTCTCACCGTTTGGCCTCTTAATGGTGATCTCTTTCTCCTGGGAGGTTATGACCTGCACACAGAGAGAGGAAAGGAAAATACATAGAAAAGAAAAGAAAAGAGTGATACATAAGGAGAGGAAAGGAAAAGACAGCATAATGAATAGCGTATATCGTATCAGAAATACAATGGACATCCTAACTAATGAGTTATATGAGTATTACTTAATCTACTTTAAGGTAATGTAATATCATGTAGAAACCATAGACTGTAAATAAAGAAGGCCGACGCATCTCCAATTTCTCCTGTTATTAAAACATGAAGCGTTTTTATAGCATCGAATAACCAATTAAAATCAAACTCTTTAATTTATCCTTTTAAACTGCGGTCAACCACCAGGGGGCAATCAAGATGATTTGGCATGACTTTTAGGGGGCTGTCATGTCATCCATGTAAACAGTCTATGGTAGAAAATACTAAGCATGTTTTGCATACCTCGATAGACGACATGAACCGGTCGGCTATGATGCTCATGCCCAGGAACATGTAGATGAGCGCTACGAAGTAAACGATGGCCCGGGCCACTTTGTCCCCTACAGAGGGGTTCTGAGGGTTCCACACGGGCAGCACCACTCCTGACAGGGAACATCAAAAAAGAGTATTGCAGTGAAAACATTATTTGGTCGGGACAATTTTGTGAAATAATCTCACTAATCCCTCCCTCTCTGATCTCTGTGTGGCTTTAAACTAGTGTTTTAGCACCTGGCAGTTGGCAAATAAATCTGCATCTTGTTGTTTCCACAGCTTGTGGACAGGTCGCACAGACTAATCTGGCAAAATATAAAGTGATACACTGGTACCACACGATAAATATACAACAGAGTCTATGGAGCTGAGCTGTGGAGTACCAAAGCATGTTTCTGTATGATTCCCATCCATCCATCCATCCATCTATCCATTATCTACTGCTCATCCTGTAAGGGCTTCTATATGTTGGATAAAGAAATACTATTTTTTAAATACTATGGACAGAATACCATACAATAGAGCTGAGACTGATCGTGAACTCTTTCTCCTATCTGAATACAAACTGTATTATAATGAATATTTATTATTCCGCTCTGTACATAATCTGTGGATAATACAACCTAGAGGGTGGAGGTTAATAAATCTGCAGATACTATCAGTGACTACTTTTACATTCATTAATGCAGTCCAGCTATATGATTCAATACATCTACTGCGTCCATTGTAGCATAAATATTATATAAGATCATGCATGTCATGTTTAATCATTGTTTCTTAGAGAGGGCGTAATGGAGATTATTGAATCATCCAGTTTGTTCATTCAAGGAGGGAAGATGCTACTGACGCAGTGTTTCCTCTGACATTACACTGTAATGTTGTGTTTTTATCAGATATCAGTATTTAAAGGTAGACTTGACATCATTAGGTGTTGTTCTCATGAATGCTACTTATATCCATTACATGGCTGGTACACAGCTTTTAAACTGTTCTCCTACTTAGCCGAGGCTGCATTAGCTGAAAGGGTTAAGCACAGAAATCTATCCTGTGTAAATCTTGTTAATCCATCCTTTTGTGCATTCAACGGCGGCGTGCTCACAGATAAGACCAAACCCACCTTCCTGACAGGCGTCTCCACTCGACGAGCAGTTCTTCTCCTCCGAACCCGCATGGACCGATGCGGGACACGACAGGAGCAGGAGGAAAGAGAGGGCGAAGAAGAGGAGGGATGAGGAGAGGCGGGTGGCGGGAGAGGATGCAGGTGCAGACATGGCCGGAGCCATTTCTGCTGATGCAGCCGGGCCCTCACTGGACTCTACTGGTTTCTACTGGGTCGTCTCAGTGTGGGGTCACGTCCAAGTCCTGGAAACAAGAGAAGAGCAATTACTCAACACTTCAATCATACCACATTTCATTTCATTTGATGTATTATTACAAAAACACCTTCTGGGGAGGGGATAGCCATACAGAGATGTCATATTAAATGGCATGATTCTTGTCTTCATATAAATGGCCACATTTTACAACAAAGCAGAACTTAAAAATTGAACACCAACATCCTGTATGTCAAAGCAGCATGTCACCGTATTCAGCTATGGACGGTTAACACACAGGATATTTTGTCTTATAGTTACAGCCCCTATCACTGCTGAGGGGTTGCAGCAAGTGCACCAATTTCCAGCCTCCCTGCTTTCTGCTAATTTGAAATAAGCTCATGTTCCTCCAATTACAAGGCGAGGAAAAACAATCCTGGACTCGGTGGCCTTGTCAGCAGAGCCCCATTCTTCATTTGTAGTATTCTTCATTTATTCATATTTCAATGAAACATAGTTGTAAAGTGCTTCTTGGCGGATTAAAAAGCGATCAAAGGGAATAAAAAAGTAATAAAAGGCAATAATTGAAGGTGATTACATCACAGCGAGTCTACAAAAACAAGTCTGAGAACTGATGATTCATGTTTAGCCAGCATCTGTAATAAAGTTAAGATAATAAAGTAAAGATAATAAATAAATGTAGCAGGTCCCAGCTTCTCAGGAGACAGAAAAAAATCTATCCATCCTGTTTTAGTCCAGACTGGAGGACAGTGAAAAATCTTTTTAACTGGACCACAGAGCAGGCAGAGGACACACATCCATAAAGTGCTCTTTATACAAAAACAATTATAAAGTTCTTAAATCCATGGACCTCAGAACTTTATAATTGTTTTTGTCTTTCTTTCAGAAAACCACATGGTGTAAAATGTCTTGCTTTGTTTGTAAAACTCTTGAAATCAAGTGTGATGGAGGATAAAGGGGAACGTGGTTGCAGTAATATGGTGGGTTTTGCAATTGTTTTTTATAATTGTCCAATAGAGTAGCTCCACATGAAGACTAATGGTGTGTGGCCACTTGGTGAGATTAAAATACTGACTCAGATATTTACTATTTAACTATGGTTAAATGTTTAAGACATCATCCCTCTCCAGAAACTTAATTCCTTCACCCTGCAAGATTTCCCTCACAACATACTTGTGTTTACTTTAACCCTAAATTGCCCCAAAGTTAGTTAATGCAGGATTAAGAGTAGTATCAATAATATAGTTGGGGTTGTCTCTTGCTGTCTGTCCAGAAGTAAAAACAAGTGCAATATCTGGCCCACGAGGCTGAGCATGCAAATCCCTAGTGTACGATTGATTCCTCTTTTACCTCTTTTAACATGCTCTCATATGAACAGTACGATTTGGCACCAACCGCAACAACAATAACATTTAAACAGATTTTTTCAGTGCTCCCACCATTCCCTAGCGGAAATAATGGCCTTGAAACAAGTGTTTCGTGGGTGAATAATGACACTAGTCATTACAGACCTCTGCGTGTGTGTGTGTGTGTGTGCAGCCAGCTGTAAATGCTGCGAAGCCGAGTTTGTCAATAAGCGTAAGCTGAGCCGAGAAGAGGCAGCCGCACAACAGCGATGTGTTTCCACCACGAGGAAGCAGAGATAATAGGTAGTGAGTGAGAAGGGACTGAAAACTTGGTGGAAAGGCAGTTTGGGTTATGTCAAATCGAAAAAATAACAACAGACACATAACAATGGATGATAGGTGTACACACATGTACACACACTCACACAAACAATATTGAGACAAATACACAAACTTGATGCTGCTGACCTTGTACTTGCACACACATTCAGGGTTAGTCAGCCTTGAACGAAAAAATTGCTGACCCCTTCTTCACAAAATTACACCCCTCCACAAACACACACTCACACGAAAGCACAGATAGTCATCTGTTGTGATATTAGCAGAGTTGTTGACCCTGTTATCATCCGTCTTCCAGGGTCTCGCTACAATGACAACAACCTGTCACTTCGATACTCGGCTCGCCCCTCACCTGCACCACCCATCCCTGCTACCTATACTCCCCTGTCTCCCTCCTCTAGCTCAGTCTCTCCCCTCCATCTTCCTTTCTTTCTTTTATTCTCTGGTCAGTGGTCACACTTCACACGTATCACACACTATCCGTTACACTAAAATGTAAACAACGTCGTCAGGAATCAACTGTTTAACTCAGAATTGTAAGTAGAAAATAGTGTGAGATCTTCTGATGTTGGCAAACATGATTTATATATTTTATATAGTAATTATCAAGCAGAAAGAGACGCAGAAACGATCACACATGCTTTTATTACCTCACCCCTCCATTACCGCAACAGCCTTTTCTCTGGTCTTAATCAGAAAACCCTCAAACGATTGCAGTCTGTACAAGATTCAGCAGCTGGGCTTTTAACTAGAGCTAAGAGAGATGAGCACATAGCACCTGCTGTATGTTTTTACATCCTCTCCCTGTTGGTTCCAGGATTTATTAAAAAAATATATTGATTACTTATAAGTCTCTTAATGGTCGGGCCTGACACATTGATGATTAGTTGAAATGTCCCCGCCACTTTCTCAGCCGTCTTCTTTTACCTGTTCTGTTTCTTATTCTCTTGCTGTCTTTCCTTCTCTATCTGCACCTCCTCCTCCTCCTCCTCCTCCTCCTCCTCTCCCTCTCTGTCAGCCTCTTTCACCTGCTGCCCATCCTCTCCTCCCCTCTCCGTCTCCCTGGACGTGCATAAGTTAAACTCCTGTCGCCCTCCGTCTCTTTCTCGCTCTTTCTCTCCATTTCGCCCGCCCACGCACACGCTCACCACTTCACGTCTCTAGCACCTCTCCAGATCCACCCGCTCGATCTCTCTTTTTCACACCTCCTCTCGGCCCCGGACCTTAACGCTCCTAACATGTCGTCCTCGTCTGTAAACAAATCCAGGGCCCTTGTAGCGCACAATATGTGTATTTTCTGGCACAAATATAGCTAATGATAGTTAAAGTAAATCATGGCTTGTCCTGGAAAAGGTAGTTGTGGAGTATATAGTGTAAATTTATGGATATAGATCCGTCCATTCATTCATTATCTCTACTGCTTAGCCCTCGAGGGTTGCGTGGGCCTGACATTTGGCGAGGGGCAGGGTACTCCCTCGACATTTCAAACCATAAATCCTAATATTAAATACAAATGGCTACACGATGCACGGTGCTTTACGTCAACGTTGCCATATTAATGCTACAAACTGATATAAGTCTGATTTTCAGAGCCAAGTTAAGAGCAACCTTTAATGACAGCACTGGGTTAATGGAAGCTTCACCATTCATTGAGCAAATTAAAACCAGGGGGAAACACTGAGGGCAGCAAAATGAAAGTTCCACTGTAAATCTGAGCATCAGCAGAAGATGCTCCACTGAGTCATCATCGTAAACTAACGTGGAGCATTTGTGGAAGATGGAGCACGTGCTTATCTTGTGAATTGATCCATCCACTGAAACTGCTGGCTTGATAATACAGAATTCACGGTCTAAGCACACATTACTTAGGGAGAATTTTATGCTGACAATTAATTATTTTTCCCTTTGATAAGCAAGTGAGTTTGAAACTGTATCCTAATGATCCTTGTACACGTATGTATCTGTGTGTGTGTCTGTGTGTGTGTGTGTTCCTTATAACCACAGGGTTTTTCCTTGTAAGACGTTAACCATAGTGACAGATCATACATGCACACATGCCACGACCTGTCCTGCCTTTTCTCAACACTAACAGTGATGCTTGTGCACATGTGAGCGTGCAGGCAGACATGTGTGTTAACGTGTGGCTGCACACACACACACACACACAAGCTGTGTGACACATTCACAAAAACACCAACACACAAGTTGAACTGTGCGACACATTCACAAAAAAACAGCTGTGATTGTTAGTTTTCTCTGCTTTCGATCCAACCGACAGATGTTCAGAGTGTTGAGTGTGTGTGTGTGTGGGGGTTGGATCAGTGAATAGGATGAATGAGTGATGCATGTTTACAACATTGTCTCTGAAGCTTAAATGCTTGAAGACATCAATATAACGACCAAGAAGAAGAAGAGGAGAGAGGAGGAGAGGTGCTAATACCTATTTAAGACCTCATATATCATATTTAAGATATTCTTTTTTAAGAATTTCTTTTCAATTATTTAATTTGAGACCACTGAAAACCTGACAACAAGAACCAAACATAGAAATTACGATCTGTTATTTTTCAGCAATTAAAAAAGCGGAAAGGACGTCCAAACAAGAAACCGTCTTGAGGAAAAAACCAATGAGCTGCCCAGAGACACAGTTGTTAAATAAACCCGACTGATAAAGTTTGCCTCTAAAGTGAGTTAGGACACTGTTGAGTGTAGTGTGTGCCAGAAGCGCTGGGGGATGAGATGAAGGCCGACAACACACATATTCACACCCACTGTACAGCACATCTCTCACACACACACACACACACAGACACACACGCACAAGCTTCGACCCGCTTTTTGAAAGCAGTAAGGGCACCGACCATGGTTGTTGATTCATATCACATCACAAGTCGTACGACCTCTGCACTGAGTTGTAAAAATCTGAATGAAGTGAAGTCAGGTGCGATGGCATCACTGTTTTCTCTGTGAATCGCCTGCAGCCCCCTGAACACCCGGAGGAAAGTGGGAGTTGAAGATTGCAGGTAGCGTTTTGGTTTTTGTAATCTCCCATCCCCCTGCAGATAAATAATATTATATAACTAAAACACAGTGGTTGCTTATATAGGCCAAGAAGACTGCGTGTTTATTTTGTCATTGCCCAGCTTTGAATCTGCACTTCTATTTACAAAGGAATGTGGGAAGGAGTGATCGATTCCTCTTGCTTGGATTAAGACTCTAATTTTGTATTTGCTCTGTGTGAAACAAGCGGAAAATTAACCCATTTATGATCATCATTTAAATCCCCCCACTGTCTCTATCTCCTCCATCTTCCCTGTCTCTATTAGTTCTTCGATCTTCTTACCGCTCCAGCTCATAATCTCTCATTTCATTCCATCCCCCAGTTGCCTCCTTCCTTCCTCCTGCATCTATCTCCTCCTTCCTTCATCCCTCCGTCTCGAACAAAGTTATTGTCTCTGCTCCACAGAGAGTGAGAGCGACCAAGATAAAGCCAGTGTGACTGATCTTGGTCATAACTGTGGTTTTTGTGTGTGTGTGTGTGTGTGTGTGTGTGTGTGTGTGTGTGTGTGTGTGTGTGCGTGTGTGTGTGAATGCGGACTCTTCCTTGCAAATTCACTGGAGCTGTGCTGTGTGTGGTACAATTTGCTGGGTGTGAGCGTATGCATGTGGTGTGTGTGCATGCACATGCGTGACTGATCTTTGGCTACAGCTTTGGAAGCTCCAGGCTCCAGTGGGTGGGTTGGTGGTGGTGTGGTAGTGGAGGGGGGAGGCAGGGAGGCAAACCCAGGAGGGAGCAGTTATTGTGGGGAGGGGGGAGCAGAGTGGCGCTGGCTGCCTGTGGCACACAGAGCTCAAAGAGCCGGGTTTACTTGGTTAGGACAAGATTAGAGGAGAGATGAGGCGAGGGGACGATGACGCAACACACACAGAGGGGGACAGAAAGGGGGGAGGGGGAAGGGGAGAGAAAGGTAGCGGGGAAAGGAAACGAGGGGCTGAGATGAAAAATCCGTGGAAGGGAGGAGATGCACGGAGATGAAGAAAAAGAGCTGGAGAAAGAGAAGCAGAGCGTGAGGGTGCGTGGCTGCAGGATTACAGCTATCGAGTGGCTGAAGAGCTGATGAGATGCGTAATTAGGCAGATTTAAGGGCGATGGTGAACGCGCCCCACTGGGCCGAGGATACAGCTGTCCGAGCATGTTAGAGAGCGCTGGGAAGGGGCTGCCCTCGCTCGGGAGCACAGTGCAGATTGAAGGCGATGGTAAACGAAGCTCAGTGGAACGAAAACAAAGACATCAGGGACGCGGCCTGGCTGTCCCCTCCGAACACTGTTAAAAGTGTCTTCCGAATGTTGCACACGCATCAGTGAGTTTACGATGAGTGCGTGTATGTGTGTGTGTGTGTGTGTGTGTGTGTGTGTGTGTGTGTGTGTGTGTGTGTGTGTGTGTGTGTGTGTGAGTGAGTGTGTGTGTGTGTGTGCGTGTGTGTGTCTGAAGAGCACAGTGAATACGATCTGCAGACGGACTGACATCTGTCCGTGACACTGACGTCATGTTGAGATGGAACACGCAGAATTAAGAGCATTTGTGAACGTTTTATTCTCGTCTTATCTCATGAAACATTCAGGCATTTCTTGTGTCAGTGAATGCAACCCATAGACAGGGGGAGGCTTTTGAACTGTGGCACAGCACACACTGTCGAATGCATCCCACTGGAGCCACATGTTCCTTTACTTCCTCTCACTACACTAAATAATTCAACGTTAAATCATGTGCATTTAAAGACACATTTGCACCGATGGTTATTGTAACAAAAACACTTCACTAGATTTATAGAGTTGCCAACTGACTCCAGTGTGGGTGTGTGGTCAGTGCCCTGGTGGTCACTCTGTGGTTCTCCCTTCACAACTGTGCTCATCATTGATTGGCCACTGGGCTCATCCATCACTCTGAGAACAAACAAACTTTTTCCCTAAACAGAAAAGACAGCCCGCAAGACACAAGCTTGAGTACAGAGCGTCTGTGGCTCCGGGGCTACGACCGGCAATCACGACTTTTCATGCAGAGAAAGGAAAGAAAGGATCCAACAGGTGGATCCTTCCCGGCCAAATCTGTCCATTTTTCAAAGACACATCAAATGCTTGAGTATCACACATCAACCCCCCTCAAGAACTAATGATACACATTAAAAGAAAAAAATATCGGGCATTAAACTTTTCTCGTGGGGCCGAACCTCAGCCCTGTTGCTCGGCAACAGCAATAGGGGCGTGACGAGCTGGTGACGCCGGTCTCATTTCGGTTTGGCTTTGGGCCGGGGTAGAGCACGTCGTCAAAAGGAAGCAGACCTGACGCAGCTTGTAACTCATCAAATACACACTTACACACACAAATACACATATATGCACGCAACCGTGCACCCACAAAGGCAGGTGTACTGTTCAAACACACACATTCCACAGAACCTCCAGTGCAGTGCAGAGGGGAGTGCATAGGAGGGGTGACCTTTAAATAAGGAGACTAATCCAGATTTGACTTATATAAGCCAGTCTCATTATTTAATAACCATCCTTCATATGTGCTATAGTACTGCTGAGGGAGCGCACACACATGCACAAACACAGAATTACATGTAATGTTTCTACGTCAGCTTGAGTCATATGATGTGCAGAAAGTCAGATCAAGCCTCTAGCCAAGGTCACAGAGGTTAAGTCAGTATAATCACACGGCTTTTCTGTCATTACATCGTTTCCTCTCCTTATTCCTATTTACGCTCGCTCTTATTAAAATACAACCCCCCCTATGTTTGGTCGTGTGGCTGCACCCTAAGATGGTTTAGTCCCCCTCAGAATGATGTGAGAAACAGGAGAAGGTGAAGGGGAAGTTAATTAAATCAGAAGTCTTGCTGTTCTCTGCTCCCAAAAGAGTCTGGCTCCTTCATTTGCAGCATACAAATCCACCACAGGGTCCCCGAGTAAATGTACGCTAATATTGTCCTGCCTCAGGCAACAAACCTCAGCTCTGGTCCTCTCCCTTTACGCCTGTTTCTCCATGTGTTTGAATCTTTGTTCATGAGGTGATGATCCAACACGTTTCACTACTGAAAGCACAACGGCTGCCATCCTAAAGTTCGCGCTCACTCTCTTTTTAAAAATAGTGTCCCCCCCCCCCCCCCCCCCGTCTCTAGCCCTTCGTCGGCATGCTGCATGAACATGTGAAAGTTTGTGTAGGCGAGGACATCACTCAGATGGGGTTAAAAGGGTTTTAATGGGCTGTGACATTAATATGGGAGGAGATGATGCATGATATGATGCGGATGTCTGTGTGCGGGGTTTGAGCATGTGTGTGAGCGAGCTAGTGTGTATACGTGAGGTTTTGTGTGTGTGTGTTGTGACTGGGGGCCGGAAGCATAAAATCTCTGGAGGTGGAAATTCATGTTGTGCATAAATAAGTAACATTTTTGCCAGTTGGTTTGAAACTAAGTGTTGGGAAATGTGGGACCATATTTCAAACCAAGATTCATTTCGTTGTTATTCTTTTTTCATTATATATACACATATATATTATTTTCCTTCTTATTCGATTTAATTTCCTCTATGGAGCATCAATGTAGGTTCATCTTATGTCATCCTAATGCTGTCTCAATTTCCTGCAATCGGTATGAAGCTATCCAAAGGGGTGTTTTCACATTGCAAACAAATTGAACCCTGGTTAAATGGTGTGTAAAGTGCTTCACAGTACGTTTTCTCACTCATCTATAAGCAGCACTTTCTTCACTCACACTGCCTCCTATTTGGGATTCAATTTCTTCTCTGAGGACACTTTGGCGCAAAGAGAGGAGTGAGGAGACTTACGTTGTAACAGTGTTCTCACTGCCAACATGCTTGAGTGTGTATATTACGAGAGTGCTCATGCAAAACAAGTGTGAGCACCCACAGGGGGAAATGATACTGTTGAGAGATTTTATTGGGGGAACTGTGCATCATCTGTGGATGACAGATTGGATCATCTTCTGATCCGTTAGATATCTGAATCACGAAGCTGCTATGTGGATATTTATGTACAGATTCATGTTCCAATGCCAGGAGAACACAACTACATCACATATGGTTGCAAGTGATAGTGAAAAGTCTCGTAATCTGCTCTGCACCCGATCACAAACCTGAACTCACTGTTGGTTTCAGTGGAGTGTTCAAGCTGATACAGTGATAATGAACTCTGCTAATAACTAAACAGGAACAGGTCAGGTAACGTCTGACATAACATCTGGCCAACAAAAAGCAAAATGGGAGAATGTGTGTGTGTGTGTGTGTGTGTCAAAGTAGTGAGGGTGAAGAGTTTATCATCACAAACATCCCCCTTATCCCCTGGGCTTCTATTAGACGGGTGATGCAAGTTCTTCTCTTGCTTCCCTTTCCCACCCTATTTCCTGTTTCTCCCCCATTCCTTTGGTTTGTCTTTATACTCTCCTGCTTATCTCTTTTTCCCCCTCTCATCTTTTCTCCTTCTCTCTCTCTTCTACTCCTTCCTTTTTTATCGTTTCATTAATCGTACATTTCCATGTGTACGGCCATTTCCTCGTCATTCACAGAATCTCTTTCATCCTCAATCCCCTCTTCCTCCCTTGATCCCTCGTGTGTCAAATAACATCAATCTTAATAAAACTGGCTAAAGAAAATCCCCTTGTCACTGAGAGCTTAGAGAAAAGAGAAGGAGAGAGGAAGAGACAGGTCAGTCCGTGAGTGAGGAGGAGGACCAGGAAGAAAAAGAGTGGGAAAAAAGAGAGGGAAAGAGGGAGAGAATGGAAACACATGAACAATAATTGGAAGTTGCATTAATCCCTCCTATTCTCTCTCTTATATTAATAGTGAGTAGTGAAGCAGGTACACACGCACACACACACACACACACACACACACACACACACACACACACACACACTTACCTGTCAGTGCAAACATACTCGTCAACATTTTTCCACTCCATCTGCACAAGTACTCTCCCTCGTTAAAACACACACGCATTCATCTGTATCTGTTCACACACTCCCAGCATCACCCCCTCCTCATGCCATACAGGGATAATAACTTATGGTATCCCATTAGTTACCACGGTTACGGCCAATGTTGTGTTCCACATTCTTCTCACTGTCACTTTTCATTTTCTCTCTCTATATATATGTGCAATGTTTACCCGGTTTCTACCCTCTTCTCACTCTTCATTGAGCCTGTCATCGCTGAATTGGCACAACCTGAAAAAATGTCAACATGACCACAAAGATGCCAAACTCACTCGAGCTGATGCAAAACAGCAACAAAAGCCGCAAGAAAAAGACTCAAGTTGAGCAGAAAGGGTCTCAAAGCAACTAAAGGTAGACAAACAAATAGAAAAAGGTGTAAAAACAACCAGAAACACACCCATAGGACTACAGAGAGATGGAAGTGACTACAGAGAGGCGCTATCCAACCAATAGCTGCAGCTCTATATTAATGACATTCTTTAGCTATGGATTCATTCAGCCCAAAAAAAAGGGAATTTACATGTTGCCTAAGTGGCCTCAGAGTTAAGTCTATATTCTTTTCTTCTCTTGGTTTTCAGATTAAAGCATGTAAGTGCGTTTTTTATTTCTTTCCTTTTTTGTGTTCATATATTTGAAGACCGTCTTTGGGCGAAGAAGGATGATGGCCAAACCGAAAAGAGACGGCCCGGTCTTCTTATTGCGTCACAAGCTTGTCCCACCCCTAAAGCGGTCGCCTAGCAACAGAGCTATTAACGGGAAAAGTTTTTAGGTTTATCAAAAAGGCTGCAAAGATGCTTTTTTAACATGTGTATCATTACCTGTTAAGTTGAATACTGTAACCTGTAACCTTTATTGAATATTGTATATGTTTTGTACTGTTTTCTGGTATATTTGGATGTTGTTTTCATATACGCGATTACTGTTTTCCTGCACACCGTATGTGTTTTTTTAACATTTCATTTGTGTAATTTGTTTAAATGCTGTGTGAAATAACCTAAATATGGGAGACTCATAAATTACACAAATATTCCGTTTGCTCAGTCATAAACTCTTATTCAGTAATCACTTAACATGAGGAGCACAAAGGAGATGTTGAAGGTGAACTCATGATTTAGGAAGAGATAATCAATTGTATTGATTAGAAGTGAATGCATGTGAATGAAGCAGAAAGCTGTGTGCACAGTAAGTATTCATTATTATTATCTCAGGATTGTGACACGCAAAGTTAAATCCATGCAGCTGCGACACGAGGCAGTGGAAACCCCATCATTTTAATGCTGCAAATCTTTTGGCACTAATACCGAATGATGCACTTCTTTTTGAGTGGAGTGCAAAAAGAGCTAATCTGTCGTGTGTAGTGTTGTATTCAAATGGAAGAAGGGATGATCAGAGAGAAGAAGAGGGAATACAAAGAGAGAGTAGAGAGCAGAGACAGGCCTGTGTGCTGTTGTTGTGTTACCACAGTGATTAATGGTATAGGAACATTATTATCGTTGTCATTAAGGGTATGAAATGAGTGGGTGATGCACTCTGTGTGTGTTTGTGTGTGTGTGTGTGTGTGTGTGTGTGTGTGTGTGTGTGTGGTGTGTGTGTGTGTGTGCGTGTGTGTGTGTGTTTGTGTCAGCCAGATGGAGGAAACAAGAGCGTAATGTCAGCAGATTATTCATAGGGAAAACATTAACTGAATCAATTAGATAAGAGGGTTTTTCCGCATAAATCAGACTGTTAAGTGGAGATTACAGTAACAAGTCACTGCTCAAACTGGATTTCCTAAAATAAGGAGCATTACTCCAGCCTGGGCTCTGCTGTGTGCTAATGACTACATTATAGTGTGTTATTAAAAGTTTATATATGCTGCTTGTACATGCTTCATTAGGGTACACATACTCAACAGGTGGATTTAAAACAGTGTTTAGGCAGAGTGTGTTTAAATCCACAGATCATATATTATATATATTTATGGCCTGAAATGGTGAATTCAAAATATACAGTCTACAAGCGCACCTGACCAGCTGAAGTAGTTTGTGTCCTGATCCAGCAGAGGGCGTACACTCTCAGTTTGACCTATTGCATGTCCTCTTGACCTATTAGTAACCTTAAGTAAGCCAGTGATGCCACATTTTTTCGTAAATATATTGTGAGTCATGTCAAATTCATTTTTAACTTTTGAGCACCATAGGATCAAGTGTATGATTAATTGGTAGAACTACCTGATTCATTTGATAAAATACATCTTAAATCACTGGCGTCGCTGTAAAGAGTTAGCTGGAGCTGTGACAGGTACACACAAACACACACACACACACACACACACACTCAGCTTCTATGTCCTTCTTATGCACAAGTGCAAACAATGACTGTAAAATGCAAATGAATGTGGAAAGACCTTCGCTGTCACAGCTGTAATGACGGGAACAGGGAGGCGATGAGGTTGGCGAGAGTTTTAACACTTGCTATTAGTGGAGACACTGTACTTCTGTAAACACACACTGTGGCACAGGCTTAGCCAGAGATGAGCAAGGTTGACAGTTAAGTGCAGTAGAAGAGAGGACTGCACGGTCGGGAGAAAAGGGGCGAGGGGATGGAGATGGAAGAGTTGAAAGAGAGAGGAGACAAAAAAAGCGAAAGGGGGAGAGGTTTATATTCGGAGGGGGAACGAATTTCGGGCTTGGAACTGAATCAATCCATGGCATTACCAGCGGCGACGCCAGAGAGGTCTGGCAATCACCAGCTGAATGGAGCGCCTCAGCTCAAGGTCACACACCTACGCACACAGATTGAGGACACAACGCTGTTAGTGGGGACGCACAATTCCAACCTGCTGTCTCACGCTCCCCCTTGAATGTTTCCTCTTCTAAATGATGTCAACAAAACCTATGGTATCACCACAGTTTTGGGGGTGATCCGCTCCTCACTCTGTCTTTATTGACTATTCGGGGAGTTCAGTGGGGGGGATTAGCCTGATTAGAGAAGAGTCCAGGACTTTAAATGAGATTCTTACACCCAATTACCACTTCAGGTCCCCCTGCACTTTTAACAGGACACGTTAAAGACACATCTTGGTTTGTTTCATTTTCCCAAAACCCCACTGGAATTTTAGTCCCGAGAAGAAAAGTGAAGCCAAACTATCTTGGTCGCCCCCTGCTGGCTGGCTGCAGTAAAGGTTATTGTGAGGGAAAAGGTGTGATCAGCAAACTCCAGTAAGCTCACAACAACAAAGGTGTATGAAAGGAGTCGTGAACCACAGCAGCCGGGCAGCCGCAACTTAATACAGCAGTATTTTAATGGGAATGTTTTTACAGACACACAGATGTTATTGCAAATATATAAATTGCATAACTGCAATAATTGCATCAGTGGGCCACAGGCTCGATCAGCATTATGTTACCTCATTAGGCAACAGAACATAACAGATTGTTAGATGCAGAAAAAAAAAAGAAAAAAAAAGGCAAACTCCTAGTGGCTTAGGAGCCATCAACAAAGTAGTGCATTAGGATTTCGCATGTGCCTGACCACGCACTGATCATTTAGAATGACATACAGGATGCTACTTCAGATAAAAAATATTATTCTCAGAAACGACTTAAAAAACCAAAGAGCAAACTCTCTGGAGGTCTAAAAGGCAGTATAAGCTAACTTTGGTGAATAAATATTTGTCTGCAATTCAACTTAAACTGCTACAATCCTTCATAATGATGTTATGTGTCATATTGATAACATACCGTTTAGATAAATATGAAGCTGGAAAAGAGCTTTACAACGATAAAAGATTTTAACGCTTGCAATATCTGTGCCGGATATCAAAAATGATTTGACCAGTCAGAGTTGCAGGGTTCCCCTAAAAAGCCCAAACTTGGTAAGCACATATCTTCCCTAATTCATCGACTCAAATAGATACAGTATGAGCGTAATTTGTTGGGACACTGAGCTTCAGGCATTTAGTTTAGAGGATGGAGTGAGTCCTGACTTAACGCTGATGAGCTGAACTGTGCTCTGTGTGAGGTGCTGGAGCCTGAACCGGCTGACCTCTGCATCACTGGATAAACAGCAGGGTGTGGGTCAGGGTTAGTCATCTCTGACAAATAAGCCCCAAAATGCTAAGGGGAACTCACCCCTTGCAATTGTTTTGTTTGCGGGAGAAAGGTTTGCAGCAGAACCGGCTATTTTCCAGCAGGTATATATTACTATAGCTGCAATCTAGATCAAATCAGCCCTCCAGTGTGGTCTGAGCACAGTCTGATTATTCTGTCCTCATGCTTGAAGGTCTGTTTAGAAGCAAAGCAAGAGGTTGCTTCTATAATTGCGACAGAGTAATCAGTGTTTGAATAAATTCAGTTAATTAACAGGGGAAACAATCGATAGAGGACGAGGCCGAGCGAGGAGAGGAGATTAGCAAAACAACAGCTCATATTTACGATGCGGCTGACAACAGGAGCAGGGAGAGAGCGGCGGAGGAAATGAAGGATAAAGAAAGGAGGAGGAGGTTCTCAAGGAGCTAAAGGAGATATATAGCCTGATTAATAAGGACAGTGTGCATTTCCATTTTAACCTTGAGTCCTATTCTCACACACACACAACCAAATAAGTCAGACACGGGCTTGACTCATGAGCCTCTAGTGAGATGCACGGATTCCGTAAAACCCTCCAGACATCTACCGGGTGACAAATCCAGCTCACAATACCACAATCTGACCACAAGCCTCCTGATAGAGAGCTCGTGTGGACAGCGATCGTTTTAGATCGAAAGCGCCTCTTTTTAGTTAACGCATGGATTCAGCCTCATACTCTAAGTGTCCTGTGAATGACAACACTGACACAAATAAAGAGAGCGATACATGGAGAAAATAAAAAAGGCAGACAGAATATTTGGTCCTGCTTGAACTGGAGAGCGGGCAGGGATGAGTTTCAGCCACAGCCTCGCAGCGTTGTTTGACCACAGCCCCTCGCAGCCGCTCCATTAGACCAGACCAGAGTGGTGGGAGGACAATTTCACCCAATTTGTCTGGCCTCTAATGCATTCATCTCAAGCAGGCGGGCTTGCAATGTTTAATTTTCAAATGCACTCCATCTCAAATTACCGCTTTTCACCGTGGCAAAGTGGAACTGATACTGTGGCCGCAAGTTAAAAAATAAAAACGTGTAAGTTACTTTTTGGACGACTTGAATTCTGACCTCAGCTCAACAAGTAGATAAATGGCTACACCTAGAAAAAACGACCCGTCTGCAGGGAAACAGGACAGAGGCTTATTGAGGATGTCAAAGGTCAAAAGTAATGAGCTAGGTAAAGAATCCAGACAGGGCAGCGACAAATCCAAAGTCTTAACAAAGAGCAAAAGTCCCAAAAGGAGCAACACGAGGTAGATGAAGGAACTGAACATGTATCATCACTGAGGTGATTATGTTTTCAGAGCAGAAGCACAACCTGAACCTGAATGAGTAATATCCCCATTTTACAGTTTTTCAGGGAACTGAGGAGGTGAACAGATTTGCCCTTTTTATATATCTTGGCACAGACCTTTGTATTAGATCTCATATCTTCTCGTGAAATTTTAGACAATTGATTTAACAGCACTGAAAATGGCCTGAGTCGTTTTTAACAAGTTCACTGATGTCTTCCGATGAATCCGAAAATTGGTCCGTTTTATTTAAGGAGACTTCTTCGCGACCCTGGGCTCCTGACAGACCATCGGTGATGTCCCGAAAAAAACCATACGACATTAGAGCAAAAACCTATTTTGTCCCCCATCGAACCCACTTATTACTGTCTCCATTGAGAGAGACTATCCTCTCAGAAAAACACTTGTATCAGAGCAGAACTAGTTGGTGTTGCTACCAGCCGAGTTTTTTGTCGGACACTCGACGATTCCGAGACTAATTGTCTATTACGGGGGTGGGAGTGTCTGATCCCACCTCGTTCTTGTAATGATAATGGCTTCTCGCAGTTAGCTGTTAATTACTGCTGCTGCCCGCATGTATTTGAGTGTGTGTGCGTGTGTGTGTGTGTGTGTGTGTGTGTGGGTGTGTGTCTTCGTTCGTTATGCTGAGCACGCTCGCTCCAGTGTGAGCAACCATGGGTGAAACCGCCCCTCTGCTGCGGAGCGACGACGAGGGAGGAAAAACCAGGAGAGATAAAGTTAGATCGAATCTCGAACAGGTGGGGTTCGTCCCTGAGTCACCCTGACCTTCTGTGTCGTCCACTAGCGCGCACACACACACACACACACAATGATAAACACACTTGTCCCGATACGCGCACACACACAAATACAGAGTGTGTCTGTGGCCTGGTGATGTCAGAGCAGGTGATTTCAACTGTCTGCTCTCGACACCACCATCTGGCTTAACTGCAGGGAGCCATTCTCTCTGACACACAAACACACACACACACTATTTATGTCAGAAATAACTCACTTAAACACCATTCCTGACGCTAACAGCACACGGATGGAGAACAAGCACCCTGACGCACGCTCTGTTTCTATAGAAACACAGGAGAAGCATTTACAGCAATTACAATATCTCACAGCAGATACTAATGCGCGCACAAATTCCGATGCATGAATAATTTATTCATGTTCACATAAAATATACCCAGCCTCAAATCAATTAGGATGCAGATGCTCCTCTCTCACATATATATCTCCTCGGTGTCACAGTGCCTTTGACCAACCGTAAAAAAGGACGAGTCTCCGGAGCTCCTGACCAGGCCCTGCATTAAATTACAAGCACTGAAATATAACACGCAGCCGTTTGAGAGAGTGGTTGTGACCCTGTGCTGATTTTTCCCCCAAATCACTCGGCGGTTAATCAGAGTGGGTGGGAATGGCACGTCCCCCCCCAATGTTCTGTTTGTGCTGTTCTTTTTCTTTGGCTTTGTGAGGTGTAATTGCTAATGCTAAGTGCCCGACACTGAAACCAAATCTGTGTCTGACATACAGTACATACTGCAAACGAATGCAAACCAGGGTTTGAGTATTTACTGTAGTCACACCGGGAAAAAGATGTAGTCCCTGTATGCATTTGCCAAATCTGCTTGTTTTTTTGATGTGTATCAAGGATAGAGGGAAGTTATTTCATATAAACTGCTAACGGTGGTGAAACTGCTCGCAGAGGACGGCGGAAAACAAACAAGTATTAAATCTCCCAGAAACCCCCCCCCCCCCCCCCCAGTGTTTGAGTGACGACCACACAGGGACCAGCTCCTGCATCTCCCTGTCAACCGACACGTCAACAGTTCTGTTACGTGTAAACAACTGTGAGAGATTGGGCCGTGCTTTTAACAATCTAATGGACTCAAGTGCATTGTGCAAGTAAGTGCATTAATGGTGATGTCCAAATCAACTTGTATTAGTTTAATGTCGATGAAAAAGGCTTCAGTGTCTGACGCATGGTTCCAGATGGCTTTACTGGGTGCCATTCCCTTTAAAGCAACACTTTGTAGCTTGTCACCTTAAATTAGCAGCTTCCACATTAGTTTGGTGATTCACTGACTTAAAGTAGACAGAATAGCTTCACTTGCGTGTGTATGCTTGTGTGTGTGCATGCTTGTGTGCACATTGGAGACAAGAGCATTAGCAATATATGTGTGTGTATAGCAGTAAGTACCCAGAGGTTGTTTAAGGCCTTGTCTACACTGCTGAAGATTTTTGTTAAGTGGATATTTTCTCCTCAGTTTAAAAAAAGTCTCCATTCACCCATCCAGACGAGAACACAAAAACTACTACAAAGCCCTCCAACAAGCAGTCCCAAATCAATGATCCGTTCAATACCAAGAAACCCTCGCTGTGGTCCAAGTAATATTGGCTGAGACACACGCCTGGGAAATCTACATTTAAAAAGGGCAGCTTTAGCAGCGTAAAGCACCGTTAGCGTGTTTGTTTCCCACAGGGTGTAAGATTCCCTCGCCAGTAGAGGAGCACACATACTGGTAAAGCAAGTTACTAGTACAGTAAGTAAACTCTACTCATTGTGCCACCCACCAGCTCAGAGTTCAAGCTGAGACTGAGACCTCTGGTTCAGCCCATGATGTAGATCTTTCTGAAGTGTCACATTAGATGAGACAGCGCGGCTCCGGTATTCTCCTGGCGCTGATGAGCAGGGCAGAGCGGGGCAAGGTCAAAACACACCAAGGGCAAGAACAGAAGACATGAGCTGCATTCCAACCACACACACTCTGAAATAAGAAATTCATGGATTGAATTAAAGGCACGCCGTCCTTGCATGGCTAAAAGTTCATTCTTCTTTTCAACACACTCTCTTTTAGTGACCGAAAGAACACTGTCATGGCCAAATGGGTAGGCGACCCAGGGGTTGACCCAGAACTCGCTGGAGAGATTACATATCCGATCTGGCCTGGGAACGCCTCAGGATCCTCCAGGGCGAACAACGTCTGGGTTGGCCCCACGGCCCCACTTGGCCAAGCCTGGATAAGACAATGGCAGAATGGATGGCTGGATGGATGGATGGACCCAGTCTTTCCTCTCCACTGCCTATTATCACGGATCACTCATCTTTCAGTTTACCATGTTCATCTCGCCTTTCTATCACAGCTTGTCTTCTCTGCCAATTTGATATTCATCTCCATCCCTCGCTTCTGTCGCCTATATATTCCTCTTTTGTCCTTGTTTATTCTCTTCATCGCCTTCCACTGCTTGAGCTCCATTCAAATCTGCGACAACCTCTTGCAGGATTTCCCCCCAGAAATAATGACCCTGCCTCAGAATCAGTGTTATTGTTCATTAATGAGCTGGTCTGTCTCCGTTCTCTATCTCCGACATAATGGCTTCCATCTATTGGTTTCACCTTACGTCATTACAGTGCTCTAATTAGGTTTCATCTTGTCCCACACACCACAGCGGTTATCCATCCGTTCCCTACCTCCTTTTTCCACATCGCACTCCACCTCTTCACCTCTATCTGGTCTCCAGCTCTTCCGGACACATCTATTTGTTGTCCGATGCTGAACTTCATCACTTTCTTCCTTTATTTTCCTCTATCATTGTGCCTCTTTCTCATCAGTTTCTTCTGGCCGTTTGTCGGCTCATCACTCATTCACTATTTCCTATTATCTGTACCGTCTCTTAATGTTCCCCTTGCCACCTCTCCATCTTTTCATTTTTTTCTGTCATTTTTAACTGCCCACTTGTCTTTCCTTCTATATTCTTTAACCTCACTTCTCACAAGTCTCCTCTTCAAATCATTTCCCTCGTTCTGACTCTATTGATTCGTACATTCACCAGTGCAATAAAACAGCACCATCTGCACACGTAAACCCTATGGCTACAAATGAGACAGCGCATACGTCGAACTCAGCAAAACTAATCAAGTCCGAACTGGAATTAGTTGCCTTGTTAAATGATTTATCTAGAAAGAAAGAAAGAAATCTTGGCATAAACAAATTTCGGGGGCACATATTTTGCAGAGCCCACAGTTTTGGGGACTATTGTTGGATGTTGTTGCTCTCTAACTCTAACTCACCAAAATTGAATTGAATGGGTTCTTCCCTGACACATCTTTCCATCAAGTCAGGCTGTAATCCAGCCAGCTATTTCTGTGCAATCCTGCTATAACAAACATACAAATGCAGATGAAATGATAACCTCCTTGGTGAAGATTATCAAAAAACATAGCATGATAACTGAAGCAGGAACCGAAAGAGAAACCAAACAATGAAGGAATCAAAGAACAAAATCTAGATCCCAAAGGAAGATCTGAATAGAAGAGGAAGACTAAAAACCAAAGAGATCCAAAGAACAAACCAATAAACCACAAACATGCAGAAATAACCAAATAATAAAAGAAAGAAAAACAACATGACCTCATCCATATTTCTGTGGTTAGCCGCCAATGACATTTGTTTTTTTTATTATTCTGGCCCAGTCGTGTTCAAAGGACATCCTTTGAACCGGACTAATCTCTCGTGCCCTTTGAGAATGCATTTCAATTACCTGCTCATGTATTCCTTATTGATCCGGTGATGGACCAATGCCCGGATTCAGATATTGATCTGAGTCATGATCCATACTCACAAAGCGAGAGGCCGCTCATAACAAACATTCAACAGGCATTAGAGGGCAGTTAAAGGGTTATTTCATTAAGACTCTTGGCAATTAAATTACCTTTGACCCCTGGGCTATGATTTGGACTGACAACTCCCTCTCCATTTCTCTTTCTCCCTTTCTCTCCCTTTTACTCTAATTCGATTCATGACATCACCATCAGTTATACATGAGTAATATCGAAAATCATACAAAAACATTTATGACATTTCTTGCGCTCGCTCTCCCCCTTTCTGATTCTCTCGGTGTCTGCACAGTACACACACACACACACACACACACACATTCACTCACTCACTCACTCACTCACTGAAGGAATGGTGTGTTGGGATCCATTGCGAAGCAGCGGCGTGCAACGGACCAAGGGATTTCCAAAGGTCATAAAGGAATAGGGAGCTAACTGCTCTATACAAACACACATGTCTCCAAACACCACACACGACACACACCTTTCTCATGCAATACACTGCCAACACAGAGACACATAGGAAATGCAGCTAACAAAAAAACATCGGGTGAAAAGAGATATGCAATTTCAGATTCATGTACAGGACACACACATACAGACACACACAGACACTCACGCACCTCTGAGTGAGTTATGGTCCAAACGGCACATTATTGAGTGGTGGGTGACGGATGCAGCGGCCTTTTGCTGTCTGCATTGATTAAAGACACAGCGATTCAATCACTATCTGGAAAATATTTGAAATCATTATAACACCTAACTTCCCCTTAAACCACAACAAGTCATCTTAAATTTCTTTTGGGCCTTAAAGAGCACAACATGTAAATTGGTTAATTTGAGCAATAGCAGTTTTGGTATATCATATATTGGAGCTTTACCTAACAAGGCTGGGTGCTTCCCTCTGCCTCTTGTCTACATGCCAAGCAACGAAAGGCTCCAACGGCTGGATCTTTCTTGGGGGGCCAACATGTCCCAAGATTCATTGCCCTTCCTGCACAACCAAAAATCCATTCAGAAAATAACCACAGAACTCGTCAACCCCGGTTGACCTCCCTGCGGGTGTTACATGGAAGGAAAAAGTGCAGTAGCAATCGTGACAACAATTGGAGCCGTGAAGTATTTTCTCTGAGCCTTTTTTCCTTCTGCAGTTGCACCATTCAGCCCCTCCTCTTCCCATTTGGCCTCTGGTGCCCCGCAGGAGCATTCAATATCAGCAGCAAGGCTTGTCTGCAGATGACAGGTCTGACTGCAGGTCATGCAGAGTTGATGTCTTTGCTTCAGCTAGACCATGAGGCTCAGCTGCCTGACACCAGGACGCTCACTTTCTAATCAAAAGGACTTGACACATCTTTCTCTGCAGACCTTATAGGAGCTTAGTCTCTAGCAGTGGTCATTGCGTGCTTTTCACTGTCAGAGGAGGATGGCGATCATGCCTTGGGCACAAAACACGGCAATAGTGTCATACTGTCAGCGGCAGCGCCAGAGACAATAGCGTCAAGTCACAGCCTTCACTTTCTTCAAACAACACGTCGGTGCAGTCAGAGAGAAAAACGGGAGAAAAAGTTCAACCAACAAAACCAGGTTAAGTAATCACAACGGGAACCAGTCACACAAAAGGATGAGTGAGTAGGTATAGGGTTAGGGTTAGGGTTAGACTCTTTCAAGCCTGTGAGTTGGTGCACTTTAAAACAGAACCCACATTCCACCTTAACGACACCGCTCTGGAATTATTATTATGGATTTTGCCGAAGTCTCATGTCCTCACTCCCTGCTGAGAGCAATATACCCCCTACCCAGCACCTTCAGGAGATTTTATTTCGGTGTGGTGCAGCAGGTAAGTGTCTCAAACTATTTTCAACCAGAGCACATGAGCTCAAATCAACACTGAATCCCTGCAGCTCTGATGGAAGAGAGAACTCAGAATTATCCAACTGAAAGGAAAACACAATCAGAGAGGCAACGCATACCCTGCACAATCTGTATACTCCCTTATCAGGAAATGCTCTCTTCTGATGATGATTGGTTACTCTAAATAACTTGTAAATCATGTCTTTAACTCTATTGGCTGCAGAATGTAATGCACTACTTTGCTATATGTGGCATAGTGATATCATGATGAAGTCATTCCTACCATATACTTTATGATGATATGGCTATAGTCCTGTAGGAGTCCTATATAGCAGAGATACCTCGGAGATAGCTTTTGATTGTCTATTTAGCCTTATTATTTACGATGACATCTTGTAAAACTTGCTTTCGGGTCATATTTTTGCTGGAATTGACCTGAAAGTTGACTCAAAAACCCAACAAATATACTGACTGACTTTGGTGAAAATCTGTCCGTGTATTGTTTGAATTATATTGTACATACACACACTCAAAGGGGCATAAATCCTGTTTCCGGCTAGGCCAGTGCGCACGTTGATGACAGGATTAATAAACTACAATGGTGCAACTTGGCTCCTGCAACGTTAAGTTCGACCCAAGTGCAGAAAGCACACCACAGCCCTTATATAGCATAAAGTCTTCTGCCGAGAGGGCAAAGAGACTTCAACTGGCCAACGACATTTGGCAACTGCAACTGCTTTAAACACAAATCACTCTCCTGACTGCTGAAGTGGCAGGACTGACTGAGCTGATGGCTTCCTGGCAGAAATGACGGCAGAGCTCAGGATCTGCAGAGTACACAGATAAACAGGTGTAAAGGATGGGCTACCAAGTAAGAGCAAAGCATTAATGGAAACTATTATTGTGTAAAAATGATCTTACATGTAAAGCGCACTCATGATGATGTGTTGTGCTCATTAGTGAGGCGAACAGTGTAATCCAAAGGCTGCTGTTTGTGTTGTCGCAAGAAAACACTGTTCATCACAGTTTACAAGGTCCTGTTGTGATGATCAAAGCTTCACATAATAGAGAGTGAAAAAAGGAAAAGGGTAGGAAAACACTTAAGTGCAGTGTCTTGCTGCTGTTTAAATTATTGATTTCTTCAGGCTTATTTATGTTGCCTATACGTGCGATGAGATGTGTCCATTTCAATCAATGTAACTGTCACTGCTTACATACCACAAGACGGTTTCTATCTGTAATCAGAGGTGTTGACACAGGGACAGTGAGTCACAGGTGAGGGGTCAACAAGTGCAATGGATTGTAGCGCACATCAACACAACGATATTTACAACATCTATGACAAAGAGGTTGATTCAGGTGTGCGGATAGAAATTTTGGGCCGTGTGAAAGAATACAATACTGGCAACCCCCTCCCCCAATTCTTTTTTTAAATAAAATTAAAAAAAATAGAAATGTGCGCACAGAGAAGCACTCACACAAAGGATGTTTCACCGCTCTGTTAACAATGCAAGCCCTTAGGGGTTACACACCTGCCTCAGCTTCCAGCACACACTGCTGTTTACACTGCTCCCACACGCTCACTAGCTCTTACTGCTTCAAACACACACACATACACACACACACACACACACACACACACACACACACACACACTTATATGCAGGTACACACATAATAATGATCCAGCAGCGCATCCTGCAGTAAATCTAAACAACGAAGGTGCATTAGCAGTATATCACATGCAATACAATATACTTCTGAGACATACATAACGATATAGTGTGTGTGTGTGTGTGTGTGCGTGTGTGAGAAGAGAGAGCGAGAGAGAGGGAGAGAGAGAGAGAGAGAGAGAGAGAGAGAGAGAGAGAGAGAGAGCGAGAGCTTGTCAAACAAAGGGAGAGAAAAAAGTTAAAGTAGGTCCAAAACTGTTGCCATGGGGATTAATGAGATACAAAAGTCTTTAACGTAATCATTATAAGTGTAGACGAGTGTGTGTGTGTGTGTGTGTGTGTGTGTGTGTGTGTGTGTGTGTGTGTTTGTGTGTGTATAGCCGCTGCGACACAAGAGAAATGAGAAATCCTCAGTGAAATGAGTTTAGTTCGAGCCCCCGGCTGCCTCTCTATCTTTGGATCGATGCCGCTTTAAACCAGGACACCGTTTGACAGGGCGGTGGAAGGAGGTCAATAAAACCACACACCATGTACACAAAAGATTTCTGAGCAAATCTGAGTGAAATCAACTTTCTGCATGCCCGTCATTTCACTTCTTAAATCTGAATTCGACTGCTATTTTGGACCAACAGCTGTGGGCAACACAGCTCTGAGAGCAGAAAGAGCAAAGAGGTTGGAAGAGCATGGGGGGGCTCTTGCAGTTTAAACTCAGCTCTACAAAGCCATTAAACGTTTTTCATTATAATGGCAGCCCACCCATTGGTTTATGAACTAATTTTTTGAAGACTTGAGTTTTGCATTTTTTCCAGCACAATCTTAGTTTAATAAAACCAGAAGTAACCATGTTTGGAGGAGCAGGGGATAAGCCTGAGAGCTGAAGGACTCTGTACGCCCGCCAACACCTGCAACCGGCACCCATTGGACGGTACTAGCTGTCAATCACCCCAATGTATACTCTACTTGAAACTGGCGATGATAAACTTCATAGCTAAATGTCTACCGATGTTACAAATCAACTGAGAGGGATTTTCTCATAGACCTCTAAAGCTGATTTATTTTTTTCAACCAGTGGAGTCGTCCGCTGCTGGTCATTCAAGAGATAAAAGGTTTCATGCATTTCTGCATTGGCTTCACTTTCCAGAGTCAAAGTCTAAATTTGGATATAGTCTTTGCTCACAGCTCACTGTTTTTTAGCTTTAATGTTTTGATTCGGTCTCACCAGACCTCAGCAGCATCGTTTCCAGGCGCAGCAAGGAAGCTGTTGGCAACAAAAAACAGAAACAAAAAAAGCTCCAATAAACTCTTTTTGACCCCACAGTTCATTAACTGCTCAGCAACAGCAGGGAAAGGGCACAGCTCGTGAACACAGTGGAGCTCTCAGCAGCTTAACAGCCACATATCGTGCCCAGGACTGGGTGGACAGTTTAGGATCTTTTAGTTAAATGTTTCGGTTTTCTGGTTCAGTCACAAAATCCTGATCAACATTGTTTCCTGATGCGACAAACTGCGGGATGCATAAATTGGAAAACGTTTGCTAACCCATACTGCATGTCACCTTGGTAAATTCACAATATGTTAATGTTGTGTTTACAGCTTGTTCCACTGCCCACTAGTGGTCAGAAATGAATGCAGCCTGTGATATATTAATGCAGCTACTATATGTGAACGTTGTGTTTACAGATTGTTCCACGGATTTTTTTTATGTTCAATCGATTTGTGTCAATGGAGAACACAAGAAACAACCATTTCACAGCTTGTGTGTCTGTCCATCCCAATTTCTCACACCCCTAAAATATGCATGTGCCTGTGCGTGTGTATACGTGTGTGGTTGTGTGTGTGTGTGTGTGTGTGTGTGTGTGTGCGCTCCAAAGTTCGATTAGGGAGTTCTTGCTGTCTCAAATGGGTCAAATTAAGGTTGATCAATAGATTCACAGATCTAGAGGTCGATGCGTCCTCACTGAGGGAGGCATGAAAGCGCTTTTGAAGCTTTCGACTCTCGCCCTCAACCAGTGGATCCGAGAGAAACAAGCATTCATTACACTGGTAGTCACACACTCCGCTGCTACACACTACTAGATAGACACAACTGACCACACGCTCGCTCTAATGGTCCTGCTCCCACCTTCATACATTTTTTATGCATGTGCTCGTTAAGTGTGTGTACTACTATGTGTATGTAATTTGAGTGGGTGGGTTTGAACGTGTGTGGGAGTGCATGTGAATATCCAGAGATAACACTCTGCACAGCATTTATTTAGTCTTTGAAGCCAGTAATTGGCAGCAGGCTCATTGTGAGGGTGAGGAGATGTACACATGTGATGCTCGCATGTGTGGGTGCCTGAATGCGTGAGTCTATCAGCGGCTATTATCTACTTTGATCAATCTAAAAGCATGTTTGAAGCTACAATTGAGATCCAAGCAGGCAATAGATTTGTCCCGCTAGTAATGGCAGAGGAGGGGAAGGCGGTGAAGGGGGGAGGAGAGGAAGTGCACAAGGGAAAAAAACTGGGAAAATAAGAGCCGGAATATGGATAACAGGAAAAAGGCAAAGGAGACAAAAAGAGCAATGGCAGCACGATACAGAGCAGGAAATGAGAAAAGTGTCCTTGGGCCCTTTAGGCTGTACAGGCCACAAAGGTTTGGTCGTATCAGCAGACAGATGAATGGTGAAATGTGTATGAATGTTTCATTCTACCGCTAGATTAGCTGACATTTGAGAATTAACTTAATGAACATGGCCCTAGGACTGGAGGTTAATAGCTACACTGTCTTTGGAAGGATATGATCAGGGATGAGAGGGACAAAAAAAATTACTGTACATACTCAGCCAGGGAACAACTGGAATGGCATCCATAGGTTGGTGCCCCTGTAAGTGTATGAGCCTCTGTGTGAGACACTTAATGTGTATTGTCAAAATGTATTTGCTCTCAGTCTTGCTGCGCAGAGCGAAGCTGTTCTCAGCAGGTCTGTACAATAGCTAGTATTTTATCAAGGCTACCAATGTTAGTATATCAGGACATGCTGTGTGTGGCATCATTTTTCGGTTTCACACAAAGACTGTATAACAGAACGAGGATCAAATAACTATTTAAAACCAAACTAACCCCCCAAAAATGAACACTATAACATACATAATTTATAAAACGCAGACACTGTCATTGAGAAAATATTATTTAACTTGTGTTTAAACTTTGTTTTTATCTTGTTACACTTCCGATCTGCTAACATGGGGGGGGTTATGATCTATAGTGCAGCAAAATATTTAGGTCAATTTAAGTCAAAGATTTATGTTATGAGAAATGCTTAATGGATTTTAAATCAAATTTTGTCTGGATTTCTACAAATCAAACTACACTGTGCAGGGTATAGACTTTCTATACATCAGGATGCTGGTAAGATACTGTATGTAGGTAGTTTTTGAACCAATGCTTCTTATAGGCAGATAATTGATTGCTCAGACGCACAATGCTGGTAACAGGTCTTATGCCATTCAAACATAAAATCCTTCATGATCTAGATAAAGGAAAGGGACGCCAGCTGTCCTCTGCCATTTTACCATGACCGGATGGCATTAGTTCTGATTAGGTGGTGGTTTGCTTTGCGCATTTATATAATGTAATGTTTACTAACAGAAGTTGTGTGCTCACCATTTCAAAAACAATATGTTAATCATGAGCTGTCATGTGATGTTATGCGTGCAGTTCAAATATAGCCACAGTAATACATTTAATTCAACAGAGTGTCCAGGCATGTTTCGTCAACCAAACATAATAGAAACTGTATCAAATAGCCTTTATCCAGCTGGAGGATTGTAAGTCTCGCTTTAAATGGCTCTGGCAATTTGACAAATCTCAAACTGTGGCTTTAGATAATCCCCATGATTCCCATGTATGCAATTTCATAATGCATATTACACGTATGGTGTTACGCAACATACAGTCAGCATAATCTTCTCCAAGCTTTCTATGGATATGCTTTGTTCACGCACACGCATGGACTGTGCTCTCTGAGAGCACAAGTCATGTTGCAGATGTTAGTATCCGGTATGTGCTGCCGTTTGTTTGTCTTTTTGTGTGTGTGTGTTTGTGTGTGTGTGTGTGATGTTGAGGGATACTGGCAGCACAGTGCTCAGAATTTCATCCCTTGCTAATGGCACACACAGCGAGGATAGCAGAGAACCTGAGGGAGCTAGCAAGCTAAATCACATACACACAAACACACACACTTATGCATAAATAACAGGCATAACAACATTTAAATTGAACATACTCACAACAATGTGCCATGAAGGCTGTTCAATAATGTACCTTGACTTTTCCTTTTTGCTATAACACACACACACACATTCACACACACTTCTGTGCAGGCTGTTCATTTAAGTGTTATTTTTCTGCTGCAGGGCCCTGATGACACACACATGTACACGCGCACAAGCATGCACACACACACAAAGCCATCCTAAGGGAACCTCAGTTTTTTGAGTTTGTTTCACTACCCTCACCCGAGACGCCTTCACACCTCCACCCAAAGCTTCCCTCCATTTTGATGTCACGTCCATTTGGCTGCAGCCGAGGCATTAATGCCAAGTGACAAAGAGTTGTAGCTACAAACCGCAAGAGGAATCGAGATTTTAGGGGACCAGCAATCACTTTATATACAAAGATTCACCAGCAGCGGATTTAGTCAAGCTGACTTGTTTTTGCATCTGCGAGTTCATGGTAAATGCCAGTGACAACAACAGTAACAACAGGGAACTGGGAGGTTTTCTAAGAGGACGACATAAAAACTAAATGCTTCTTTTGCTAAAACAAGGGCAGTTGTACTTTACCTCAGTATAGTACCAATACACAACAATGTTAATAATAAAGAATTGCATACTCAAGCAGAAGTACCTAAGATGTAGAAGTGCAGTATAGATATAGTTGAAAAAAATAGTATTAAACACAGAATAAAATCAAATAGAATATACTAAATACCATATCAGAACAATTAGAAACAGACACAGAAACTTATAGTTGTAGCATTACATCAACAAGTGATGTAAGTAGTTCAAATGCAATAGACAATCTATTATAAACAGTATATGACATGGTACAGTATAAAATGTGATGACTTGCTGTGTAGTCTTCTCTCCGTCTATCACTCTCTACTCCACCTCTCTATTTTCTCCTGATCCCTGTTTCTCCATCGCTCGCCCTCCAGCTGCACTGCCTCGTCACCTCTCTCCTCCAGCTTAGAAATAAGTGCACATTACAAGTCCTTTGGCCCCTCGCTCAGCCACAGTCATAAAGAGCTGGCACTGTCCTGCCCTCTCTCTCCTCCACTTCTTTAATTTCAAAAGTAAATACCCCTGTGGTGACGAGAAATTACTGCTTTTTTAGGCAAATGCCAAAAATTGGCGCGTGTGTGTGTGTGTGTGCGTGTGCGTGTGTGTGTGGGCCGGCGAGCGTTGCCAAGAAGCAGTACAGTTTGATAACAGAGCAGATGGATAACACGACTGCTTTTGATTTGTTTGTGTTCAGGAAACGGGAGCGACAGAGCCGTGGCAAAACTAATGAAGTTAAATGGAAGCGAGTCTTTCATTAGCCCAATGCTTTCCCGTGTGATGAAGCTCCACACTGCCCTTTCTTTTTGTTGTTTTCATTTCACAGGAGCAGCGCAGAGAGGCGGCGAAAAAGGCTTCCACGTCCCGAATGTATTTCCAAAAGAGATCATTATTTTCGAAAAGAAAGGATAAAAAACGGCTTTATTATCTGGTTTACGCCGACACCAGTGCACACTTAGTGGCTCAGAGAGGACACAAACTTCCACATGCATGCAGACAAACCATGAAACCCTGCACATTGAAGCGGAGTATAAAGAGAAATGGCCCTGAATTGTTTGGCTTTTTGCACAGCAGTGGCGTGTGAGTGCTCCAAAAAGAGATAGAAAAGCTGGAGATGTGCATTGAGTGTGTTTGAAAGAGGGGAAAAAAAACGAAGGGAATGAGAGAGGAAATAGCATGACAGCAGAGTGGATTATGGGTATTTAAGCGGGCCTGACGTCCACTCCTGCCTGCTACATTTCATTTTCTGTTGTTTTTCCCGCCAATCGCTCCTGTGATTCTCATCCGTCCTTTAATCCAATTAGTAAAATCACCATACACGACAATACTTTATCCACACACACAAACGCACACACACACGTAAACCCACAAAACCACCCGGTCCGATGAAGCTGACACTTGCAAAATTTCACAATCACACATGCGTGCACTCGTGAACACACCGTCACACACATCGCATGCCGAGACCCCCCCTGCGGTCATGCATGCAACGTAGCTGGACAGCTTGTGTGTACGTGTGTGTGTGCGTGTTGAGTCTTATCAGATTATATAAACCAGGTTTGGGTTTATGCTGCTGTGCCAGATTATGCACCAACAAAAATAAGAAGAGGAGGCTGCCTGGACAGGAGAAAGACAGAAATAGCAAAAGGAGAAAAGACAAGAGCGAAATGGACGAGCAAAGCAGGAAAATTAAGAAAATGTTAAATTGAAGTTTCGGGACAGAGTCAGACCTCTGATGATTGAAGGGGACCTGGCAGGTAGAGAGTAATAAGGACATATGGGAGAAACTGACAAAGACGGAGGGGAGGTGAGGCATCAGGGCAGAGGTAGTAGAGAGCTCACGAGTGTAGCGACAGACAGAGAATGCAGGTGGGCACAGGGTGAGGAGAGAATAATGAGAAACAGAGGTGAGAGAGAGGAAGAAAGAAGAGAGGTTTCAGGGATGTGAGAGAGAGAGAAAGAGAGAGAGAGAGACTGATAGAGGAGAAGATGTGGGAGTGGGAGTGTAGACGAGGGGAGGAAAAGAGACAGAGGGAAGGAAATGAAAGTGACAAGAAAAGAGGAGGAAGGTGAAATACAGAAACAATAAATCGCAATAAATCAAATGAACAATGTCAATTTAATAATTTCTGCATAGAGCAGATATGTGACGGTGCCACATTGTTATTAGGGTTGGAGGTTGCTTCACTTATTAACTCCCTGGGATATATAATATAATATATCAGGAAAATGTCTCGCTATGAAATTAGATTTTTAAAAGGTGCAAAGATGAATATCGAATATGGATGAAACGACAACTGTGTGGGTAATATGAAGAGTTCACGCCTGAAAGCCAAGGATTCAGAAGAGACGTTTAAAATCAAGTATTTTCGGGGGGGGGGCTCTTTGTGCATCAGTGCGCAGTGTACTTCTGCTTTCAAGCACCCAACAACATATTATATATTTTGCCTATTGGGAATTACTTGTTACTAATTGATTCATTACTCTGTTCAGTGACTCTAAGGCCTGTCTCATGCACCTGATGCTCCACCTGTTGAGTGTTGCACTGAATTCCTGTTTGGCGATAGAGACACAAAAGATTGAGTAAAGCTTGAACGTTTAATAAGTGTTACATTTTTCCACAGAACTGGACTGTAGGCTGAAGTCTGAACATGAAAACCAACTGCTTCATCTGAAAAGGTTTATGGCGAGAGACGAACAGCCACGAGCTGAACTTTGGGATGTAAAAGAGGGAGGGGGAGACAGAGGAGAGGAGAAAATGAAAGAGTGAAAGCAGCACAGAGAGGGCGGAGAGGGAGAGACGAGAAGAAATAACAGGGCAGAGAAGGGAGGGGAAATTCAGAGGGAGCCAGACGCACAGAGAGAGAAATCTGTCAGGAAATAAATGTATGCTTGAGAAACAAGTGCTCCATCCGTTTGACAACCAGTAGCCACTCCGAAGACTTATTTCTCCTTAAAAAAACTGCCTCCGACATCTGTCTTCTTCACATGATGTTACCCATTCAGAAAAGCTTAAAAGGTCAATGCATTTTTCATCCGTGCCCGTTTTCACAGACGACTGGACACGTCTGCGATGGCCCATTTGGCCACTCATGAAGTCAAAACAGCAGATTGTGCCGAAGCTGGCCGCGGACACCAACTGAGAAAAGGACAGACGCCTTTTCTTTTCTTCACCCACCCCCCCCTCATGTCTGTTCCTCCGACCTCCACTAATCATGACCACCTTAGTCATTTCTCTCCTCTTAGCACAGTCTCATGCTGCCAAGCATCACACCAGCCCTGCGATGTAATTTAAGGCAACAACAACACCGCTGACAACAATAATAACATCTCCACGACAGTCTGCCCTGTGAGTCATGGCACTGGCACCGACACACAGACAGATTCACAGACACGGCGACCACCTCTCTCCCACACGCTGTCACCAGTTCAAGTGTGTGGCATATGCTGAGGTTACTCCTCAAACAAATGGCTCTCCTTCACCTTGGGATTTCTATTCTTGGCGGCGGCAGGAGGAGCCGGTCTGCATATCAATGTCCGGCTCATCAAGTGTGTGCGCGCGTCTGTTTGGAAGTTGACATCTGTCAGATTTAGGTTGCTCTGTGTTGACCTGTGTGTGTGTGGGTGTGTGTGTGGGTGTGCACATTGTTTTATCTTTGAGCCATATAAGACCTGTTGCGTCATATGCGAGCTTCTCCCTTTAGACCTTTGCAGTCACCGTTTTCGTGACATGACACTGTTTTAGAGTGTGTCTGTGTTTCTGTGCCGATGAAAGGAGGGGCACAATACATATTTAGGCAATCTGCTGCAGAATCCGACAAAGACAAATGGACGTAGTGGTGGGTCGGGAGGTTAAACCTTCACCTGCTGTGGATAAACGTCTGTGGATGAGGAGATTATTATTTTAATGTCTGAGATCTGTTTGCTGACAGTGGCTCTTCACCTTTAAATCCGTGTTTATTTCCAGTCAGTGAATAAAGGGGAATATACTGGGAGAGGAGTGTTGTACAGTTCTTTGTAGAGCACTCACTTATCCCACCACTTGATGATGGAGACTTCTGCTGAAACACATGTGGGCCTTTTTGAGTGGAAATTGTTTGGCGCCTGTCGAGTGATAGAAACTTCATCAACGCGTCCAATTGCTCGGGTTGAATCCTCTGGAGGATCTCCTACTGTGTTCTCACCTGGGCTCATTTGGACATAATCCAGTTTTAGTTTTAACAGGGGGCTGGCAGAAAAAGCTCAGGAGGAAGTCTGCAGCAAACCAACTTGTGAGATTTGTGTTCTCGCACACAGCCCCCTAGGAGACTGTCCAGAGTTCAGTGCATGTCTAATGTTGCTGGAATAGTTTTAAGAAGTGGATTTTTCCTTTAACACTCTCTGCAACCACCCTTCACCTGCCGTCTCAGACATTAAACGCGATTGCATTAGGAGTTTACACATGGCGTGTGATAAATGCAGTGAGTTCAAACACTGACTTTTCGCCAAGACTAAGGCAATACTGCAATATCTCCCTGTCCTGTCTCTGATCAAGCTCCTTGGTCCTGGTCAATATCGGGATTGAGAAAAAACGCTGTGTGCTGCATTCAGCGCTAGAGGCTATTAAGGACTCTGTTCATCATTAGTCGCTTTCCCTTTCAAGGACCGATCGGGCGCACGAGTGAGCAAGGGCCAAATCACTCTGCAGTGCAAGTGCGATCACCGTTGCTACATTGGAAACTGCTGTCCGGCTTGGAAATGGCACCGTTTGGCAATTAACTTGTCAAAGTGAATCCCTGAAGTGACGCTTTGGGAGCGATTGGAAGCTGATTGGGATGATTGATGTGTGGGGGGCCAACCTGTTTGTCCCCACGAGGGAAATCAGGGTGATATTAGGTCGGCACTACTTATCTTATATTTTGTTTTTGTTTTAACTCAGAGGGTGTTTCCCAGCAGTCTCCGGATATACCAGATGTCATGCTGTATTTTCTTGTTTTACGGCTGAATTTAACAAATGCACATGCTGGCACGCGTTATAGACCGAAATTTTATAGTTTAAAGAACTGCCCCTTGGCCTTCATTCTCAGAACGCACTGCGACAGTGAAGGCCTGACTAGGTGACTTTGTGCCGTAGTCACAGAGGCCATGAACACATATATCACTGTCCTCACATTCATTTGTTAGAGCGATTTAATTAATAAACTTGTAGCAAGGAGGCCGTGCTTTAAAGCTCCAGGGGCGGGACTCGCAGCTGATGCAGTAAGATTAAAATGCCTTTTGAAATGATTCTGATTAAACTGTAGTCCAAACTGATTGAAGGAGATGGAGTGTTGGTATCAAAAATGTAAATCAAACCACTGCTTTAGTGCAGGAGGCCTTACAGGGAACCTTAGAAAATATAACGGTAGTTTGTGAAAGATTTAAATGTGTCACGTCCAAGGACCATCTACCACTTCTGACTACAGCCCCTCCTCAACTAGTCAAAATACCCTCTCACATCAGATAAAATCTTGCTTTTGTCTGCAATGGGAATGGACCCTTCAGTAGGCACAGATTTTAATTAGCTCCAGTTCCATTCGGGAGTGATGGAAATGCGACGCCCGGGTGAATGCAGTAATTTGGAAAGACAGCAAGGTGAGAGAGCGATTTAGTTGTCGTGAAGTCGAACATGACGCACCGGGGTGGGAAAAAAACAGAAAAGCAATCTGCTCTAAAGTCGATGGGAAAATAATCAATCCCCTTTTGTAGTGGGTTCAACTACCCGCTTATTTTGGTGTAAAAGAGGCACACAACAGGACACACCCACAACGGTGGGCTGTGTAAATAGAATCAATCATGCAATTGCTGTAAAAACCTACAAATAAAAGTAGTTCCATCGATCCATTATCAATACTGCTTATCCTCTTGGGGGTCGCAGGGGCTTACATTGGGCGAGAGGCTGGGTTCATCGGCAACCAGGATTCGAAAAGGGAACCTCCTTGCTTGCTGCTTTCCTTTATTGTGAAATGTAATTTTTCCCCTGTTCCTTCTTCATTAGATTTATTTTTCTACTCTCCTTTCATCATCTGCCCACTGCTGCGCCGTTCACAACACACGGCATCTATCTCCAGGGCCAAAAACAACCCCCCTTCCGCCCTGTCAACACTACTAACAACATGCAACACACACGCACACACGCAGGCACACACACACACACACACACACACACAAACACACTTGAGAGAAGAGGATTATGACCGATAGGACTTTCCTACCCCCCCCCCTCCCCAGCAATCGGACAGACACACCATGCTGACACTAGCGGGATCCCTGGGTTCAGCAACCGGTAACAAGCGCACAAATAACCCCAGACCGAGTGCCAGTGATTCACATAACCAGATTAACTTGGACAGGAATAGAGGCGGAGATGCAGGTCAAAGGAAGTGAGTGTGTTGTTGAAGTCATTAATGGATTAGATGAGGATACACTCACAGGTAAGGACAGGAAGACACTGACGGCAAGCGGGTCTTGGATATTTTGGGTACTGGCATGAATACAATGAGACTTAGTCAGTACACAGGCCGGCACTTATTGTGCCTGTATACAAAACACACGCAAACCTAGAGGCGGACTATAAATGTGACAGCTCGACCAAAATCAACGTCAATATTGACATTTCTGGGATTAGGCCGCTCACAAAATAATGAATAAATGCATGGGCTTTAACTTCCTGACACCTGGTTATTGTCTGCAGTCGTATACAGTCACAGATCGCCCGGGATGTAAAAGTGAGCAGATGGACGACCTGTACAGAGAACCCAAAGCAAACAAATAAAAAGATACACAGAGCAAAGACATAGAGTGGGAAGTCGTCCGTTTAAAAATGTAAGCTCTGATGGAAATTCAGACGGAATCATCAAGTTGTTTGTATCAGGAAGTTTTCTTCATCAGGCCAACAGAGGTTCACTTTTTAGAGGCTAGAGAATCAGAAAACACTGGAATAAACATCTGACCCGGTGCACGAGGGTCAAAGCATCGCAGCCGCTTTAAACACAAAGATTCCATCTAGCTGACGTAAACTGAAAAATGGTTTGAGTTATGCAAATTGATGTTTAGCCCACATTTTCCTGAGACAGCTTGGGTCCTTGAATTATTGAGATGGCGACATATCTTTAATTTATTATTCATCATTGTTGAAAAAAGTCCCCATAACTATCGTCACGCTGCCATTGGCTCAGCTATCGCCATAAAACCACCACCACCACAATCATCATCATCATTACCTCATCCGTTATCATAAACACCTCACTTATTATAATCATAAAATAGTATCAATCAAATCCTCGTAATCATCATTACAACTACAACCATTTGCCATTATCATCGTAATTGTCATCACAATCATTTTCATCATCGTCATTAACCCTGTTATCTTCATCATCATCATCACCAGAGGTATGCACGCATCACCATCTTCCTCATAACCTTTTATTCTCACTAAGAATCTTTTAATCTTCATCATCTTCATAACCATCATCATCATCATTTATATTTTACTGTCATCATTTTGATCTCCTTCATCATCATCATCCAGTCTCAGCAATCATCATCATCGAAACTACAACCAGCAGCAGCAGCAGCATTTTTACTGTTTTTATTTTAACACACATTGTTTTAATCTTCTTCATACTCATGCTGTCCCTCTTCCGGCTATCATCATCTAGACTACCATCATCATCATCGCATATAATTGTGTTAATCTTAATCACCTAATCCCTTCTCTTCCTTATTTCTCTTCCTTATTTCCCTCATAAGACGCACAGAGTTCACTGTCCGTGCAGTGTATTCCATAAGGCAGTAATTCATTTCAACATAATTCGATTACAGTTATATCCCTTCCTGCCCTGCACCCTGACCCTGCGCACTCCCTCCATCTCTCACCCTGTAACCTAACCCAGCACCAGCTCCCCAGCCTGCACGGTCCACGACCCCGTTCGACCGGGATACAGTCCTGCAACTGAGGGGAAATATCACGGATGATCTGCCTCCAGCGGAGACAGCTCCCCGGTCAGGATCCCTGGTTTACGCACATACACTTTGCCTATTTTCTCAGCGGACTGCGCGCCGGAGAAATGCTTAATTGGACCGGTACTGTTGGTTTCGTCTGGACGTGCATGGGGCAGGGGCTCAGTGGTGTCGCACACATCTGACCGAGAGAGAGAGAGAGAGAGAGAGAGACCCCCACCGGTCCCGCATGTCTGCCCGGTGTCTCCATCAGCTCACCCTCCGCCTGATCTACACCTGTCCGCTCCGAGCTCCGTCTTTACGCACGAACCGATCCGCGCAGAGCCACCGCCAGCCGCACGGCTCGGACAATGCAATCATCATAAATGCGCGTTAATAACAGAGGTAATACACACGTTTGTTTGCGTCCTCTCACCGGTTCGGCGCTGTGGAAGAAGCCCGCGTCTGGATCCGTTCATTCATTCATTCACGCACTCATCCCTCCATCTGTTCATCCTTCGCTCCGTTCAGTCCCTCACTCAGACACCGAATAAACGAGCGAGCACGCGCACTTCATCCGCTGGCTCGCTCGCGCGTTATTTCAGCGTCCCTCCCCCCTCCCTCTCTCTCTCTTTCTCGCTCTCTCTCTAGTGGTTAAGGATGGGGAGGAAAGAGAGAGAGAGAGAGAAAAAAGAGATTGAGGGAGGCTGAGGAAGGACGAGCTGATGTGAGCAGGAGAGGAGCGATCATCACTGGGCTAGACGTGTGTGTGTGTGTGTGTGTGATGGGGGGACACTCAATGAGTGTGAAACAAAGAAGCATGCATGACCAGCAGCATCACCCATAGGAGTTGAAAGAAGAGAAGAGAAGAGAAGAGAAGAGAAGAGAAGAGAAGAGAAGAGAAGAGAAGAGAAGAGAAGAGAAGAGAGGAGAGGAGAGGAGAGGAACAGAACAGGAGAGAGGCACCAACCATGAAGCACAAACTTCCTATGGGGACCTTTTGTCCCTCAACTCCCCTTCACTGCTCTGTTTCTCATATTATCAGATAAAGGCATGAAATACACCCCCCCCCCCAAAAAAAACAAACTGTGCTTATAACACTTGAATTAACTAATCAATTAAGCTACATAATAAATAATGAATGTGGAGTAACATGGAGAAAGTAGACAACAATTACTACTACTAACACGATCATCAGAGACAATTCTCCTCAAGATCCCAACTACCTGGACAGAGAGCTGTGTAAATCTGTGTTGTTCTGCCATTAAACACATGAATGAGCTGCATTTTAAAAACTGTTTAAAATCAGTATTTCTAGAACATTGTTCTCGCTTTACGCGTGTGATCTTATTTCCATTAATTCACTTTAGCCAAAAATTCCTGTTTCTATATTTGTTTGTTGGTTGTATGGTTGGTTGGTTTATGAAAGACGCAGTTCAGGGAAGAAAACTGTACATTTTTATGTGGATCCGGATCAGGGGGCAGATACAGGAATTTCGCTTTCTTTATCATTTCATTTAACATTGGGTGTTTTCAAGATTCTCTCTGATTTCGCAGAGAATATTCCAATATCTTGATGAAGAAAAACATCAAGGATATTTCGGGAACTGAAAAGGAGTGTGTACAATTTGGTGCAGGTTGATTGGACTTTTGGGGCTTGGCAATAGGTTCTCTACTGAGTGCCATTATATTTTTGTGCGCGTAATTGATCCCTGCTTGTGTTTATGTTTGAAACCTTTTCCCTTCATTGCTGCTAATCTTGACCAGGACTTTGGGACCTTCCTGGTAAATAAAGGATAAATAAAATCCATATTTATCAGAGAAAAGTTCAAATATCAGTATGAAGAATCCAAACTCTAAACAGACAAACACTGTCACTGTGAACGAGTTTCACTACAGACCCAGAAATATGGCGTTAGGAATTTACTTGTGGATTTATTAAGTGCTGCTCTGCCTCACCTCGCCTCACCCCTCCAGAGAGAAGGAGGTGTTGAAGGATGGAATCAGAGAGTAAGGAGCAGACAGAATATTGTGAAAGGGGCCGAGGAGAGAGGACAGAGGCCTTGAGGACAAATGAGGAAAGGAGGAGGTAGAATGAAAGGCGACAGGGGAGATGAGTGGGATGGGTGAGGCTGTGAAGGAGCGGGCAGAAGGGAGAGGAGCGCCGAGGTCGGTGTAAATAATGAGGGAGAGCAGTAGTTTCACATTATCGCTTTTTTCGACACAGTTGATCAGAGTTCTGTCTCGGCGTAAAGGCCATGCTTCACGCCGCAAGCTAATTTACACCCTGAGGGGACACCATCACTCACTCTCTCACACAAACACACACGCAGACACACACATAGACCCAACCAGCTAACGTTGAACAATTCCAGTCCAACTCCTACGTACGCAGAGAGAACGCAGCAATCATCCACATCAAATTGTGTTCCAGCTCAACGCATAAGTGGGAATGCAAAGCTGGACAAACAAGCACACGTGCACACATGCACTCACAACATGACAAAAATATGCATGAACAAGCAAGAGCACATAAGCACATGCGTACACGCAGATCCCAACGCATCCATTTTGCCTTTACATAGTTTTCTATATATTAACCACAGTCCATGAACATAACAGAGGATTCTGTTTATCTTTGTGCATGTAACATCAAAGCACTTAATTAATGAACAAGATACTGTGTTCGAACATCGGGGAATAAATACAAAGGCAAAAATATCACATGCTCTTTCAGGGTCTTCTTGTAACTTTCATTAGCCCTGTCCGTTGGTTGGTTGGTTGGTTTATCAGCAGGATTAAACTAAATCTACAGAACGGACATGGGCCAAGAGAGAAGCTGTTCAATTTTAGGGGAGAATATTGTTTTCACCTTCTTTAACAATTGGAAAATGGGATGACATTTTCATCAATTTCACAGAGAACAATTAATAGATTAATGGAACATGTATATTAAGGGGACTGATATCTGTCAGTGTGTGTTATTTGGTGCTGCTCGTTTGAATTTAATGGGATTGTTGGGCCTCTGCCGCAGCATGTGCTCTCCTGAGTGTCAATCATGTGTCTGTGAAACGTCCATTTGTTTGTGACTATTGTCATTCACGGCTTAACACACATTTGGTGTTTCAGTGAGTTCTTCTGACAGCAGGATGGTGTTTGCAAGACTGCCTCGAAATAAACTACAGTGACAAACAGTACAATGTTGTGCAGGCTCTGTGACACAGTGGAAATGAGGGTGTCAAGCTCTCCCTAATAATTAGTAAAACCCATAGGCCGAATAAAAAGATGGATGACATAATAGCTTTGACAAATGAAGCCAAAGACTCTCAAAGTAACATGTGAGGGCTGGCTGTAGTGTAGGTCATAAACCCTGCCTACTCCATGTAAGTGGAGGGGACATAGACCAAACTAAAAATACACATTAAATACATTTTTCTCAAAGATGGTTTCTCTCACTTTAAGTAATTGTTATCAAACTGATGTTTATTCAAGTTTGGATTTAATTTGTTGTTAGATGCTATCAAAACAGGGTGAAATGTATTGATTGACAGCTGAGACTGACTCATGATTGGTCACGCCCCAGTATTGGTGGGACCATCCTTAGCTCCATCCACTAATCACTACAACACCTTTCTGAGACTTTATTCAGCAATTACAGCAAATACAATGCATCTTAAAAAGGGAATAGAAGAAACAATACACAAAAATAAGCTTGATTAAAACAAGTACGTAATACTTCAAATTCAAATAACGACAACAAAAGGCTTCAAAAAAGTCAATTAACAAAAGTCAAAAGTAAAGAAATACATCTAATTCAAGGTCCCAGCATCTTTTTCCGTCTACTATAGCGTTACTCCTCATGCCATTCCTTTCTCCTGACTAACTCTTCCACATTTCCTCTTCTCTCAGCTCAGCCTCACAGCATTACACATTCGGTGCCTATTAACCCTCCCCCATCACCTCGTCATGTGTGTGTGTCTGTCAGCCTCCATATTCCCAAACAAACCACAGTGATATCTTCAGAGGAAGCTCCACGTCTACCCAGTTTCTATGGCAATGGGAGAAAAAGTGGAGCGTTGTGTCTTTCCACTGTAACGTAGCTGAGACCGATGAACGTACCACGATGCATTGGCATGTTTGAAGGCAGCATTGGGAGCCATCTCTGCCTGGAGGATAATTGCAGTTTGCAATGAAATATTAACTGGGTTCTTTAGCATCCCACTTGTGAAAGTGTAAAACATTGATTACAGTCCTGTTTTCTTTATGTGACTGTAATGAGACTTGTTTGAGTTCCCTGTGAACTCAGTCCTAAAACATTATGTAAAACATTAAAACTTTAGTGTAGCTACATCTAAAACCACTGCATATATATATATATATATAGAGCATGCGCCTACACACTCTATTTCAGAAACTCTGGAGACCATTTATCATTTTATTATGTCCACTAAATCACCCTCCTTGTTACTACAGGCTAGCAAACTAGCTCTAATTAGAGATGCACTGAACGGGAACAATGTAACACTCCCTTCACCAGTTAAGCTGTCTGGCTGTGGATGCCCACAGCCCAGCTTCTCATTTCAGCAGCGAGAAAAAGCTCTTATCTGATCGCAAACTAATGGTGAGGAACATTAATTACATCCAGACAGCAGCCAACTGATGTTTGGTCCTGTTGCTCCATCTTAGCCTCAGTCAACTAACCACCTACTGTACCTCTACTAATTCCACAAACATCTCTCTGTATGTGGAACACATATCTCCTGAACCTTTAATCGAATCAACTTCACACTTGGAATGTCTATTCAAAATTGCCAGAGAAAGTGCAGTATCTGCGATTTGGACACACGATACATTCAATACTAATAGAAATTGGAATAACAGGCGACCAGCACTCTGTAACCGTGGGGCCGGGGCAGTGTGCCTTCAGTCTGCTGAGCGAGTTGAACATGTCTTCTTGGATAAACAGCTTCAAAAACCGGGTCAAACCGTGGATCATAAATCCCCACTAAATCATTTTGATAATTTGATTATTTTAATTTCAATTTATATGAAAAGAGACAGGCTGACACGTGACAGGTGCTGTTCTCCATCATGTCTATAGCATTCACAGAATCACTTCCTGACCCATACTGCAACCCTACACCAAGTTTCTTGTAAACCGTTCAACAGTTTTTGTGTAACCTTGATGACAAACCAAAAGACAAGTGGACAGGGGTGAAAACATGAAACAAAGTCTTTTAGTCACACATCCTGTAGTTGGCTCTACACAAAAGCCAATTTCTTCTTCACACTGATTTGGCGCATGTTGCTGTTCCTTATCGATATACAGGCCTAATTCCTCTCCATTCAACGTACCTATAAAAAACAGTGCAACACGCATGCTGTTGCATTGTGTTCTGTTGCATTGTGTTCTGATGTCTAACACGTGTTTCATTTGAACCACCATTCATTTGTTTTGCTGTGTGTAGGATTATTTTAAAGATTAGTGTGACAACAACCATAGCGAGAATGTGTGAGACAGGCTAGAGAAAAAAAGGACACAAAATCCCAAGGCTCCTACATGCTGGAAGACTTTTTGAGTTGGTCATCTGTCCTTGGTCCGAATGCCCTGGAGCGGACAGTAGTATGTTGGATGACCATGGAGGCCCTGAGATATATCAGGCTTTTGGATCCAGCCCCTGTAATCCCCAAAGCCAGAGCTCTTGGAGCTGAGCGTGGTGTCCACGGTCTCCAACTGTAAAAGCAGTGGGTCGTTATCGAGGGACACACTGTCCTTAAATCTGAAACCGTTGCTAAGCCCCACCGGGGTCTGAGGGGAGAGAATGAAGACCAGAGGTGATTCTACAGCTGTCAAAAGCACAAGGCTGAACCCCTGCAGCATAAACTCATGAGAGCGATGGCTCTCGATAAGCATGCATCTGAAAATGAGCAGTTGCTGGGGGGCGTGGACCGTCCACATCTATTCCATCCAACAATAGCCTATACTTATTTATCCTTAAGGGTCAGGAGGGCTAGAGCGGACATTTCTCAAGAGATGGGGTAAACGCTGGGTACCCATCAGGGCTGACATACAGAGACTGCTTTCATGCTATCATGCCATTCTAGCTAAAGAAAAATAAATAAAAACCACAAACCAGGTTCACCAGCTCCCTTTGACTCCGCTTTCATATCAGAGCAACCACAGTTCAGCAACACCGTCCCAAGTTAGCAAGCAGAGGTTTGGTAGACGTACCAAACACATTCAAGAGACCATGAACTTCCTCCTCTGACACTTCACACTATCTATCTTTTTAAAGCCAAGACCTCACAAAAAATATTTTTTATGTAAAAAGCACAGACTGACTGTATTTCACAATAAATATTACCAAACGTGTGCTTCTACTTTCGTTCTGCAATCACTTTCACTTCTTGAAAATACGATCATTTCATGTTTTCATAAGGGCATCATAAGGTTCAGAGACATACTCAATCACAAATACCAGCTCACATTAGTGGTGTTAGTTTGATGCGGCGTATTGTTGGAAAGGAGCCGGTGTGATTAGAGAAACTATCTTCAGTAAATAAAGGCTAATAGAGGCAAATTCCCCAAATCCCATTGCAGAATCCTCCAGGCAGTCGGGGGAGACGGCTAAAAAATTGGACATGATTACACAGCAGCTCGCTAATCAAGCCATTCTGCTTTATCTCCATGCTTACAAGGCATTGTTGCCTCCTGATTATTCACGAGCCACCTCAGACCCTCTGTGTCAGGCCACCAGAGCTATTGTATGTCATGCCGAGCGCAGTCCACGGGGGAGACGTGAAACAGAACCAAATGATGATGAGCACTGCGAGCTAATGAGCTTTGATCATTTGAAAGGGGAGAGGTGAGCGCCGCAGCCACACTACACTACGCCTCTCTCACACCTGCTGAAATATGCAGGGTGATACATCCTCACCCGCTTGTACATACATCCACAATCCTGCCAGGACACATGAAACCACACGAATGGATCCAGAATCACATAAACGTTGTTAGTTGTCTGTCCACCAGAGGTTGTTTTAGCAGTGACGGCCATGATACGCATGCATCAAAGCATCTGTCGCTGTGGGGCTCTGGCCATTAGGCACATCGTCAATCACAACAGGAGTCGATTGCTAAATGCTTACGTGACTCTGGGACCGACTGTTGTCAACTATAAACAAACCTTCACACGCTCGATATACTGTAGCATTCAAGGCTGTGTCCACTCACCAAAACAAACACACACACACACACACACACACACACACACATTGTAGCAGCTACATGCATTCAAAGTGAGTGACTCGCCAACATGATACACAGGAAAACACACACACACACAGAGTCAGATGAGATGAGATGTGGACTACTTCCATCAGCATGCTGGGTTATTGATCAGTGTTGAAATGGAGCCGCTGATTAATCAGGGGGCAGAAACCAATCAGATCCATGACGGACACACAAACACACACACATTTAGAATCCCTGTGTATCCTGCCAGATCTCACTCTGATCTGTGAAAATGTAATGCACTCTGGAGGCCAGATGGTGCCTGCATTCACTTTTTTTTGTGAATGTGCAGAGTTTGGGTCTGGAAGCCTTCTGGACACTGTTTCCGGTTTAAGCAGGCTAAGGACGACCGCAGGTAAACAGTCTATGTGAAAGTAAAAAAGGTGGAACACATATATTGAAATGTATTTGTCATCTGCCTTCTAATTTATCTTGATTCATATACAGCAAGTTGTTAATAGAGATTAGCTCAAATATCGCCTGGACCTAAAATACCTACAAAAAGTGTAACTGTCTGTGTTTTGTGGAGAAGAAACTCTTGTCCTGGATATCAACTGTCTACACCAGAGGCCCCAGAATATTGGCTGTATCCCCCAGAAGCGAGTTCATCATCAGATGGGCTCACAGATTCCTAAAGGCAGCCCTGCGCTGTCATCTGAGCAAACGTCAAAATCTGTGATCAACACAGCCACAATGGAAATATCTTTTGCCAAACCATGTCTGAGCTTTGTCTCCACTTCGGCAGTATATTGTGTAATTTGAATATAAAAACTAAAAAGGGGAAGTTGCTGCAAATAAAGTTTGACTACCGTCATCAGTGTAACTGTGAGAACATCCTGGAGTTTTGAAGCGCGTGTGGGAATCTGCAACTCCACCCAGAGATCTCAGACCAAATCACTCTGTGGATTACACCATACATGTTTGAAAAAACGCACACACACATGCACACACACACACACAAACACACACACACACACACACACAGGGTTAAACAGCATCCTTATAAGTATTGACTTCCATTCATTGAAGGCAGCCTAAACCAACCAAAAGGGCATCACTCATCCTAACCAGGACCTGAGAAATGATATTTTGCCTCAGAAGAACCAGTCCTAAAGTGGGAGCAAAAATGGACACGCATGCACACACAGACACACACAGAGAAAAACTCTTAAATTGTCACCTGACATAAAATCATGTTGTAATTTTATGTGTACTTTACTTGCTATAAAAAATATATTACCTATAACCTCATCTCTGCTCTCCGTCACGTGAATGCATGTGCACACAAGTGTTCTCTATTCAAATACACATGCGTGCATCCACCTGTGTTCTTTCTCTGAGTGTGTATCTCATACACACGATTCAGTATACAGTAACCTGAGGTGTTGCAAGAGCAATGGTTCTAAACTGCAATTCATCACTTCTGTCTCCTTTGTTTCTTCTCGCCTCAGGCAACACTGACCTTTCACTGTGATTCATATCACTACAAACACACACACACACACACACACACACACAACACACACACACACACACACACACACACCAATTTAACACAAGTTGTATGTAAACACTCTAATCTAGTGCTTTTTGCTTTTAATAATTTTGTGAAACTGAAATGTATCCATCCACTGACTAAATGTCCGTCAGTGATATAGTTAAATAATATGATGGCTTTTAAAAGTAGGATGAAAAATACACTGAATCATTGGCATCGTGTTCCAGCTCCATTCCTTCTAATGGCGTCCATCTATCAACATCTTTATTTTATTATTTCTAATGCAGATTTGCATTGTTATGCTGATATTACTTACTCTTGTTTATGCTCTGCTGACTGGGACATGCTGGAGCCAGCAGTAAGTGTAAGTTCTCATTAGCATTCAATGGTTTGTTAATGTAATTGTGCCGTTACCGCCGCAGTGTATTAAAGCGGTTTTCTAACTTTGTGAGAAGTGCAGTCAGAGTGCAGGAAAGTATACACGCGTGATGGCAAATCAAAATGTGAAATTATATTCCCCAAACTTTACTTTTCCTCCTGATTATCAGCTTGTGCTTGTTTCTGTTTAGGCTCTTACGATTTCTGTTACCACCTGGCTGAGACCCAACAAGCAGCTTGTTTCTATCAAAGTACATAAATAAGTAAAGCGAAATGACGCCATCAGCCAGCAAGCTCCACATGAACTAGTTCAGTCGAGCAACCTAGATACACAAGTGGTGAGGAAAAAGAACGGTGGGAAAATAAAGAAAAAAGAGACACAGCGGAAAGTGTAACAAAAGGGGGATAGTGAGAGAGAGAAGAAGATGGACAAACGGTGAAGGCGACACAAGGGGAGAGAAATGGAAGAAGAGGGAATGAGAGAATAAAAGGGGGAGATGCTGAGAGTTTTCGTAAGCCGGTGAAATGTGTGAGACAATTAAGGCAATGAGGGAGATAAATCTACTAATGCAGATACCGTGTAGTCTCATCTGAGCAGAGAATGCAGCTTGTTATTGTGCCTTGTTATGCCTCTCCATCCAATTTCCTGTCTCCCATCACTGTCAACACAAGACAAATAAAATCTTCAAGGCGGATGGATCATCCCGCTCCTTTTGAAAAACAGGGAAGGGGAAAACAGAGGCACGGAGCGGAGCAACTGAACGGGTCCCCTGGTCGAATAGTTATTGTGAAGAATATAAAGGTCATTTGCTACAACACAATGACTGGGACTGGTTGATATGTGACCTCTGATACCTCTGATACCAAATTGAAATATGTGCTAAGGCAAAAGAAAACGTTTAAAATCTTAATAAATTGCATAATAATTGCTGGAATGAGAAATACTGGAAATAATAAATACATAAATGATAAATGTACATTGGCGAACTATGGGGACTGTTGAGCCTTGGCGGAGGTCTACTCTCTATGATTCTAGATTTAGAAGCAATCAATAACGAGTGGGGAATTGGTGCACTGATCCAATCATAACGGGCAGGTAATATTAGATCCCGCCCCCTACAGCTGTAGTTTAAAACTAACTCAAATGGATGGAAATGATGTAAAAGACCGTTGTGTTAGTGAATAGGCTACAATTCATATTTACTTTTATTCTTAAAACTTTAAAGTATATTTAAAGCAGGGTATTACTAACTTTTACTCAAGTAAAAAATGAATGTGGTACTTTCACTTGAGTAAATGTAAATGTTGGAATACTTCCTCCACCACTGTGTCTTTTCCAGCTAAATTTGCATCACACTGTGTTATAGAAAAATGTGATTTAATTGCCACAGGCGCTGGAAATGCAGTCTGCTGTATATGGCTGAGTGCTGCACTGTATGGGGGCTTTATGTCAACTCAGTGAGCCATGACATTAAGTTCTGCTGCAGGCAGAGCGTCACACATAGTGCACATAAACTGATTAGCCAACAAAAGTAAATTTACTGCAGACAATCAACGCAGCATTGTGATAATGCTTAGAGTGGGTGAGGCTGTGCCAGAGCTTTCTCACTGAAGTGTGATTTAGCTGCAGCAAAGTGGGAGAGGCAAGAAATGAAAGGTGAAGGGTTTAAGAAGCAGGAGCAGTACTGAACTGCCTTTTCTATAGAAAGAAACCATTCATTAAGTATCATTAGACAAGCATGTGCAAGTATACACCTAAGAGTTCACATATGGAGCCCATATGTTCCAGATCAGCCTGCATATAAGTCTACAGCATCTCTTCTGAACGCACAAACACACACACACGTATCACGTCAACCACATGAAAACAACCAAAGACTTACAATATTAGAGGGTTGAAGGAGGGCTGGACAAGACTGTGTGTGGCTTGAGACCAGATAAAGAACATGCACAGGGTGGGACATGTGTGTGTGTGTCCTATAAGTTCAGGGTAAAGATTAAAGACAATTTTCATCCTGGCTTTCACCTTTTAGCCGACCCATATTCATAGGGGAAGTCAGACTATTGTACTATTTTTCCTTTTTCTTTTCTTTTGTTACTGAGATTTAACTTGTTAGAGATTGTGTATAAAGATGGACAACGCAACCATGTTTCTGTGTCTGTGGAGTATTTCTATCGGGGGATGGAGCACGGTAGCGCACTCAACCAACATGTCATAAGAAGAGACAGATTACATGTCTCGCTGGGCTGGACATTCATGTAATTTTATCCAGTGGAGAACCAAGCGAGGAATCCATTTTTAGCCCCGAACTGAAGTTTAAGAAGAGCAGGGTTACAGGAGCAGCGGGTTTACACAGGGGCGGAGTGAATGTAATTAGAAAGCTGCCATATGGCAGCCTTGTGATCAGTTATACAGCGAGGGAGCGGTCCGATTATAATGAGCATGTACCGAGAGCGGTGATGAAAGGGCTGGGGTTGAATATGTGGGCTGGAGGAGTGTATTCCCTCTGACCTCCTGTAGGTTAGGTTTGTTCTGTCCATGTCACTCTCTTCCACCAGAGCCATTCTGTTTTTATCCAAAATTCTCATACATTTACACTCGTCTTCTGTGCTCTTCTATCACCTCTTTCTCTATGCACTCTCACACACACTTCTGTCATGGCTTTACTTCTCATCATCTGTCGCTTTATCTCTCTTTGTCTGAATCTCTCCCTCTCTCTGTCTCCCCATGTCTGGTGCACAATGTCTGCATTTCAGATGTGCTTCCCATCTTTTTTGGGGTGGAATTGGGAAACCGAAACATCCTCTCTTCTTTTTTTTTCCACCACTCCTCCTGTGCTCCTCTCTCTCGGCTCTCCAGCCTCAAATAATTCAAAACCTGCTCTGCATATTCTTCATCTCCCACGCCGACAGACTAGCTGACTGAACCTGGGTCTGCACAGAGGGGAGAATATTTGATAGGACAGTGAGTGAAGCTGTGGCAGTGGCAGCAGACAAGCTGGGCCCTGGCACTGAATTGGAAGGAACATTTCGGGAACCACTTGCATACACTGTTAGCATTTGCTCTCAAGCAGCGACACACACATACACACACACACACACACACACCCACACACCCACACACACAGAAGCTAGCTCTAGCACACTGAGTGGTGGTTTGGAGACAGTGTGGGCGTGCACCCGCCTCTGTTTCCCAAAATAACCGCCAGATGAGGGGCACAGATGCAGGGCGAGGTTGGTCCAGGGAGATATAAATGGATGCTAATTGTATGGCTCCTTCAGATTACACTCAAAACCTGCAGACGTATACACAAACATGTGCGAGTCCGTGTTTAGTATATGCGTGTACATGACTCTGCTAGTACATGAAAGTGTGTAAGATCAGCTTTTGTCACTCAAACGTTCTCAGCCTCTTACGCACGGTAGTTCTATGGCTTAAGTTGGTGCATACATGGCCTGACTTTGCCTCACACACACACACACACACACACACACACACACACAGATTAAAATGGATAATAATTGCATGGTTCTCAAACGGCACCCAAATCCAACCAAAAGGAGAACTCCACTGTATTATCTCTATAATCCCTCCATAAATACAGCTCAAAAGAAGCGACTCTCGACAATGATCTTCAAGAGCTGCTTCATGAGTACGTCAGTGTATGAAAGCCTGACTGTGCAAACTTTGCATTGCATGTTTGTCTAAGTTTAGAATCTCACATTTGTTCCATTTGGATGCACTGAATTAGAATAAGCCCTCTGACACTGGATACGTCACAGCATTGTTTCAATGACTGACTTTGCAACGTTAACTTCGTTTATTTGTAGTGTCTAATAAAATAGCGGGAGAGAGAAGAATGACATTGGGGAGGAGAAAAACAGGCTCTGGATTAAAAATGTTCGATAATTACATGGGTGAGTCTCCTGTGTTGACGTGAGGAAAGTGCAAGGAAGTAAAGCCGAGCACATACATGGTAATTGCACACCCATACAGTGCTGCTCTACTGTAAAGATTCTGTATAAACAAAAGGAATGTATCCTATAATCAGCTTTTCAGGGAAAGAGAAAAACTTTTCCTGAAAATGTCACAATGCGATTTTCATGTACGCCTAAGCCTGAAACTATGACACATTTTTGACATGCCGCAATAATGTGACTTGAGTAATCAACTGCAATTGTAATATTTATTGGAAATAAGATATTTTCTCCTTTTGTTTTCAAGAAAGCACACAACCTGTGACAGGAGATGAGGCAGTGTGACAAACACAGCTCAGAAAAAGACAAAGTGACTCAGTTTGTAGTCCTACCTCCCCACCTGCTGCTCATGTGAGGTATGACAACTAACAACAGCCTGGCGGATTTTCTGTCCTTGTCTTCCATGTGTCCCAGCATTTGAGAAATACGAGAAGATAGAAGAAGACATTAACCTTCAAGTAATTTAAACAGGCAATGAGAAGGCAAGCAAGGAATGTGTGTCTCTATGTATTATATATGTCAATATTTTTGTCAGATGCTTTTTTTTTTTTTTTTTATATATATGTTTATTAGTTTTCCAACAGGTAATACAACACAAAACAAAACAAAAACAAGACAAACATTTGGCTCACACACATATTCAAATCAATACAGGCAGAAGATTCAGGGATCACGTCCTATACAAGTAAGAAAAAATTAAAAACAGAGTAAAATAGAAGTATACAGAAATAAAAGTAAATCAATTAAATGGTAAAACAGAGTGCCTCTTTTGAGGCAGAGCATTCTGATCTATGATACAAACCCTCTTGTGAGAATGGTGGAAACATTCAGACCAACATATGACAGAAAGGGTTCCCATGTTTTACGAAAGGCATCATCATTGTTGTGAAGTTTGCATGTCAAGTGGTCCAACACAACATATTCAAATACAACCCTTTGCCACTGAGCCTTAGATGGAGCTTTATCTGTGATCCAATTCAAAAGAATACACTTTCTAGCACAAAAAGCAAGTGTCTGATAAAGTCTTCTTTTAAATTTGTCAGTGATGGACATGTCAGATATACCAAGTAGCAGGTATAAAGGGTTATTATTACTGTTAATAGACAGAATCTTATTAATTTCCTGCCCTATGACCTGCCAAAACTGCTGTATTTTTCTACAATTCCACAAACAATGTGTCAGACCCCCAGATTCTATCTTACACTTGGGGCACAGTGGAGATGTATTAGGGTTGTATTTATTACGCTGAGAGGGAGAGATATGAACCCTGTGTAGGAGCTTCAGTTGCATAGCTCTCAGTCGGTTACAGATATTCAGTATTTTAGAACTTTTCCAAGCATCATTCCAGTCATTATCTGTTATCCTAACATTAAGTTCCATTTCCCATAAGCCCTTCAAAGAGGAGGTGTTTGTGATGTTATACTCCTTAAGGATATTATAGAATAGGCTAATAGAACTGCCAGATTTTTGAAAAAAGAGCTGTCTCTCTAGGCGTGAGATATCCTGACACTGAAGGATTGAGGTATCCTTCGTGACAAAATCTCTCACTTGCAAATATCGAAAGAAATCCTGTTTTGGAATATCATATTTCGTTTTCAACTGACTAAAAGACATCATGGTAGAGCCTTCCAATAGTTTGTGTAAAGTAGATATTCCTTTATTTTCCCAAATCCGAAAGTTATTGTCCATTAGTCCAGGGGGAAATTCAGGATTGTCACATATTGGAGTGAATACAGATGTGAATCGAGATCTGCCCTCTAATTTTCTAATGGCATACCATGCTTTAACTGTGGAGATTGTAATAGGGTTAGTACAAGCAGACTTCAAAAATGTATTTTTCCTAATAAACAGAAGATTAACCAAAGGGTGTTTAGACATTGAACTTTCTACATCCAACCAGAGAGACGTGGACTTATTATGCACCCAGTCAGCTATGGTACGCAAATGAACACTAAGCTGAAATTTTCTAATGTCCGGGAGATCGAGACCCCCCTCTGAGGATGGAAGACATAATGTAGCTATTTTCAGGCGGGCTTTCTTCTTAGACCATATAAAGGAGCTAAACCAACTATTTAACTGTTTGATAGTCTTATGGAGGAACATGACTGGGATCATTTGTATGGGGTAAAGTAGCCTAGGGAGAACGTTCATTTTTAGAAGTGCGACACGGCCTAACCAGGAAATTGGGAGGGTATTCCATCTTTCCAGGTCTAGCCTTATGCGCTCAAATATGGGTGGGAAATTTGCTTTGTATAGCTGTTCAAACAAGGGTGTTACACGTATTCCCAAATAGACAAAACTTTCTGGCGACCATTTAAACGGGAAGGGAGATGGGGTTTTAGGCATCTGTTTCAGACAGCCTAATGGCATCACTTCCGATTTATTAAAATTTATTCTGTAACCAGAAAAAGTACTGAACATATTAATGGTCTCAATAAGGGTTGGAATAGATATCTCAGGTTCAGTCAAAACAATCAGGACGTCGTCAGCATAAAGAGTAATCTTGTGTTGTTTAGTGGCCAAGGTGAGACCATGTATGTTATCATTTATCCTGATAGCCTCAGCAAGTGGCTCAATTGCTAAGGCGAAGAGCAGGGGTGACAGAGGACACCCCTGCCTTGTACCTCTAAAAATTGGAAAGTTAGAAGATTGTAACCCATTGGTAAGCACTGCAGACAGGGGATTTGTATAAAGTAACTTTATCCAGTTTGTAAAATTTTCACTCAAGCCAAATTTGTGTAGTGTAAAAAACAGGTATGGCATCTCTACGCGATCGAACGCCTTCTCAGCGTCCAAAGAAAGCACTACACCATTCAAGGACTGCTGTTGAAAAACCTGAATTGTGTTTAATAATCTGCGCATATTATTGTATGAATTACGACCCTTAATGAATCCAGTTTGGTCATCATTTATAAGAATAGGGAGTAAGCCTTCTAGTCTTGTTGCTAGTATTTTGGAGAGAAGTTTCAGATCGTCAGATGCTTTTTAAGGCTCAAGAATCTGAAATTCATATTCTAAGGTAACAGATAAGAAATCCTGTGAAGTATTTAGAAAATAACAGACATTTATCACAAAAACAAAAAACACCATTTCAATTTTAAGTAAAAGTACAACTTGGTGCTTTAAACTCTTGCTACACTAAAGGAGGAAACTATTGTACTTTTAACGCCGTAGATTTACTTATCACATACAAAACATGTGGTCACTTTATTATATATGATGCACTGGAAAAAGTTTAAGACATTAAAATTCTGCTTACATGTGCGATTCAGTAATATTAAATTATGATCCAATACTTTGATATAAATGTTAAACTCTCACAATACTCTTTTACACGTGAAAGTCCTACTTTTATTGATTTATTAAATTAAACTACTCATTAAGCAGAAAATAATTTGAACACACACCAGTATGATAAGAATTAACTAAAATAAAAACATCTTAAAATGGTTCATTAGGTTTATGTCCCATCTGATTACATGGAGATGGCAATCGAGACACTTTGCAAAAGCACATCTGCTTTTACCCAGATGTGCAAATGTGCAAAATGCCTCCACCTCTGTGAAATCTCGCTGCGCATGTACCCCATGCACTACGGTAACCCGCGGGGGGGCAGGGGGGTGCACAAACAAAGCCCCGGCCCAGTCCTAGCTCGCAACAGTGACGTCAGCGCGCCGCGGCGGAGCGGTGACGCCCGGCGATTGGGTGAGAGCGCGGAGCTAAAGTGAGCAGCAGGGCGAGAAGCGAGAAGCGAAACGCCAGCGGGAATAACAACAGCAGCAGAGGCCGCAGGAGGCTCCGCTACCGCCGCCTCACACCCCCCGGACCCTCGGCCCACTACAACCCGGGTAAGGAACCAGCTTGAATGGCCATCGCTTCGGTCTTAGACCCTGTTCGCCTGCCGCCGAGCAGCAGCTGCCGCCCCGCAGGAAGTTTCTTTTGTCCTCCTCAGTCAACAACAACACAACAAGCGAGTTGACCGGAGAGGAAGAAGAAGAGGAGGAGGAAGAGGAAGGTGTGCTGGCTCGAGTGTTAGGAGTGTGACAGCAAGTTCGTTTGGTTCGAAGCGGGCTTGTGCTGTGTAAACAAGTCGCTTATCTGTGGGGTAGTGACACTTTGAACACCTTTGGACCGGCTAATATCTGGGCTGGCAGAGAATAGCCCGCTGGGTGTGTGAGCCGTACAATAGACGATGCCATTTGATCACACTTGTAATTAGCAAAGACACTGTTTGACAATATACTGGTTGGACAGCTGTCGTGTAACAACAGTTTCATTCTGTATTCTCTCTAATGCAGCTTCTTATAATGGAGGTGCACAGGGACAGGTGTTGTTTTGGTCATATGTATGGACAACCTGCTTTAAGGCTGTTTTCTAGTGCTCCCAGACAGATCAACAACACTGTTAACTCAACTGGGATCTTAACAACTTTGTATGCATTTAGTTATCTGTAATACACTGTACTTAAAGGTTTGTACTGACTTCACGTTTCCCCCCCCCCCCCAGATGCCTCAATGGCTGCACACTTCACCATTTCAGACAATGAGTCGGAGACGTCGGAGGAGGTAGAGGAAGTCGAAGGGAGCCAATGGCCTGAGCCAAACCAGCAGGTTCTTCTGCGCCAGGCCCTCACCTTACCTGAACTCAAAATTGCAGGTAGGAAACCCCGGAGGACTACGAGTTTCTCTGTACCTTTTGTCTTATTATAACCCTAACCCGTTACCTTTCTCTCCCCCGATGTAGCAACCGGTCGACTCAGGCTGAACTCAGAGTCCCATGCCTACACTGTCTCACGAGACGAGGAGCTCCAAACCAGGGCGGAGGAGGAAGCCGGCACGCCCACCGACGGCGCTCCATTCCGGGGTCGGTCCAAGTCGGCTCCCCCTGCACTGTGGGCGGCAAAGAAGTACGGCCAGAAGCTCCGGAGGATGAGCGACGAGTTTGACAGCCTGCTAGACAAAGGGGTGAGAATTGAGGGGTCAGAGGACGAATGAGGGGTTTAAAAGGGTTTAGAACAACACAGATCACAGACTGTATATATACAGCAATGGCAAAGGAGACAATAATCCAGTATTTCCAGGTAGAAAGAAGCAAGTCTTGTTCGACTGATATGGATTTTGGGAGGCTGTTACCGTTATTAGGGAGCAAGACATTTCCAATACCTATATTTTGGCCGATCTATTGTGATAAAGAATTGGGCTATGATTCCAAAGATGTTGTATTCAATCAAGTATTTGTACATTTTAATGTCGGTAAACATAAACTCAGTGCAAGGCTAAGATGTTAATGTCTTTTTTTAACTCAACACTGTGTCTCCACTTCGTGCAGGGAATGAGGAAGGTGAAAAGCGCCGGGACGGCCGGCCAGTTGCACCACTCTAAAAGCTGGTGGAGCTACCTCTTCAGTCACCAGGAGATGGAGGGAGAGAACAACCACCTTGAGAACCAAACTCACCGCACTGAGTAGGCACTGCGAGTGGATATAAGAGCAACAGAGGGAATCGATGGGAACAAAAAGAAAGCAACGGGGAAGCCAAGTGAACAATTGTGAATGAGAACAGTGAGCTCTGCTCGGAGTAGGAATGGAAGAAAGGTTGGTTTGATCAAAAGGAGGAGACTCCAAACACAAAGGCATGGCTTAACGGGAGAAGCAGTACATAGTACTGAGGTTCTAAAGCCTCCAGTCATGTACATTTTACAACTAAATTGATATAAATTGTGTGTTTTTTGTTGGTTGTGATGTGAACAACACTGTTGGGCAGCTCACTGTGAACTGGTCAAATGTGAGACGAGCATGAGAACTGACTTGTGGCTTTCCAAACCCACTGTGCAAACGGATGGAAGGACGGGCCGAGAGAGGAGAGACGACCTCTTTAAATCGCAACAAAAGAATATGGGATGGGTCTAGAAAGGTGAACTATCAGTTAGTAAAAGACACTCAATCTTTTCAGTTGTCTCTCACATCAACACTATGCAATATACTGTAGATGGAGAGATAAATGTGCTGAAAACAAAACGTGACTATTTGAGACCACCTTGAATGCTGTTAGAACTTCCTTCCTTCCTCATTTTCTTGAGGAAATGCCAGCAGTTTGTGTGATGCTTGTTTGACTTCAAATGTTGGCGCTTTAATCGCACAAGAAATCCCTGTATTGTGCCAAAATAATCTTCAGGCAACAGAAGTGAGGAGAGAGGGTAAAAAAGGAAGGATTTTCTGTAAGTATTCAACTCAGGGGGCCTTTCTCCAACTTCCTGTTCTGCTACCAGAACCGTTTCAATCACTGTACTCGACTATCAACTGCTTTATATCTCAAATTGATCAAACGAACAATCTTGTACAAGGACAATCTTTGACAATGCAGAAAAGAAATATCTTTTCTACAATTTCAGGGTTAGATTATATCGGAAGGAAAGGACATTAAACAGACGTATAAAAAAGAGAAAGCACAAACCAATATGAATCTATCTTTTTAAAGCCTTGGCTGAGCAAATAAAATAAAACAGACTGCCAATTTTATGTGTAAATATTGTGTTAATATTTTATCAAATGGCATTGGACGAGGGGTTAAACGCGGCATTGGTTTTTAGCTAGAATCGAATTTCACGCGTTCCTATTTTAAAAGTCTGGCCAACCCAGCAATAGGCAATGTACAATCCATGGCTGTTGTGATCAATGTTATGTGCTTATTTAAAAGCTGTGGGTGGGGATGGAGTGACTGCTGTACAAGGTTTTAAACACACTAGCCGTTGGGCCCATTTACTCAGTAACCAGTAAAAATAGAGGACAGATTCAGCGTCCCGCCCCTTTTACTACTCACAATCCTATCACGTTTATATAAGCATTAAATGTCGGGGGAGGGGGTGTCGACTTTGACCTGCATTGAGGTGTGAATAAAATGGAATCAAGCCGTTGAGTGCTGATCTAATTACCAATTTATATGATATTTACTGGCTTTCGAAGATTCCTTGGCACATAAACTCCAAAATACCTTTTTATTTATGTTCTTATTGCTCATATTAATAATTATACAACTATGATCCGCCCCTCTACACAGCTCAGTAATTGATTTGGCTATTTGTGATTTGTGTATAAATGTGTGATTATTGGAAATAGGTTTGTTCTCTTCGTGTCTTGCGCTCGACTCGTAGGGTCGAGTTGTGGCGTGCCAAGCTGTGCAGGTCAAGGGCTGCGTTTGTTATCGTCTTGAAAGATCAACTTTGCTACAGCTTTTTTGATACAAACCTGAATGACATCTACCCTTTTTTCTAAGATTTGTCTAAGTCTCCTGTGTGTTTTTGTAACATGATGAGTTGACTGATATATCTGGTATGAAGCTCCTAACACAATGAATACAGTTAGAATATTCAGTTTGAGTCATACTGCTCAAAAAACGAGTGACTCCACTGTTTAATGATATTAAATATAAACAGCGGAGTCAGGAATGAGTGTTGAGGTGAGAACAGTACTTCAAACATGTCTCTTCCTGTACATCTACCTATACAAGTACTACAGTTAGCAGCTGTGTGGTGTTGTGAGCTTGGGACCAGATATGACCGCTTCACTCTTTAAAATAAAGATCAGCTGAAATTTTAAAGAGTATAAATCTTCTTATGAACTGCCTTGAACATGCTGTAACCCACGACCTGACACCACACAGCCGGCCTTGTCTCTTAACCTTATCAAACGCCTTAAATCTTCACAGCTCGCTGTCAGTCATTGACCTCAAGAAAGACGCACAATGACGTGGAGGTGCGTTTGCTAGCACAACCGCGAGGGGACACATTTTTAGCCTTAAAGGGCATTTCAGTGGAAGTCACGTGACCAGTAAGGGTTTTGACTTTGAAAACATTTATGACAGTGAACACACCCGAGGAAAAACCTAGCGTGGCAGCTGGAGTTCTGCAACCATCCTTAGTATTACTTGAATCTAGAGATGTGTTTTTGGAGAAAACTGAATTTGTAATATTCCTTTTTTCTTATTTTAGTTTGATTCATTTCTAATGACTTTTGTAAATGTATTTTCTCTACAGCTGTCTAACTTCTGGTATATGCTGTCCTAAATAAATAATTTTAAGAGTGGATTTCTTGCAGTTCCTTCAAATTCTCCAGTGCAGAGGAAGCTTTGGATTGTTTTAAATCCATTCATATGCAAAAATAGAAACAGAAATGGCCTCTGATGTGGAGGAGGAAATGTTGGGTAGCGGTCGACTGTCAACAGCTGCCATTGTTGGTTACATCTGTGTGATAGTCAAAGAGCTTATGTAGTTTCTTGACAAACAATGAGATTTGTTCAAGATTATTAATTTAGAAGCTACAAGATGCAGAGCAAAGTTTATTTTCGCATTATTGTTGTAATATTATGACATTTATTTCATAAAGCCCTAATACTCCATTATAAGAGGCAACGGAACTATATTATATAAAGCTATATTATTTTATAGTTATTAAACATTTGACGATTAGGCAACAAATCATTAGGTATTTTCTAAGAGGGCTCTCAGTTTTGGGGACACAACACACAAGGCAACTTCCTAGACAATATAAACATGATAACTGAACTCTTGAATCATCTCAGTAATTACATGTACGTCAGCTTGAATCGTCAGTGCAACCCAATGTATAAACCCAGAAAAACGTAATTAACTGAGCTGCATGTGTTGAAATATCCATTTTCCCACTGCTTGCATCGCTGGAAACTATACTGGTACTCAGTAGAGTGCATTTCTCCGCAATGGCACCACCAACAGTCCCCAAAATTCAATCAAGCTGCACCAATTTGAACACACTCATAGATATCAGTTCCCTATATGTGCCTGATTTCATTCATCAAGATCCATGTGTTATTCCACCATGTTAAAGAAAGTGAAAAAAGTCCTAGATTGTCCATGTGATCCAGATCTGCACCAACATTTAATTGTTTCTTTCCTTGCCCAAACAACCTCCATCACCCAAATTTTGTGATAATCCATCTTGTTGTTTTTTGTGTTGTCTTGCTTACAAACCAACAAAAAAGGCCCAATGGAGGCAGACTAGTGGTCGATCAAGCCACTTCTGAAGGATCCCAGCAGTACTTGTGTCCACAGTCTAAAGCCGACAGTCGGTCCATGTCTGCGTTGCTCAGCGTGAAGTCAAAAAGTTCAGCGTTCTCTGTTATCCTGTCTGGATTGGAGGACTTGGGGAGGACTGGGACACGCTGCTGCAAAGCCCAGCGCAGCAGGACCTGGAAGTGAATGAAAGTGAAAAAAAAATGATTTATCTTGAACCCAGAATAGGTGAGTTTGAATTCAAACAGTCTGTGTATGTGTTTACCTGGGCAGGTGTGCGTGCACAGTTCTTTGCCACCTCTGTAACACTGGGATCAGTGACAAGCTCCCCTTTCCCTAAAGAGGAGTAGGCTTGGAAACACACTGCGTACTTGTCACACACACTCCTCAGCTCTGTCTGGCACAGCCGTGGGTGAAACTCTACCTGAAGAAAAAAAAAGATATATATATTTAAATATATATATACACTCTGCACTGGCTGTTTTCATAGTGCACAAAATTATTTGTGTACAGCTGTGTATGATACCTGTAGCACTGCAGGGGGGATTCTGCAGGTCTGCATCAGCTCACTCATGTGCGCTGGTGTGTAGTTGGACACTCCGATGGCCTTCAGCTGGCCCTTGTCATGCAGCTCCTCCAGGGCGGCCCAACTTTGAGCTCGATTACCTGGAATCAAATATTAATCTACATTATCTCAGCTACACATTTGTGGTAGTTACAGGTTTGTAGCCCGATTTGTAACCATACAGCAGCGAGAAAAAAGCCCCCCCCCTATGAAACCACACTTAAATCTGCAAGATCTAGATTTTTACTCGGATTCTCACAAATGACACACTCATGAATATCAGTTCCCCTAAATGTGCCCGGTTGTTTTCATCAAGATACATGAATTATTCAATGTTAAATCAGTGAAAAGGTCAAAAAATTTGATAAGTAAAATCCTGCATCCACCCAAAACATTTCATGGGCTCTTTTTTAGCCCATGTCCCATTCTTCAACCAAGTTGTTGAAATTCATTCAGTTGTTTTTTGCATAAGTCTACCGACAATAAATGTAATACAACACAATACAACTTACTATTCCCGCAAGCAATTTGGTTTTATAAATAAATAAAAGAGCTGTTAACCTAAAAGTGCAGTCTCTTTAAGAATAATAAAGGTCACAATAGATACATAAATTAATTAAATACCCACATGGCAGATGGCATTTAAGAGTAAGTGTTTTTATTCATTCATGTGTTAAGCTCTAGATGGAGAACAGTATTGTCCTGTAATGGCTACAGGCTACATGGCTTGTGTCCCTCATAAGCGCCTTTTCCAAGGGTCTAAAAACCCACTAACATTTGACTTTTGTCTCTAATGGGGGTGGATTCAGTCGGCATTCACTCCCAGGTCGAAGGACTCCGATCTGCAGTGATGCATTCTTTACGTCGCACCTTACACACCAGGGGGGGAACTGAAATGCAAAGTACATTAAGTAGAATGTGACTTTATGTGAAATCTTTACCTGGGTTGCGTTGATCGGTCACCAGCTGACCCTGAGTACCAGGCCAGTGGATCAGGTAGAGGTCAATGTAACCCAGGTCCAGCTGCGACAGGCTGTGCAGAGCTCCTTCCATGGCTTTGTCACCCTGATCCTTTGGGCCCAGCTTGCTGCATCGGGAAGGAGAGAAAGTAAAATTAGGAATTTTTGCTCTGTGCAAAAACCAAGAGCTCAAGAGCCTCCATATTGTAAGAAAGAAAATCTCAAAACAAATATCCCATCTATATGTTCAAGATGACATGTGTGTTCAACAAAATATCATATCTTCTGTACTGTGGTACCCCAAAGGTCACTTATGTGGCAGATATGAGCTCATATACATCACCTGGTTATGAATACGTCCTGTCTAGTCAAGCCATATTTGGGCAGGAGCTCCCTCAGGGCTCGACCCAAGTCAGCTTCATTCTTGTAAACAGCTGCACTGTCAAAGGCACGGTAACCTGCAGCCAAGGCGGCATCCACAGCCCGGTGGACGTCCTCAGGACCCCTCAGCTTGTAGGTCCCCAAACCCAGGAGGGGCATTTGAACCCCCGTGTTTAGAGGGACTGAAGACGTGGAGGAGGGTGAGGACGACATCCGGTCTGTTTGGACGCTGTGGTTTACTCAGCACTGTTGAAGAGGGACACAGAGCAGAGGGAGGAATGAATGGGAGGCTATCTTGAGTATGGTTTGGAATGAAGATACTAGTGTTAGAAAATGAGCACTAATTGTGCTACAATGTTGCAGTGGTGAGGTTAAAATGTAGTAACGGCAACATTTAGACACTGGGACATCAAATTTTCGGGCATTCCATTAAGTAAAATCTCCCATCATGCCATAGTCCCTCTAAATAACCGTGTTATAGTACTTTGAGGTGATAGATGGGATATTTAAATACAGCATATTCACCAACCACCTCCATTTATTTAAAAAAATACAATTTAAAATCTACTTCCTGTAACTGGTGGTTAAATGTTCCCATCAACCCACAGAGTTTGTCACTGTACCAGCCAGTCTGTACATGTCTCGTTGTTAATACAGTGTTATTAAAACAACACACCCTGTTTCTTGACTGAAGCCACAAAGCTTTGGGAAATACACACGTCACAATATACCGACAATGACGCAGTGAGGACAGTAATGGGACGCAGTGTGCAGATTCAAATCCCATATAACCAGTCGAACTGCAACATGGCAGTCATGGCTGATAGTAAGGGACGCTCTGGTTAAATATAAAAAACACTCGTCTTAACTTTTGCTCGAGCTGAATTCTTATAAATGAGAGATAAATGTCGATAAAGTGAATGTCAGAGTATTAGAAAATATATAATTAAACCTTACCGAACTAAAACCGTAGTTTAAATGTGAATATTTACAACTTGTGATGTCTTCCTTCCTGCTGCAACACGTGGTCAGCTGATGGTCATGTGACCGTCTGGGCGGTTTTCTCCGTCTCCATAGCGACTCCTGCTGCGGCGCCGCGGATTGGATGAGGAGCTGGCCAATCATGGACGCCCGCAGAGAGTGGAGGGCGGCAGTTCCGCTCGTCCGGCGAATCACGGGGCGAGCGGGGCCTTTGAGTGACAGGCGTTTAACTGTTGACGTGCCGCTGGAGGCTGAAGTTCACTCGCGTCTGAGGAGAAGTGGACGACGTGGGAAATACAAGTCGCCATTTTCTGTAGACATTACGGTAATTTAGAGAGGGCGCGGGAGAGAGCTTCATTATAAACTGTTAATTGTGATAATTGGAGCAAAGGCTCAGGTGAAAGTGAAAGTGTTTTCTTGCTAGCTCCTAGTTAGCTGCGTGTGACATGTATGCTAACAGTTCAAAACTTGTTCAGGAAGACGTTCATTTGTTTTGTTTACGAACCTCCAGCTGAGCCATGACGCTGGATACCTTCTCCTTCCCTCTTCCTGAAACTCGGTTCTTCAGAGCTGACGGGTTCATCTACAAGTTTAAGATCAGAGGAGGCAGCAGCTTCAGGCAAGAGAGAAACATACACACAAGTTTATAATCCTGTCATTACTCTTCCTCTAGCGGAGAGCAAGAGGGTTCAAGTGAGAGACTCCGCATCAGAAGAAGTTAAAGATGTGAGTTTTCTGGCTTTATGGATCTCCTCTCCTCCAATAAGTTGATTTTCCTTCTTCACATTTTATTTTATTCAATAAGGGAGTAAAACAACTCAAGCTACAAAATCCAAAACCCAAACAAATAATAATAATAATAATAATAATAATAATAATAATAATAATAATAATAATAATAATAACAATAATGATAATAATAATAATAATAACTTGGATTTATTTAGCGTCTTTCTAGTTGCCCCAAAGCCACCTTACAAAGTTGAAAGGACAGAGAGTTATAGATGGACAGATGGACAGATCGATAGATAGATAGATAGATGGATAGATGGATAGATGGATAGATAGATAGATAGATAGATAGATAGATAGATAGATAGATAGAGGAGTATAAGGCTAGAGGAGTTCAAACATGTAGGGATTTATCAGTGAGGAGGAGGATCATGGTGTAGGATGGGTGTGGTGTACTGCCATGTCTTGTTTCTAATGGGAACCCTGGCAGCTGTGTTCTGTCTGACTGGAGCCTGCCAAGGTCCTTGCTGGGTACCACAGACAGGCAGGGTGGTCCAGATGGGAGGCGTTGAAGGCGTGGATGAGGGTCTCTGTCCCTTTCTTCCTATCCTCCTCAACATCCAGCGTAAAGCGGTGCAAAAAAATGTTCAGTCTCAAAAGCAGTTGTTGCCATCGCTAAATCATTGATCCTTTTTCTCCCTTTTATCTCCATCCTTCGCCCACAACAGAGACGACCACATGCTGTGACTGTGTCTTGATATTTTGTTTCATCTGTACAGGAAAGAGGATCTAAAGCCCCACAGCGTCTGTCTTCCTTTAGGCAGAAAAACTAGAGTCCTGAGTGATCATCCAAAGCCTTCAACCTGTTTTTTTTCTTCTTGTGACTGAAGATTATTGCTTTATCTAGCATCTAATGTTTCCAACACTTAAGGCTCAGCAGCAAACCAGCGTTTTCTGCTTTTAGTTGGATATTGTGCTTCAACAGTCTTTATTGCCTTTTCTTTCATACACTGTAATACATTCACCGATGGATACATTCCCTTATGCTGTGATCAGATTTGACCGTATTTAAAAAAGAAGTTACCAGAACTAGAAATGCTTCCACAATGTTCAGTGATGTGTTTATTTCAGTGGAGAGGAGTTGATGGAAGGAAACAGCTTCAATCAGGAACTGGAGGTAACAATGATTGCTCTTTGTCCCTCTGTCAGCATTTACATTTGTTATGTTGACTTTAACTGTTATTCACACATTTCTTTTTTGGTCAAATTCACAATGAACTGATGCGTTCTGACTGTATCTTCTCTGTTTTCAGGACATCATCAGAACGGTTCTCGGCAACCTGGACAATCTCCAGCCTTTCTCCAGCACCCACTTCAATGTCTTCCCTTGTATCCCTCAATGTAACTTCACCAGGGTGTTCGTCCACCAGTGTATTTATTCATCTGACATCTATCGCGGGGGAGGAAGTCATGCAGATGTACAAGTTTGCACGTGAAGTTTTGGTTGCATGTCTGTGTTTTATGGGTTGAAAAGTAGGTCACAGCCATTATTCAGAGTTGAGATCCCTTTCGTGCATGCAGCTACTTGTGTTATGTTCAAATCCCCTTGATTTCTTAACTTTTTCTCCCAGATAAGAAGCGGTGGGAGGGATTATCTAAGGTGATGTGCAAACACGATGAGAAGAACCTGAGCGCCTACCCTTTCATTCTCATCCTCTACCTGGAGAAAAACACTCCGAAGGGTGAGGTCACACGCAAAGCACTTGTTGCTGCACTTATTGTCTTTGTCGACAAACAGCTGCTGGTAAGATCACAGTATCTAATGCTGAATACACTCTGAGTTACATGCTGCCTTCACCTCAAGATATCTGGTAACTCAGCAGTATACATGGGATAGAAATTCCCATCACAGGCTCTCAGACGTTCGTCCTTGTTGCCAATCCTTCATCTCTTTGTGTTTAAGTGCAGAGGACGAATAGAGTTGTCTTTATACAGGTGCATAATGATGTCTCACATGTGCTATATATATTTGACATCTTGTTTCAGGAACACATGCAGAGAAGAGGCTGAGTCCAGTGAGTTAACGTTATATTATTGACAACATAATACAGTGTTATATAATTCAAACAGACACTGGGAATAAAGAAATGACCAGAGAGTGTGTGTTTTCTAGGAGAAAGAGAGAGAGCATCACTCCAGTGTTTCTAAGCCCCAGTCCAAGCGCACTAAGACTGACTCACCACTAGAGGAGGCCATACTACTGGATTTAGTCAAGGAGTTGGAGGCTGAGAGCCAGATTTCCATGGTGGGGTAAGTCCTCTTATCTACTGTTCTGAAGAGACTACACCTTCTGCCCCATTGAGATAAGATAAACTTTACTGATCCTATACCGGGTAAATTCACCTGTTTACAGCAGTAGATAAAGGTGGTGGAGAAAGTGAAAGTATAAAAATATATACTGAAAATAAAACAATAGAAAATACAGAGTTCATTTAATCTACACCTTTCACCTTTCTACCCTACAGGTGGAACATATCAGCAAAAGTATTATAGCAGTTTCAGGGCTGTACAGTGTGGTAATATTTGAATCCTCTCACATTGACTTTGTGTTTGCAAGTTTCTTTGATAAATTACTAGTTCATACCCTGATATATAATATTACTTGATTTGATTTTATCCATATCATCCACACTTATTATATATTCTCTCTGTTAAACAAAACCGAAAGGTTGCTAGTTTAAGTCCATAGACACACTCTGCATCAAATGCACTGTAATAGTGACATCTTTGTCATCATGGCTGTAATGTTAAGGAAATGTAGCAGGTATTATCGGCATTAATATGGACAATGCAGTGTGAGCTTACTGTATATTGACACACACTCACACAACTGTATACACATTGTGTAGAGATGAGCGTATTCCACACACACACACACATGCGCGCGCTCCAGTGATTCCTGCAGTTATGAATCAAGACATGAGGCAAATGGGCGCCACCTCAATCACTCTGACAGTCAGCTCAGTAGGGTGAAACTTATTATTTAAAATGCTCACACACAATCGCAGGCCTGCACACACACAAACACACACACACACACACACACACACACACACACAGTCACACACAAACAAGTTCCTGTCCTCCACTTAGTTTGTCATTCACTTATGTAAACAGAATTGTCTCCTCTATTTAAAACTTGACGAACGCACAGTCAAATGCACAAACTGTGTAAATATCCGGGGAAGAAAGAAAAAACCCGTCCTCGAGCATCATTACGAGTTCACAGGAAATCCAGTTTCATTGAGCATTTCTCATTGAATTACATTCACCACATTGACCATCACATTAACATGTCCTCACAAAGGTGGCGCACATCAGCACGCAGCAGTGCGAGTTCAAAAGTACAGCGCACATATTGTACAAACACATTTACTGTCCATGTTCAACTCATACACTGTGTGTGTGGGGGGGGGGGGGGGGCTATGTGATTGCCCTGGAGGGACAGAAGGTTTGTTTTTGTGTTAAACCTGCTGGAAACAAGGGAACAGAAAAGTACCAGTTACAAAGAGCAAGTGTGGACGTAGAACGGACAAAAAAGAGCTTTCTGTTCTGCTGCCATGTCTCTATGAATAACACTGACTGTGCAGTTCATAACAAAATGTACGGGTCATACATTGTTATAAATGTATTTCTGATCAGTTTACCAATGGAATTACAAAGTGTGTTTAAGACCTCATCAGACCCTCAGACGTGTGGTAGAGATAATGGACGGCTGGAGCTGAAGCTCTGAGGGCTGCACCCTCCTGCTAGTTCTTCTCTCTGCAGCCTCAGCCTAGTCATGGGAGATTTGGTTTGGTCAAAATCAATAAAACACTGCAGTTGATGCAGTGCTCTGTTGAAAGGAAGACTTGCCACCCTGACTTTTTTGTAGCCACTTACTGACTTCATCTGGAAGCTGACTGGACTTCTTAAAAGTCTCTTTGGACAGTGTCTGCTTATGCATGTTAAGTAATGTACTTAATACTCTTCACACAACTCTAACTCTAACTTAGTGTAAGAACTAAAGAGTAAAATAATGACTTATATACTCTTATCTAAAGGCCTTTGGAGGCCATGCACGATGAAGCATGACACCATAAAATGATGACTCATCATTTTAAATATATATATTTAAATACATTTATATACGACAAACCCTAAACTTAGATAAGCTTTGATATTATAGTTCTGATATATAGAGAGGAGTATGGACCTGGTCCGTTTCATGAAATGTTCACATGAAAAACTTGTTTAGTCACTTGTTTCTCAATCATTAAAAAAAAAAATAGTAACAGCACTCTATTTTTTCAGGAAAGTTGCACAAATATATTTAAATGTTGAGTTCCACATGGTAATTATTAGTTAACCACGCTTTCAAAAATGTTTACAAAAGAAACTGTTCCATTAAAGCAAGGTAACGGTGTGATGTGCGACTTCCAGCAGGCTGCACGTGGACAATCCACATGAAGAGGGAGAGGTCAAAGAGGATCCAGGACATGTTGTCAAGGTGATGCTTTTTATTTAGTCATTCATTCACTTTCATTCATCTCTTGCTCACATTTGGTGAACTGATTTGTCACTCTCTGAAATGTCAAATGAAGAAGTCAGTCGTCTCAGCTCACTGGTGTGTCGACGTAACCGAATCCAACAAGTCATCTTTCACTTTGAATCCCTCTATCCCCAGTACTAGAGCACACACACACACACACACACACACACACACACACACACACACACACACACACACACACACACACTTGTGGCACCTCTGCTTTATTGCAGCCCCAGGCTAACATTAGCGCAGACAGGTAGGATAACAAGTGTGATTAAGGTAATAATAGCATTACATCAGACAAAGAGTCAGACAGAGAGTGTAGGCTATGTGTGTGTGTGTGTGTGTGTGTGTGTGTGTGTAGATGATGTAAAGCAACAAACGTCTCCGATCTGCCCAGCCCCGCTCTCTTCTTGTCCAGGTCCCTTCATCTCATCTGACCCTCTCATTTTCTTTTTTTTTTTACACTCGTCCACCCTGACATCTCTTTCCACCTCTTCCATCTACAGCTTTTCTTTTCTTTTTTTCCCCCTCACATTTGTTTCAAGTGGAAAAAATGATTTAAACTAATTATGTCAGCCCATTGAGTTTTTTATTTTCTTAACACTGAGAAGGAAGTGCCAATACAGGTCTACAGAGCTTTAACACGGATTACGTTGGAATATTGTGGTGGTGTCAAGGTGATTGGTCACTCGTGCACAAACTCAAGAGAAAACTTGTGAAAATTTTTGAAAATCAACTACAATTTACACTAATAAAAACAGCTTTACTCCGCGTATAATTAACAGTGATGTCTTTTTTACACAAGAATTTGAATTCATTCAAAGATGAATAGGCTTTTTTAAACTACATGAGCTGTGGTCAGCTAAGTAGCCCAGAGCTTTTCTTGTTATTCTAGCTCATAGCCTTTGGGTGTTAGGTTGGTTCTACCACAGTTAGTAGCTATTAAAGCTTCGCCATCATTTTAATTGAATCCTTGTCTGACAAACTCCAGCTGAAATCAGACGTCAACATGATGAGTGAGAGTCCAGGTGAAGTGCAGCCAGGGACAATACAGGAAAAAGAAGTGGAGGAGGAAGATAGGGCAGCTTCAGAGAGGTCAGGGTTTCTGACTCGACTGGCCAGGTTAGTGGGATGGCACAGTGGGCATGTTTACTGATCAGCCCAGTTGAAAACCGCCAAGCAACCAGCAAGCAGTGTCTCACTTGTATGCAACAGACAAACAGCAGAAAGGTTAGAAGCAGATCTGCAGGAGCAGAAGACTCACGTCACATCTTATCTGTAGATATGATTGACTTTTACACCCACAGGAGAAACGAGCTGATTAGTATTAAGACAGAAAAAGAAGATGTCAGAGTTTAGGATGGATTGGGGAAATCCAGCTAATATGTGCACAGAAATTACAATACTCCCGTGAAGTATCTGTTCAGACAAGCTGGGACCCCAGACGTCCGCAGGGGAAACAAGGACTGTCAAAAGTAGCTCAACGTCAAATCTTACAAATGTAGTCTTATGGTTTACCCTGTAGTCGTTATGGTGATCATGATATACAGAAGCAGTTTATTGAATGAGACCAAGAAGCAGAGAGTTTTAACTTTTAAAATGTCTCGTTCTCCATCTCTTTGCAGCCGAATCTTCCCTTTCTCCTTGTTCTTCAGAGACGATTGAGAGACAGGAAAGTAGTTTCTGTAATGGAGTCTCATCAGGGTTTGGTTTAGTGGCACAAAACTAATTGTTTGGCTTAGTTTTAGTTTGGTTAAACTTGTTTTGATTTCTTCATGAACTATAATCTATAGATTTGTTGGTTTGTCTTCAACCTCAACTGATTCCTTTTTACATTTGTATTTGTCAGTATAGTTTTCTTAAATGTCCCCTGAGATCTCTGTTCTTGTTCTCTTATTGTTCTTGTGACATTTTACTTTGTAAAGATTTGTTATGAAATTGACATATTTAACTATTGTTACAGAGATGAAGAGTCTATTTTTCACAATATTTTTTATTGTAGATTTCCCCTAATATAAGCAAATAAATATTGTATTGTTGACTCTAGATCACTGCCTCTCTGTCCATTTCTGCTCTTGTATAATCTCTCAGCTCTAGTTTCTAGCGATGGAAATGAATATTTAGAGTGAGGCAAAATTTAAATGTTGACATTGTTGCTCAGCGTGCAGACTGTGCGGTGAGTTCAGGAAAACACATTATGATGCTTTTATTCTGATTGCCGTAGAACCTTCCGTAATGTTTCCACTCCTTCATTTGTGCATGTTTGTGCGCGTGTGTGTGTGTGTCCTCGTAAGCGCACACCTTGAGCTTCAGTGAGTATCACCTTGTGGAAACTCCACTTTCCTCCTGTCAATCTAAATTAGCTAAGTGTTCTGTGTGTGTGTCTCTGTGTGTGTGTGTGTGTGTGTGTGTGCATAGTTTAAAAGTATTTATACCTGAATTCTGATGCAAATATACCCCCAAAAAATATGTTACAAAATAAAATAATGCAAATGAACTTTGAGAAAAAGGTGTGGGGTGTGTGTGTGTGTGTGTGTGTGTGTGTGTGTGTGTGTGTGTGTGTGTGTGTGTGCGGTGTGCGGTGTGCATCCCTGTGTGTGTGTGGCTGCATACACGTGTCCAAGTGTTTATATATGGAGGAAAATGGGTCGACTTAAAAAACATTATCTTAGAAACAGGAAAACGTTGCCTAATCCTGTCCTTACATTGTCATAGAGCCCAAAATAACACACATCACATCATTTATCTAACATATACTCACACACTTTGACCACACACACAACATCCTGTCAAGACATAATGATACACACACAAAGTATTTAAAATAACACACACAACATGCACTCACCATGCACTCATCACACCATCATACGCTGAGACACACACTTCGTATAACTTTCCCTCACACACCGACACACACACGCGCGGATGCATGTGCACACGCACTGAGATTAAAATAACAGGGAAGAAGTGGAAGCGGACACATTAATGATATTATAGTTATTCAAGA